>NC_090655.1:181052563-181370063 GCF_040937935.1 Hyperolius riggenbachi
CCCCCCCCCCCGGAGCCCTTGTCCAATCAATGGACAAGGGGCTCTTCCCCACCTCCGGTGCCCCAGGAGGAGGTGGGGGCGATGACTCCCTGGGGGGGGGGGGGGGTTCATGGTGGCATCTGGGAGTCCCCTGGGTGCCAGCCTAGGTGGGGGTTGACAGGTGCAGGCAGTTGGGGAGAGACAGCAGCGGGAGCCAGCAGCTTCACGTCCTTCCGAGGACGCATTCTCTGCTATACTAACGGCTCATGAATGAGCCGGATCTTTTTAATGAATCGGTTCTTTTTTAATGAATCGGTTCTTTTTTTATGAATCGACTCTTTTTTTTACTTTAAAATCGATTTTCTCAAAAACTATAAGGTCTTTTTGAAAAAAAAATGTTCCTCTTGTTCCCACTGTTCTTCTTAACATTCCCAGTAATTTTGGTGTTGCTAGCTTTTAAAGGGGCTTTGCAATTAACCATTAAAGTCGGCGGGGGTATATTTTCCCACGGTCAGAAGGAGAATTTACATTGAAACTTTAAAATTGATTAAAAACTATAAGGTCTTTTTGAAAAAAAAATTTCCTCTTATTTCCACTGTTCTTCATAACATTTTCTGCAAGTTTGGGGTTTCTAGCTTTTAAAGCGGCTTTGCTATTAACTGCTAAAGTCAGCGGGCGCTTAATTTTCCCACGGTCAGAAGGAGTTACTTTAAAATTGATTTTCTCAAAAACTATAAGGTATTTTTGAAAAAAATTTCCCCCCTCTTGTAGTCACTGAAAGATGTCAGGTGTTAGACACCTTGAAACATCTTTTCCATCACTTTTCTGGCCAGCATAGATGTTTCTAGTTTTCAAAGTTCGCCTCCCCATTGAAGTCTATTGCGGTTCGCGAACTTTTATGCGAACCGAACCTTCCGTGAAGGTTCGCGAACCGAAAATCGGAGGTTCGCGACATCTCTACAGGGGACTTGTGTGAAATCAACTGACAGGGTCATGAGCCACTCTTATTGTTCCATGCTGCAAGTAACAAACCCGAGGGGTAGGTAGGTGTTGTGTGTGTGTTATGTTATACCCGCTCACTTACATCCTTTATGACGATGTGGCCATGGGACTGTAGGCAGTACTCTCCACCCTTAAAGAGGATCTGTACTAAGAAAACATGCCCCCGGGGGGTACTCATCTTGGGAGGAGGAAGCCTCTGGATCCTATCGAGGCTTCTCCCGTCCTCCGTCCCACGGTGGTCTCGTTGCAGGCCCAGGAACCGTGGCCCTGTAAATATTTACCTTCCCGGCTCCAGCGCAGGCGCAGTAGCGGCTCTGAAATAGGCAGAAATAGCCGATCCCAGTCGGGTCAGCTCTACTGTGTAGGCGCAAGTCTCCTACACCTGCGCGGTAGAATGGACCTGGCTGAGATTGGATATTTCCGAGCGGAGAGCTGCAACATCGCCCCTGATAGATTTGCAGAGTTCTGATTTGCTGTGATCACACCTTGCTTTACCACATGATCATGACTAGCAAATCAGAGCCTTACATATCACCTGACCAAACTGATCACATGCTTCTCCATGAGCTCTCCTAGACATGACCATCACTACTCCTGTCTTTATAATCTCTTATAATACTAATTGATTTAATAAACTAGATGTTTACTCGCTGCAGATCTGTGTGTTGTGGTATCTTAAAGCAGATCTGAACTCAGATCTTCCTCTCTGCTCTACAAGATAAGCAACAGCATAATAACCTTTAAAGAAAAAAACATTTCTTTGTTATAGCTTACAGAACTCCTGCAATAACTCTGAAGTATTTCTACTTCCTGCTTTCATGGAAGCAGACAAAGCGTTAACACCCTGGGCCATATGCAAGTCTCTTTTTTCTCCTAGGAGATAATTATTCATCTTCAATTTAAAATAACTTTCCAGCACTTTTAAACTAAAAAGGTACCAAAAAGTAAGTGAAAAAGTACTATGAAAATTATTTTGAGCATTTTTTTGCTTTCTGGTGGCTTAAAAGGCATTTTATTGACAAGTTTAAAAATATCACCTAGGAGAAAACTCAGGAGAAATAGTGAATTGCATATGGGCCCCTGTGTTTACCGAGGTGCGTCAAATTTCTGTGCTGGCAGCTGAGAGATCAAATTACACTTGTGATAACTTACAGATGAAGGGGAATTAGACAGGCTCTTCTCTCTAAAACACACATGGTGCATTTCTGTGTTGTGTCCTGTGTGTTCTGTGCAAGAGTTGAAATGCAGGGGGAAAAAAACAAACACAAGATAAAAAAACAGTCCAGATAAAATGTTTTCTGGAGCGATGACTTATTGACATTCATACCACTGATGCAGCGGAGACCTTGGTGCTAACTGGTCAGGCCTATTGACCAATCAACGCTGATGATTCTTCTTGATGGCATCGCTTATACAAATGCTGGTGGGTGATGAAAGTGGTGATCAATCAGGGAGTGACCTCAGTGGGAATAGGACCCCTACGCAGAAACATGGGATGTGTTTGACCTCTAAAACTATGCACATTCAGGGCCCGTTTCCACTAGTGCAGTGTGATTCCGTTGCGGAAAACGCAAAAACGAATTTGCATGCGGCTGCAAATTCGTACATGTTTGTATGCGAATTTTAACGCAAAATGCGTTAAAATTTGTGTGTGTTTGTAAGTATGCGAATGTAACCATGTCAGTGCCTGTGTACTTTTACATTGATTTTGAGCTAAAACGTACGCAAATTCGCATAGTGGAAACACAGGCAAATTTCCTATTAAATGCACTACAGGCGAATCGCACACTAGCCTTGCGGTGTGCGAATTCTGATGGCTCTGTTGTGCAGATTTTTACTGCACAGTCCACCACACAGAATTTCTGACAAGTGGAATCAGGCCCATTGATTTATACCAGTTATGCGAATCTGCATGCAGCATCATTTTACTCTTACATATAGAGTTCTTCCATCTTTTAGCCCTGAGGGATAAACTTGTGCCCAGCTGTGTGGATCCCCCCACACGACGATCCTTAAATGGATGGCAACAACCGGGTTTCTACCCCTGTGGCAATTGCCAAGGTTGTACTTTACAGCATAGATGCGAGATAATAAGGTCTATTACCTCCAATACAAAACAATCTGTATTTGATATAAAGACGTTCCTTACGTGTGCATCCACTTATGTTGTGTACCTATTATGGTGCGGCTGTGGCACTCAATATGTGGGTAGGACCACCAGGGATCTTAAGACCCGCATTAGGGAACACATTTACAAAATAAGAAAGGGCCATGAGGATCACAGCGTGTCCGCGCATTTTAAGAAGTATCACGCATGTGACCCAAGTGGCCTAAAAGTTTGTGTGCTGAATAAACTGTCACCTAATTGGAGAGGATGCAACAGGGTTAGGGAACTATCTAAGATGGAAACAAGCTGAATTTACAGGTTGGGCACATTAAAACTCCTTGGTCTAAATATAGAAATGTTCTCTAGGTTTAATTTCAAACGGAGAGTGGAAACGTCAGATTAATGGGCAGAGAGAGATTGTGGCTATGAAATATGTTTTAAACTTTAGATCCAGGGCATCATGTACTGTATGTATTGGTTCTGACACGTATTCGTTTTTCATTAGTTTTAACCTAGGGCAGATTACCGTATTGGGTTAGAAGGCGGTCTGAGTTTAATCAATTTAACATTATCTTATATTTAAGGCTTACCATTTTATTCATAGGTTATGGCTGACTTCTAAGCAGGGCAGTATGTGTATGCGCAGGCTGATTTACGCATAAGTCATTTACCCTGATGGGGGATTTATTGTGGATGATAAAAGTAATGCCCTGCATTTAGGATATGGTTGGTAATAGGTGGGGATATCTACATGTGACAAGTACTGGGGGTAGGGGGAGGTGAGGGATATGAGTATGTTTAACTAACCGATTAGAAACTAGGAATTAACCTATTGTCTAACATATAAAAATGTTACGTGAAATTGAATTAATGGGCAATGCATATGTGCAAAATGCACAAATCTGGCAGCAGCTCCACACAAAATGCACAAATCTGGCAGCAGCTTCTCACAAAATGCACAAATCTGGCAGCAGCTCCGCACAAAATGCACAAATCTGGCAGCAGCTCCGCACAAAATGCACAAATCTGGCAGCAGCTCCACACAAAGTGCACAAATCTGGCGGCAGCTCCTCACAAAATGCACAAATCTGGCGGTAGCTCCGCACAAAATGCACAAATCTGGCGCTCCGCACAAAATGCACAAATCTGGCGGCAGCTCCGCACAAAATGCACAAATCTGGCGGCAGCTCCTCACAAAATGCACAAATCTGGCGGCAGCTCCCCACAAAATGCATAAATCTGGCAGCAGTTCCACACAAAATGCACAAATCTGGCAGCAGCTACACACAAAATGCACAAACCTGGCAGCAGCTACACACAAAATGCACAAATCTGGCAGCAGCTACACACAAAATGCACAAATCTGGCAGCAGCTCCACATAGAATGCACAAATCTGGCAGCAGCTCCACATAGAAAGCACAAATCTGGCAGCAGCTTGACACAAAATGCACAAATCTGGCAGCAGCTCCGCACAAAATGCACAAATCTGGCAGCAGCTCCTCACAAAATGCACAAATCTCAACTGCCAACAAAATACTGCACGCATTGCACATTTGCGATGTATGCACATCTCAAGCACTGCAGGGATTTACCACAGTGCTTTGCTGAATACCGGCTATCAGCAAAGAACAGAAATGCTTCCCACCAAAAGCAGCCGAAGCGTGAACTGGCCCTTGAGAGAACTTGATTGGTGATTACAAATTGCGGCAACCTGAAGAGTAGAACTCAGGGGAATATATAAAAGGATTTAAATATACCCCTAAATTCTACGTATGGCCTCCTCTTCCCCTACAGCCATACCAATCCTCACCAAAAAGGTACAAAGCATAAGAGTGCAAACAAAACAAATAAAATGCCGACCGACAATTGCCATTCAAGAAAACACCAATAGCACTAGCAAAGACCCAGAACTGCGATTTACATGTTTATCGCAGTGCTGCTACTAATGACAAAAAGGAAATGATTCGATTTTTAGATTGAAAAGTGCTTAGTGGATAGGGGCCCTAATTAGTTGTTCTGCTCTAAGATATTTTTATATCCTTTTTTGGCACAGTGCTTTAGGTAAGGCAGTGCTGTCCAACTTCATGGGCATGGAGGGCCAAATTTTTTCCAGACTACATAGTGAAGGGCCGACTCCCCCCAAGCACCCCCCCCCCCCCCAAAAAAAAAAATCCATCCCTAGGGAAAAAAATCTGGCAGCAGCTCCCCAAAAACACAATTGTATTGGCATCAGCTCCGCACAAAATGCACAAAGCTGGCAGCAGCTCCTCACAAAATGCGCGCATCTTGCAGCAGCTCCACACAAAATGCACAAGTCTTGCAGCAGTTCCCCACAAAATGCACAAATCTGGCAGCAGCTCCGCACAAAATACACAAATCTGGCAGCAGCTCCGCACAAAGTGCACAGATCTGGCAGCAGCTCCTCACAAAATGCACAAATCTGGCAGCAGCTCCACACAAAATGCACAAATCTGGCAGCAGCTCCGCACAAAATGCACAAATCTGGCGGCAGCTCCGCACAAAATGCACAAATCTGGCGGCAGCTCCGCACAAAATGCACAAATCTGGCGGCAGCTCTGCAGAAAATGCACAAATCTGGCGGCAGCTCCGCACAAAATGCACAAATCTGGCAGCAGTTCCACACAAAATGCACAAATCTGGCAGCAGCTCCTCACAAAATGCACAAATCTGGCAGCAGCTACACACAAAATGCACAAACCTGGCAGCAGCTACACACAAAATGCACAAATCTGGCAGCAGCTACACACAAAATGCACAAATCTGGCAGCAGCTCCACATAGAATGCACAAATCTGGCAGCAGCTACACACAAAATGCACAAATCTGGCAGCAGCTCCGCACAAAATGCACAAATCTGGCAGCAGCTCCTCACAAAATGCACAAATCTGGCAGCAGCTCCTCACAAAATGCACAAATCTCAACTGCCAACAAAATACTGCACGCATTGCACATTTGCGATGTATGCACATCTCAAGCACTGCAGGGATTTACCACAGTGCTTTGCTAAATACCGGCTATCAGCAAAGAACAGAAACGCTTCCCACCAAAAGCAGCCGAAGCGTGAACTGGCCCTTGAGAGAACTTGATTGGTGATTACAAATTGCGGCAACCTGAAGAGTAGAACTCAGGGGAATATATAAAAGGATTTAAATATACCCCTAAATTCTACGTATGGCCTCCTCTTCCCCTACAGCCATACCAATCTTAACCAAAAAGGTACAAAGCATAAGAGTGCAAACAAAACAAAGAAAATGCCGACCGACAATTGCCATTCAAGAAAACACCAATAGCACTAGCAAAGACCCAGAACTGCGATTTACATGTTTATCGCAGTGCTGTTACTAATGACAAAAAGGAAATGATTCGATTTTTAGATCGAAAAGTGCTTAGTGGATAGGGGCCCAAATTAGTTGTTCTGCTCTTAGGGCCGATGCACACCAAAAACCGCTAGCAGATCCGCAAAATGCTAGCAGATTTTGAAACGCTTTTTCTTATTTTTCTATGGCGTTTTGCTAGCGTTTTGCGGATTGCTGCAGCGGATTTCAGTATAGTACATTTCATATATTGTTACAGTAAAGCTGTTACTGAACAGCTTCTGTAACAAAAATGCCGGCAAAACCGCTCTGAACAGGCGTTTTTCAGAGCGGTTTGCGTTTTTCCTATACTTAACATTGAGGCAGAAATGCATCCGAAATCCAAAAAATGCCTCACCTCAGCATTTTTCGTTTCTGCAAAATGCCTCCCGCTCTGGTGTGCACCACCCCATTGAGATACATTGACCAAGCGGATCCGCAGCCGCAAGCGGCTGCAGAAACGCTGAAAAAGCCGCTCGGTGTGCAACAGCTCTAAGATATTTTTATATCCTTTTTTGGCACAGTGCTTTAGGTAAGGCAGTGCTGTCCAACTTCATGGGCATGGAGGGCTAAATTTTTTCCAGACTACATAGTGAAGGGCCGACTCCCCCCAAGCACCCCCCCCCCCCCCCAAAAAAAAATCCATCCCTAGGAAAAAAAATCTGGCAGCAGCTCCCCAAAAACACAATTATATTGGCATCAGCTCCGCACACAATGCGCACATCTTGCAGCAGCTCCACACAAAATGCACAAGTCTTGCAACAGTTCCCCACAAAATGCACAAATCTGGCAGCAGCTCCGCACAAAATACACAAATCTGGAAGCAGCTCCACACAAAGTGCACAGATCTGGCAGCAGCTCCTCACAAAATGCACAAATCTGGCAGCAGCTCCACACAAAATGCACAAATCTGGCAGCAGCTCCGCACAAAATGCACAAATCTGGCAGCAGCTCCGCACAAAATACACAAATCTGGCAGCAGCTCCACACAAAATGCACAAATCTGGCAGCAGCTCCTCACAAAATGCACAAATCTGGCGGCAGCTCCTTACAAAATGCACAAATGAAAGCCTATGGGGGATTTTACTACTTTTGCACCCCTGTAACTCTGGTTTGCAGAGATGTAGGGACCCCATCTTTGGAATCCAAGTCTAACAATATGTCTTCTACCTGCATGAGACATTTCGTGAAATTCAGACGTTGCTAACGGCCATGGCTGCGATTTATGTACGTCACCATCACTACCATTGAAATTGCCCAAATAAACAGGTTTTTGTGACCCTAGGCTATGACCTCTTCGGCCTAGGGGCCCGAAACTCACCAGTCATGTTCCCCCTAAGGGTCCCTACAATGCTAGAAAATTTGCCACTGCTGAGCAATTGCCCTTTGAAAAGATGTGAGATTTTGGAAAGTGAAATAGGGAGCCTAATGGAAGCCTTAGCAGAATTCAGCACTTTTGCACCCCTATAATTCTGGTTGGTTATCATCACCCGCCGACTTTAGCAGGTAATAGCAAAGGCCCCTTACATCCTAGCAACACCAAATTTGCAGGATATGTTAAAAAGATAGCAGGAAACAATATTTAACGGACTTCCTAGGCCACAAATGTGAAAAAAGTTTAATACCTTTTCATAATCCAAATCCATGGAGGACGCCATCCGCCCCCTCCCGTTCATTCCCCCATGGCTCCCGCAGTAATACCGGCCCCGGTCGGGTCCCGACTCCTGACCCCTCCGAACAGGTCGGGTTCTCATTCCCTCCTCAATATGGCCGCCACAGATTGCCGCGGCTGCGCAGTCCGCACAGACGCGATTGCACCTGCGCAGCTCTAGGGCCTCCTCCTGCCGCGTCATCAATATGCGTGCATACATTGGACGCATCGGGAGTAGTGTTGGGTGAACAGTGTTCGCCACTGTTCAGGTTCTGCAGAACAACACCCTATTCGGGTGATGTTCGAGTTCGGCCGAACACCTGGCCAAACCGTTCGGCCACATGGCCGAACTAAGAGCGCATGGCCGAACGTTCCCCGAACGTTCGGCTAGCGCTGTGATTGGCCGAACGGGTCACGTGGTTCGGACCCGAATGCGCTCTGATTGGCCGAACGGTCACTGTGTCGCTGCTGGGAATAGTAGTACACCGCTTGCTCAGCCACACTATATAGCATTCTGTTTACTGCCACTCTGTGTACCTCGCTCAGCCACACTATATAGCATTCTGTTTACTGTTCTGTGTCTGCTGGGAATAGTAGTACACCGCTCGCTTAGCCACACTATATAGCATTCTGTTTACTGCCACTCTGTGTACCTCGCTCAGCCACACTATATAGCATTCTGTTTACTGTTCTGTGTCTGCTGGGAATAGTAGTACACCGCTCGCTCAGCCACACTATATAGCATTCTGTTTACTGACACTCTGTGTACCTCGCTCAGCCACACTATATAGCATTCTGTTTACTGTTCTGTGTCTGCTGGGAATAGTAGTACACCACTCGCTCAGCCACACTATATAGCATTCTGTTTACTGCCACTCTGTGTACCTCGCTCAGCCACACAATATAGCATTCTGTTTACTGTTCTGTGTCTGCTGGGAATAGTAGTACACCGCTCGCTCAGCCACACTATATAGCATTCTGTTTACTGCCACTCTGTGTACCTCGCTCAGCCACACAATATAGCATTCTGTTTACTGTTCTGTGTCTGCTGGGAATAGTAGTACACCGCTCGCTCAGCCACACTATATAGCATTCTGTTTACTGCCACTCTGTGTACCTCGCTCAGCCACACTATATAGCATTCTGTTTACTGTTCTGTGTCTGCTGGGAATAGTAGTACACCGCTCGCTCAGCCACACTATATAGCATTCTGTTTACTGCCACTCTGTGTACCTCGCTCAGCCACACTATATAGCATTCTGTTTACTGTTCTGTGTCTGCTGGGAATAGTAGTACACCGCTCGCTCAGTCACACTATATAGCATTCTGTTTACTGCCACTCTGTGTACCTCGCTCAGCCACACTATATAGCATTCTGTTTACTGTTCTGTGTCTGCTGAGAATAGTAGTACACCGCTCGCTCAGCCACACTATATAGCATTCTGTTTACTGCCACTTTGTGTCTGCTGGGAATAGTAGTACACCGCTCGCTCAGCCACACTATATAGCATTGTGTTTACTGCCACTCTGTGTCTGCTGGGAATAGTAGTACACCACTCGCTCAGCCACACTATATAGCATTGTGTTTACTGCCACTCTGTGTCTGCTGGGAACAGTAGTACACCGCTCACCCGCCACTGTATAGCATTGTGCTCTGTGTCGCTGCTGGGGATAGTGGTACACCGCTCACCCACCACTGCATTTCTGTACTGCCACTGTACTGCTGCCAGTCAGCGTGTACTTTAAGGATAAGTGAAATGAGGAAGAAATCTGGTGAAAGAGGGAGGGGCAAGGGAAGAGGTGTTTCCCCTGACGGTTCACGTACAGACCACAGGGGAGCACCCAAGAAAACCCACTCAATACCGCCCATGTTGTCCAGGACAACAACCCTTACAAATCCAAAAGAACAGGACCAGATAATTACTTGGATGACCTCTCAAGCGTCCAGCAGTGGGTTAAGCAGCACCAGCACATCACGCACGAGGTCCGAGTCCTCAGCCAGTTACAAGGAGCCAGTGGGCACAAAGCTGACACAACCGGCAGCGACACCACGCACACAACTGCCAGATAACCAGTCCGATGAATTACCTCAGGACACAATGGGGTATTCGCAGGAGCTATTCCCAGCCCAACAAACTTCCACCTTTCAAAGGTCAATGGAGGAACAGCCAGAAATGTTGTGCCCGGATTCACAACCATTAACTGTGGGAAATGCACCGCGCACTGAAATACAAGGCGAGTCCGAGGAGGACTCGGAAACCCAAATCCCAGAGCAAGTTGGGCAGGAGGGGTTGCAATTGCAGGAGGTCGGCCGACAAGATCTGGAAGACGACGTTGGAGTGAGTTGCGCAGAGGTTGTTCTGGGGAGCTCTACTCCACGTCGGCGGCCCCCCACAATGACATATGACGAGTTTGAGGAGATGGAAGAGGAGGGTATGGACAATGTGGACAGAGACCCAGATTTTGTTTGTGAACGAGAACATCGCCGTCGTAGCAGCAGCACAGATGAGTCTGTTGAAGAACCCACTGCTGCACGAGTTCGCCTTGTGCCACAAGGTAGGCGGCGCGCAATTTCAGGCACCACAAGCGTGGAAGTTCAAGTGAGAGGCAAAAGAGGCGCAAACAGAAATCGCCAGCAAGGCAGGTGCTCCAAAGTCTGGGCTTTCTTTGAAGACTGCACTGAGGATGGTACTATGGCGATTTGCAAGGTGTGCAAGACCCGCCTGAGCAGGGGGAAAAGTATTAACAACCTCTCCACCACCAGCATGAGCCGCCACATGCTATCCAAACATCCCACTCTGTGGGCAAACGCGGCAGGACAGGGTACCAGCAACACTGCCTCCCTTGGGGTCACCAGACTCACCACCAGACCCGCCTCAGCAGCAGCAGTAGCCCAGCCATTGCGTGGTTCACAACATTCACAAACATCAGACGCTGACACTGTCACTTTCCGGAGTAGTGCTCTTGAGGTCTCCCAGTGTTCATCAAACACAACAACCAACAGCCCTTCAGTGTGCAGCCCTACGATTCAGTTGTCTGTCTCAGAGATGTTTGATCGCAAGAGGAAATTGCCAGCAAATGACTCCCGGCCCGTGGCAGTAACAGCCAGCATAGCCAAGCTTCTGGCCTGCGAAATGCTGCCATATCGAGTGGTGGAGACAAACAGCTTCAAGGGCATGATGTCAGTGGCCATCCCACGTTACGTGGTTCCCAGCCACTACCACTTTGCGCGCTCTGCAGTGCCTGAGTTGCATGAGCACGTGGTCAGCAAAATAACCCGAAGCTTGAAGAATGCCATTGCCTGCAAGGTTCACCTCACCACTGACACCTGGACGAGTGCGTTCGGCCAGGGTCGATACATCCGGAAACCTCATCCGGAAACGCTAACCCAGCAGCAGTAGGATCGTGGAAGCAGTGCAGCACAGCTGTTGGCATGTGTCAGCAAGCGTTGCTGAAGCTGATCTGCCTTGGGGATAAGCAGCACACGGGAGGAAATTTGGAGGGGAATAAAGGAACAGACGGATTTGTGGCTGGCACCGCTGGACCTGAAACCGGGCATGGTTGTGTGTGGTAATGGGAGTAATCTCATTCGCGCTTTAAGGTTGGCTAAGCTGACACATATCCCTTGCCTGGCGCACGTGATGAACCTAGTAGTTCAGCGGTTCCTGAGGACATACCCAGGCGTGGCGGATCTTCTGTTGAAGGTGCGACGAGTGGCCAAACATTGTAGAAATTCCAGTACTGCTTCGGGGGCACTCGCCAAGATGCAGGAGCGCTTCAATCTCCCCCACCATCGCTTGCTGTGTGATGTCCCTACGCGCTGGAATTCTACGCTGCACATGCTAGCCCGCTTTTGCGAGCAGAAGAGTGCAGTGGTCCAGTACATGACGGCGCAGTACCGAGGCGCATCCGGACAGCTGCCAAGCTTCTGTGGATCCGATTGGGCCAACATGTTGGACCTCTGCCAAGTCCCCCAAAATTTTGAGCAATCCACGTAGCTTGTGAGCAGTGACAACTCTTCAGTCAGCATTACCATACCACTGCTGTGTTTACTGAAGAAGTCAATGTTGAAAATCAAGGAAACAGCTGTCATGATGCAACTGGGGAAATCTGAAGGAGAAAACGATCAGCGTGATGGTACCAACATCAGGCCATCCGCCTCAGGAAACGCTGGCCCCAGCAGCTATGACGAAGAAGAGGAGGAGGAACAGCTGGAGTTGGAGCAGGAATTTCATGCCACCACTGACGAGGGCCAGAGCGGTGCACGTTGGACTTCCACAATTCAGCGCGAATGGTCAGCAGAAGCAGACCAGGAATAAGGTGACGACTATGATGCATCACAACAACTATCACAACGCTCACAAGAGGATGATGAGGATTCTGGCAGGACTCTGGCACACATGGCTCAATTCATGCTAGACTGCATTGAAAGTGACCCACGCATTGTGCGCATTCTGGACAACACCAATTACTGGGTTTATACCCTTCTGGATCCACGGTACAAACACAATGTTCCAAAACTGCTTGAAGAAAGAGTCAGACAGGTCAAAATGGAAGAATACCAGCAGGCCCTTGTGGAGACTTTAGAGAGGAGATTGACATCCTCCCCCTCCTCTAGCCAGTTGTACGCGGACAGACTGACTTACGCAAACCCAGGACGACCAGGAGGGCAGCAAACAACACAAGCCGCAACTAGTGCCCAAAAGGGAATGGTTTCGGCAGTGTCCTTGGAGTGGGAAAATTTTATGACACCCATGCAGCAGCAGCCCACAGAACAGCAAGCGTGCAGATCCACCTCCAACACCGATCGCCTGGAGAAGATGGTCAAGGAGTACATGTCAGATGGCGTAGCTGTGTTGAACAATCCATCTGCACCCTTCAACTATTGGGTATCGAAGCTAGACACCTGGCACAAACTGGCAATGTACGCAATAGAGGTGCTGGCTTGCCCGGCAGCCAGCGTTATGTCGGAACGCTGTTTCAGTGCTGCCGGAGGCATCGTCACAGATCGGCATATCCGCCTCTCCACAGAAAATGCAGACCGTCTGACTCAAATTAAAATGAATCAATCCTGGATTGAAAACGACTACGCAACACTCCTGGACCCCAACCAAGTAACATGAACAATGACCATCTGTGATGGGTTAGCGTTTCCGGTCCCTGTTTATTGAACCTCTCATCTTTATTACACTTATAACTGCATGGCGGAAAAAAGCATTGCTATATCCGCACGCTATTTGTCCTCATGCAAGGCCTGGGATGTTGTGTCTCAAAAAGCGTGGCCTTCTCCTCCTGCGCCTCCTCCTGTTCCATCACGTGTGCTGCTGCTGCTGGGTTAGCGTTTCCGGTCCCTGTTTATTGAACCTCTCATCTTTATTACATTTATGACTGCATGGCGGCAAAAAGCATTGCTATATCCGCACGCTATTTGTCCTCATGCAAGGCCTGGGATGTTGTGTCTCAAAAAGCGTGGCCTTCTCCTCCTGCGCCTCCTCCTGTTCCATCACGTGTTCTGCTGCTTGTGCTGGGTTAGCGTTACCGGTCCCTTTTCCTGGAACCTCTTCTCTGTATTACATTTATGACTGCATGGCGACAAAAAGCATGTTACCTGTGCAAAGAAACATGACATTTTCCACATTTAAAAGACAGTTTTTCCTTTGAAACTTTACAATCAATTTTCTCAAAAACTATAAGCTGTTTTTCAAATATTTTTTTTCCTCTTGTACCCACTCCCAAGGTGCACATACCCTGCAAATTTGGGGTATTTAGCATGTAAGGAAGCTTTACAAAGCACGAAAGTTCGGGTCCCCATTGACTTCCATTATGTTCGGAGTTCGGCGCGAACACCCGAACATCGCGGCGATGTTCGGCGAACGTTCGTGAACCCGAACATCTAGGTGTTCGCCCAACACTAATCGGGAGGAGGACCTAGAGCTGTGCAGCCGCAATAGCATCTATGCGGATTGCGCAGCAGCGGCAATCTGTGGCGGCCATATTGAGGGGGGAATGAGAACCCGACCCGTTTGGAGGGGTCGGGACCCGACCGGGGCCGGTATTACTGCGGGTGCCATGGCGGAATGAATGGGGGGCGCAGATGGCGTCCTCCATGGATCTGGATTATGAAATGGTATTTAACTTTTTCATACTTGTGGCCTCGTAAGTCCTTTAAAAAAAATACATATATATGTATATATATATATATATATATTTTATTATTTTATTTTATTATTTTTATGTGCTGAGTGTGGGAAATCTGGAAAAAAAATGACGTGGGTTCCCCCCTCCCGAGCCTCTGTAACCCCTTGTCCCCATGCAGGCTGGGATAGCCAGAATGCGGAGCCCCGGCCGACTGGGGCTTCGCACCCTGACCTATACCAGCCCGCATGGTCCATGGTATGGGGGGCTCCGGGGGGGGGCTTGGCCGCCCCTCCCCCCCCCCCCGGAGCCCTTGTCCAATCCATGGACAAGGGGCTCTTCCCCACCTCCGGTGCCCCAGGAGGAGGTGGGGGCGACGACTCCCGGGGGGGGGGGGGTTCATGGTGGCATCTGGGAGTCCCCTTTAAGAAGGGGACCCCAGATGCCCACCCCCTCCCAGGAGAAATGAGTATAGAGGTACAAAGTACCCCTTACCCATTTCCACAAAGGGTTAAATGGAATAAAAATACAACCACGAAAAAAGTCCTTTAATTTTCTTAATTAACCAGAAATACTTACCTGTACCTTTAAAAAAAAATTCCCACGCCAATATCCACGGTAATTGATCCAACGAACTGTATCCTCCTATGTTGCGATCTTCTATTAAGTTGATTGAAGATCTCCGAAGACCCCACCCACATAGCAGAGAATGCGTCCTTTCGGATGCATAGCTGCTAGCTCCCGCTGTCTCTCCCCACCTGCCTGCCTGCACCTGTCAACCCCCACCTAGGCTGGCACTCAGTGCACCCATGGGTGCGCTGGGTGCCAGCCTAGGTGGGGGTTGACAGGTGCAGGCAGGTCGGGAGAGACAGCAGCGGGAGCCAGCAGCTTCACGTCCTTCCGAGGACGCATTCTCTGCTATACTAACGGCTCATGAATGAGCCGGATCTTTTTAATGAATCGGTTCTTTTTTTATGAATCGACTTTTTTTTTACTTTAAAATCGATTTTCTCAAAAACTATAAGGTCTTTTTGAAAAAAAAAAATTTCCTCTTGTTCCCACTGTTCTTCTTAACATTCCCAGTAATTTTGGTGTTGCTAGCTTTTAAAGGGGCTTTGCAATTAACCATTAAAGTCGGCGGGGGTATATCTTCCCATTGTCAGAAGGAGAATTTACATTGAAACTTTAAAATTGATTAAAAACTATAAGGTCTTTTTGAAAAAAAAAATTCCTCTTATTTCCACTGTTCTTCATAACATTTTCTGCAAGTTTGGGGTTTCTAGCTTTTAAAGCGGCTTTGCTATTAACTGCTAAAGTCGGCGGGCGCTTAATTTCCCCACGGTCAGAGGGAGTTACTTTAAAATTGATTTTCTCAAAAACTATAAGGTATTTTTGAAAAAATTTTCCCCCTCTTGTAGTCACTGAAAGATCTCAGGTGTTAGACACCTTGAAACATCTTTTCCATCACTTTTCTGGCCAGCATAAATGTTTCTAGTTTTCAAAGTTCGCCTCCCCATTGAAGTCTATTGCGGTTCGCGAACTTTTATGCGAACCGAACCTTCCGTGAAGGTTCGCGAACCGAAAATCGGAGGTTCGCGACATCTCTACAGGGGACTTGTGTGAAATCAACTGACAGGGTCATGAGCCACTCTTATTGTTCCATGCTGCAAGTAACAAACCGAGGGGTAGGTAGGTGTTGTGTGTGTGTTATGTTATACCCGCTCACTTACATCCTTTATGACGATGTGGCCATGGGACTGTAGGCAGTACTCTCCACCCTTAAAGAGGATCTGTACTAAGAAAACATGCCCCCGGGGGGTACTCACCTTGGGAGGGGGAAGCCTCTGGATCCTATTGAGGCTTCTCCTGTCCTCCGTCCCACGGTGGTCTCGTTGCAGGCCCAGGAACCGTGGCCCTGTAAATATTTACCTTCCCGGCTCCAGCGCAGGCGCAGTAGCGGCTCTGAAATAGGCGGAAATAGACGATCCCAGTCGGGTCAGCTCTACTGTGTAGGCGCAAGTCTCCTACACCTGCGCGGTAGAATGGACCTGTCTGAGATTGGATATTTCCGAGCGGAGAGCTGCAACATCGCCCCTGATAGATTTGCAGAGTTCTGATTTGCTGTGATCACACCTTGCTTTACCACATGATCATGACTAGCAAATCAGAGACTTACATATCACCTGACCAAACTGATCACATGCTTCTCCATGAGCTCTCCTAGACATGACCATCACTACTCCTGTCTTTATAATCTCTTATAATACTAATTGATTTAATAAACTAGATGTTTACTCGCTGCAGATCTGTGTGTTGTGGTATCTTAAAGCGGACCTGAACTCAGATCTTCCTCTCTGCTCTAAAAGACATGCAACAGCATAATAACCTTTAAAGAAAAAAACATTTCTTTGTTATAGCTTACAGAACTCCTGCAATAACTCTGAAGTATTTCTACTTCCTGCTTTCATGGGAACAGACAAAGTGTTAACACCCTGGGCCATATGCAAGTCTCTTTTTTCTCCTAGGAGATAATTATTCATCTTCAATTTAAAATAACTTTCCAGCACTTTTAAACTAAAAAGGTACCAAAAAGTAAGTGAAAAAGTACTATGAAAATTATTTTGAGCATTTTCTTGCTTTCTGGTGGCTTAAAAGGCATTTTATTGACAAGTTTAAAAATATCACCTAGGAGAAAACTCAGGAGAAATAGTGAATTGCATATGGGCCCCTGTGTTTACCGAGGTGCGTCAAATTTCTGTGCTGGCAGCTGAGAGATCAAATTACACTTGTGATAACTTACAGATGAAGGGGAATTAGACAGGCTCTTCTCTCTAAAACACACATGGTGCATTTCTGTGTTGTGTCCTGTGTGTTCTGTGCAAGAGTTGAAATGCAGGGGAAAAAAACAAACACAAAATAAAAAAACAGTCCAGATAAAATGTTTCCTGAGCGATGACTTATTGACATTCATACCACTGATGCAGCGGAGACCTCGGTGCTAACTGGTCAGGCCTATTGACCAATAAACGCTGATGATTCTTCTTGATGGCATCGCTTATACAAATGCTGGTGGGTGATGAAAGTGGTGATCAATCAGGGAGTGACCTCAGTGGGAATAGGACCCCTACGCAGAAACATGGGATGTGTTTGACCTCTAAAACTATGCACATTCAGGGCCCGTTTCCACTAGTGCGGTGTGATTCTGTTGCGGAAAACGCAAAAATGAATTTGCATGCGGATGCAAATTCGTACATGTTTGTATGCGAATTTTAACGCAAAATGCGTTAAAATTTGTGTGTGTTTGTAAGTATGCAAATGTAACCATGTCAGTGCCTGTGTACTTTTACATTGATTTTGAGCTACAACGTACGCAAATTCGCATAGTGGAAACACAGGCAAATTTCCTATTAAATGCACTACAGGCGAATCGCACACTAGCCTTGCGGTGTGCGAATTCTGATGGCTCTGTTGTGCAGATTTTTACTGCACAGTCCACCACACAGAATTTCTGACAAGTGGAATCAGGCCCATTGATTTATACCAGTTATGCGAATCTGCATGCAGCATCATTTTACTCTTACATATAGAGTTCTTCCATCTTTTAGCCCTGAGGGATAAACTTGTGCCCAGCTGTGTGGATCCCCCCACACGACGATCCTTAAATGGATGGTAACAACCGGGTTTCTACCCCTGTGGCAATTGCCAAGGTTGTACTTTACAGCATAGATGCGAGATAATAAGGTCTATTACCTCCAATACAAAACAATCTGTATTTGATATAAAGACGTTCCTTACGTGTGCATCCACTTATGTTGTGTACCTATTATGGTGCGGCTGTGGCACTCAATATGTGGGTAGGACCACCAGGGATCTTAAGACCCGCATTAGGGAACACATTTACAAAATAAGAAAGGGCCATGAGGATCACAGCGTGTCCGCGCATTTTAAGAAGTATCACGCATGTGACCCAAGTGGCCTAAAAGTTTGTGTGCTAGATAAACTGTCACCTAATTGGAGAGGATGCAACAGGGTTAGGGAACTATCTAAGATGGAAACAAGCTGAATTTACAGGTTGGGCACATTAAAACTCCTTGGTCTAAATATAGAAATAGATATCAATTGCTTCATAGCAAACGACTAGGATGGATAATGTGGGGTTCCTTGTTCTCTAGGTTTAATTTCAAACGGAGAGTGGAAACGTCAGATTAATGGGCAGAGAGAGATTGTGGCTATGAAATATGTTTTAAACTTTAGATCCAGGGCATCATGTACTGTATGTATTGGTTCTGACACGTATTCGTTTTTCATTAGTTTTAACCTAGGGCAGATTACCGTATTGGGTTAGAAGGCGGTCTGAGTTTTATCAATTTAACATTATCTTATATTTAAGGCTTACCATTTTATTCATAGGGTATGGCTGACTTCTAAGCAGGGCAGTATGTGTATGCGCAGGCTGATTTACGCATTTACCCTGTCATTTACCCTGATGGGGGATTTATTGTGGATGATAAAAGGAATGCCCTGCATTTAGGATATGGTTGGTAATAGGTGGGGATATCTACATGTGACAAGTACTGGGGGTAGGGGGAGGGATATGAGTATGTTCAGGGCCGGGACAAGGTCCACCATCAACGGAGGCTGAGCTGCCAAAGTGCGCCCCCCCCCCCCCCCCACACACACACACACCCTTTCATGGTGTGACAGTAATGACAAGCAGTGTGGCTTGTTGATTGTGTATGACAGGTAGTGTGTCAGTTTTGTGGCATTGTCTGCAAAGGTGGGGAGCGAATGTTCAGACGGAAACAGCTAAGTACACAAAATAAATACAGTTTAGGTGTCCCTAGACAGCCTGCAACTTTACTGAACATTTCTCCTGGGCATTCCCATAAATACAGACAGCTCAGGACATATTTATGGGACGAAGGCACTGCACATTAATGCCAATGAGAAGCCATTATGTACGAGTTTTCACTACAGCCAACCATGTTGTTATTGGTGACTTAACCTCCCTGCCGGTTATCCCGAGCTCAGCTCGGGGTAACCTGACGCGGAGGATTCCTCAGGCCCTGCTGGGCCGATTTGCATAATTTTTTTTTGTTACACGCAGCTAGCACTTTGCTAGCTGCGTGTAACTTACGATCGCCGCCGCTCCACGCCGATTCGCCGCAACCCGCCGCATCAGAGGGTGCTCCTCCGAGACCCGTGCGCTGCCTGGCCAATCAGTGCCAGGCAGTGTCGAGGGGTGGTTCGGGACTCCCTCTGACGTCACGACGTCGATGACGTCATCGCGCCCGTCGCCATGGCGATGGGGGAAGCCCTCCTGGAAATCCCGTTCAGAACGGGATTTCCGGATGGGTATATGCGCCGGCGGCGATCGGCGCATTCGGGGGGACGCCGCAGTTAGGGGGGAAGCATGTAGCTAGCGCTAGGCTAGCTACATGCTAAAAAAAAAAAAATTGCCAAAAAACACCCTCCCTGCCGTGCGCAGCAATTTTTTATAACGGCAGGGAGGTTAAAAGCTCCTATGCTGCATGTTAATTGTGAACAGACAAGAACCCAGAGGCCTCTTGCACACAACATGTGGTTCCAATTGTTTATCTGATCTGACTATTGATTCCATTTTTTAATCGGAATAAAAAAAAATAAAAAATCGGATCTATAAAAAAAAACACAGGAATTGCATGTAGTGTGCAAGAGGCCTTAAAGAGACTCTGAAGCAAGAATAAATCTCGCTTCAGAGCTCATAGTTAGCAGGGGCATGTGTACCCCTGCTAAACAGCCGCTAAACGGGGGTCCCTTCACCCCCAAACCCACCCCCGCAAACCTTGGTCCTGGAATTGGTCGTTCCTGGAGGCAGGGCTAACGGCTGCAGCCCCTGCATCCAGTCGTGTCTATCAGCGGCGCATCACCGCCTCTCCCTCGCCCCTCTCAGTGAAGGAAGACTGAGAGGGGCGGGGGAGAGGCGGAGATACGCACTGACAGACGCACGTGGGGCAGGGCTGCGGCGGTTAGCCGTGCCTCAACCAGGAAGAGATCCCCCCGCTGCACCAAGGGGATTTGAGGGTGAAGGGACCCCCGTTAAGCCGCGGGATAGCGGCGTTTTAGCAGGGGCACGCATGCCCCTGCTATCTATGAGGTCTGAAGCAAGATTTATTCTCGTTTCAGACTCTCTTTAAAGAGACCCTGAACTGAAAAAAAAAAAAAATAAGAGACTTTTCAACATACCTGGGGCTTCCTCAATCATTCCAGGTGCTTTAAACAGATCTTATAACAGCAGCTGCCTGCAATAATACATTCAGCATTCAGCAATGAACTATTTATTTATTTATTGTATTTATAAAGCCTAATCTACACGTAGCGATCCGGCGGCTCGATTAGCCACCGGATCGCCTCTTCCGCATCCCTGCGCGTACCCGCTCGCCCGCGCGTCGGATTCGATCCACCCTCGTCCCCGCCGGCGCCGCTTATCTTCCGCTTGATTCCCTGCCATTGCCCCTTCGTGGGGAACGAGCAGGAAATCGGCGGTGGCGAGATCAGACCTGTCGGATCTTATCAATCGAGCCGCCTCAGCGCCTCGATTGATAAGCCGGATCGATACGTGTAGACGTAGCTTAAAGCGCCAACATATTACATATAACTAACCCAAAATAATCCAGTTCTGCTGCAAGTTCAAAAACAGATAATAAGCACTAGTTTTGAAGCAAAACATACACAAAATTGTTATATCACATCATAGTTGTAGAACATAAAAACTAGTTTTGCAGACTGACTATGGCTGGACTATAACACTGGCAGCAAGTGGTAAACTGAACTGTACTTGTCAGGCAGACACAGCCAGCTCTCACTGCCCTTCCCCCGCGGCAGCGTGCAATCAATCCACAGCAATGTTTTGTAGAAAGTAACCAAGCAGCTCAGGGTTTCTAATGACAGATGCAGAGGAGGACAGAGACACATGCAGGGCAGCCTTCCTCTTTAGATGGTGTGTGAGAAAAAGGGAAGAGGAGACGACCCCGAGACTTAGATAGAATGCTGTAGTGGGAAAAGAAGAGACTGACAGTGTGCAGAAAGGCAGCCCTGCACTCCAGCAATACGAACAGCACAAAAACTTCAGCATAGTACAGATAGCAGCTACTCCATCACTACCTGTTTCACCCTGCTCTCTCCTTATGCTCTTCAGGTCTCCCGCTCTGCAGTCAGCTCCTCCCCTCAGTGTCAGAGTGGAAGAAAGGAGCGTAACAAAACACATCATGCAAGAATGAAGAAGACAACCCCGCACAGATTGGTATTATGGAACTGCTGATGTTCCAATAGTTCAGCTGGGGGGGGGGGCGGGACTCGCACAGACAGGCTGATCCACACTGGCTGCCTGGCTCTCTGCAAAACAGAGAGAGGTGCTGGCGACTGCATCGCGTCAGGTTAGTGACCATGGCAACCAGCCCCGCATCCACAGTCTGCTCCCTCCGGCAGCCAGCAATGGTGGAGTGGAGTGAGTGGGGCGGGCGAGCGTGCGTGCAGCAAAACAGGCACAACACCGACATGTTCCTTTCGCCCCCCCCCCCCCCCCCCAGACTGCAGTGACCTGCGCCCAGAGGCCCCAGCCTCGTGAGCCTCTGTGTCGGCACGGCTCTGAGTATGTTTAACTAACCGATTAGAAACTAGGAATTAACCTATTGTCTAACATATAAAAATGTTACGTGAAATTGAATTCATGGGCAATGCATATGTGCAAAATGCACAAATCTAGCAGCAGCTCCACACAAAATGCACAAATCTGGCAGCAGCTTCTCACACAATGCACAAATCTGGCAGCAGCTCCGCACAAAATGCACAAATCTGGCAGCAGCTCCACACAAAATGCACAAATCTGGCAGCAGCTCCACACAAAGTGCACAAATCTGGCAGCAGCTCCTCACAAAATGCACAAATCTGGCGGCAGCTCTGCACAAAATGCACAAATCTGGCGGCAGCTCCGCACAAAATGCACAAATCTGGCAGCAGCTCCGCACAAAATGCACAAATCTGGCGGCAGCTCCGCACAAAATGCAAAAATCTGGCGACAGCTCTGCAGAAAATGCACAACTCTGACGGCAGCTCCGCACAAAATAAATAAATCTGGCAGCAGTTCCACACAAAATGCACAAATCTGGCAGCAGCTCCTCACAACATGCACAAATCTGGCAGCAGCTACACACAAAATGCACAAATCTGGCAGCAGCTACACACAAAATACACAAATCTGGCAGCAGCTACACACAAAATGCACAAACCTGGCAGCAGCTACACTCAAAATGCACAAATCTGGCAGCAGCTACACACAAAATGCACAAATCTGGCAGCAGCTACACACAAAATGCACAAATCTGGCAGCAGCTCCTCACAAAATGCACAAATCTCAACTGCCAACAAAATACTGCACGCATTGCACATTTGTGATGTATGCACATCTCAAGCACTGCAGGGATTTACCACAGTGCTTTGCTGAATACCGGCTATCAGCAAAGAACAGAAACGCTTCCCACCAAAAGCAGCCGAAGCGTGAACTGGCCCTTGAGAGAACTTGATTGGTGATTACAAATTGCGGCAACCTGAAGAGTAGAACTCAGGGGAATATATAAAAGGATTTAAATATACCCCTAAATTCTACGTATGGCCTCCTCTTCCCCTACAGCCATACCAATCCTCACCAAAAAGTAGTGTTGGGCGAACAGTGTTCGCCACTGTTCGGGTTCTGCAGAACATCACCCTGTTCGGGTGATGTTCGAGTTCGGCCGAACACCTGATGGTGTTCGGCCAAACTGTTCGGCCACATGGCCGAACTAAGAGCGCATGGCCGAACGTTACCCGAACGTTCGGCTAGCGCTGTGATTGGCCGAACGGGTCACGTGTAGTGTTGGGCGAACATCTAGATGTTCGGGTTCGGGCCGAACATGGCCGCGATGTTCGGGTGTTCGAGCCGAACTCCGAACATAATGGAAGTCAATGGGGACCCGAACTTTCGTGCTTTGTAAAGCCTCCTTACATGCTACATACCCCAAATTTACAGGGTATGTGCACATTGGGAGTGGGTACAAGAGGGAAATTTTTTTTAGCAAAAAGAGCTTATAGTTTTTGAGAAAATCGATTTTAAAGTTTCAAAGGGAAAACTGTCTTTTAAATGCGGGAAATGTCTGTTTTCTTTGCACAGGTAACATGCTTTTTGTCGGCATGCAGTCATAAATGTAATACATATAAGAGGTTCCAGGAAAAGGGACCGGTAACGCTAACCCAGCAGCAGCACACGTGATGGAACAGGAGGAGGGTGGCGCAGGAGGAGAAGGCCATGCTTTGAGACACAACAACCCAGGCCTTGCATGAGGACAAGAAGCGTGCGGATAGCAATTTGCATTTTGTCGCCATGCAGTCATAAATGTAATACAGATGAGAGGTTCAATAAACAGGGACCGGAAACGCTAACCCATCACAGATGTTCATTGTTCATGTTACTTGGTTGGGGTCCGGGAGTGTTGCGTAGTCGTTTCCAATCCAGGATTGATTCATTTTAATTTGAGTCAGACGGTCTGCATTTTCTGTGGAGAGGCGGATACGGCGATCTGTGACGATGCCTCCGGCAGCACTGAAACAGCGTTCCGACATAACGCTGGCTGCCGGGCAAGCCAGCACCTCTATTGCGTACATTGCCAGTTTGTGCCAGGTGTCTAGCTTCGATACCCAATAGTTGAAGGGTGCAGATGGATTGTTCAACACAGCTATGCCATCTGACATGTAGTCCTTGACCATCTTCTCCAGGCGATCGGTGTTGGAGGTGGATCTGCACGCTTGCTGTTCTGTGTGCTGCTGCATGGGTGTCAGAAAATTTTCCCACTCCAAAGACACTGCCGATACCATTCCTTTTTGGGCACTAGCTGCGGCTTGTGTTGTTTGCTGCCCTCCTGGTCGTCCTGGGTTTGCGGAAGTCAGTCTGTCGGCGTACAACTGGCTAGAGGAGGGGGAGGATGTCAATCTCCTCTCTAAAGTCTCCACAAGGGCCTGCTGGTATTCTTCCATTTTGACCTGTCTGACTCTTTCTTCAAGCAGTTTTGGAACATTGTGTTTGTACCGTGGATCCAGAAGGGGTATAAACCCAGTAATTGGTGTTGTCCAGAATGCGCACAATACGTGGGTCGCGTTCAATGCAGTCCTAGGCTGAAGAGGTCATAGCCTAGGGTCACAAAAACCTGTTTATTTGGGCAATTTCAATGGTAGTGATGCTGATGTACATAAATCTCAGCCATGGCCGTTAGCAACGTCTGATTTTCACGAAATGTCTCATGCAGGTAGAAGACATATTGTTAGACTTGGATTCCAAAGATGGGGTCCCTACATCTCTGCAAACCAGAGTTACAGGGGTCCAAAATTGGTAAAAATCCCCCATAGGCTTTCATTGCCTCCCTATTTCACTTTCCAAAATCTCACACCTTTTCAAAGGGCAATTGCTCAGCAGTGGCAAATTTTCTAGCATTGTAGGGACCTTTAGGGGGAACATGACTGGTGAGTTTCGGGCCCCTAGGCCGAAGAGGTCATAGCCTAGGGTCACAAAAACCTGTTTATTTGGGCAATTTCAATGGTGGCGAGTCTGACGTACATAAATCGCAGCAATGGCCGTTAGCAACGTCTGAATCTCACGAAATGTCTCTTGCAGGTAGAAGACATATTGTTAGACGTGGGCTCCAAAGATGGGTTCCCTACATCTCTGCAAACCAGAGTTACAGGGCTCCAAATTTGGTAAAATCCCCCATAGGCTTTCATTGGGCCTCCTATTTACAGTTCCAAAATCTCACATCTTTTCAAAGGGCAATTGCTCAGCAGTGGCAAATTTTCTAGCATTGTAGGAACTGTTAGGGGGAACATGACTGGTGAGTTTTGGGCCCCTAGGCCAAAGAGGTCATAGCCTAGGGTCACAAAAACCTGTTTATTTGGGCAATTTCAATGGTGGCGAGTCTGACGTACATAAATCGCAGCAATGGCCGTTAGCAACGTCTGAATCTCACGAAATGTCTCATGCAGGTAGAAGACATATTGTTAGACTTGGATTCCAAAGATGGGGTCTCTACATCTCTGCAAACCAGAGTTACAGGGCTCCAAAATTGGTAAAATCCCCTATAGGCTTTCATTGGGCCTACTATTTACCGTTCCAAAATCTCACACCATTTAAAAGGGCAATGGTTCAGCAGTGGCAAAACTCACCAGTCATGATCCCCCTAAGAGTCCCTACAATGCTAGAAAATTTGGTACTGCTGAGCCATTGCCCTTTGAAAAGACGTGAGATTTTGGAAAGTGAAATAGGGAGGCAATGAAAGCCTATGGGGGATTTTACCAATTTTGGACCCCTGTAACTCTGGTTTGCAGAGATGTAGGGACCCCATCTTTGGAATCCAAGTCTAACAATATGTCTTCTACCTGCATGAGACATTTCGTGAAATTTAGACATTGCTAACGGCCATGGCTGAGATTTATGTACGTCACCATCACTACCATTGAAATAGCCCAAATAAATAGGTTTTTGTGACCCTAGGCTATGATCTCTTCGGCCTAGGGGCCCGAAACTCACCAGTCATGTTCCCCCTAAGGGTCCCTACAATGCTAGAAAATTTGCCACTGCTGAGCAATTGCCCTTTGAAAAGATGTGAGATTTTGGAACTGTAAATAGGAGGCCCAATGAAAGCCTATGGGGGATTTTACCAAATTTGGAGCCCTGTAACTCTGGTTTGCAGGGATGTAGGGAACCCATCTTTGGAGCCCAAGTCTAACAATATGTCTTCTACCTGCAAGAGACATTTCGTAAGATTCAGACGTTGCTAACGGCCATTGCTGCGATTTATGTACGTCAGACTCGCCACCATTGAAATTGCCCAAATAAACAGGTTTTTGTGACCCTAGGCTATGACCTCTTCGGCCTAGGGGCCCGAAACTCACCAGTCATGTTCCCCCTAAAGGTCCCTACAATGCTAGAAAATTTGCCACTGCTGAGCAATTGCCCTTTGAAAAGATGTGAGATTTTGGAAAGTGAAATAGGGAGGCAATGAAAGCCTATGGGGGATTTTTACCAATTTTGGACCCCTGTAACTCTGGTTTGCAGAGATGTAGGGACCCCATCTTTGGAATCCAAGTCTAACAATATGTCTTCTACCTGCATGAGACATTTCGTGAAATTCAGACGTTGCTAACGGCCATGGCTGAGATTTATGTACGTCAGCATCACTACCATTGAAATTGCCCAAATAAACAGGTTTTTGTGACCCTAGGCTATGACCTCTTCAGCCTAGGACTGCATTGAACGCGACCCACGCATTGTGCGCATTCTGGACAACACCAATTACTGGGTTTATACCCTTCTGGATCCACGGTACAAACACAATGTTCCAAAACTGCTTGAAGAAAGAGTCAGACAGGTCAAAATGGAAGAATACCAGCAGGCCCTTGTGGAGACTTTAGAGAGGAGATTGACATCCTCCCCCTCCTCTAGCCAGTTGTACGCCGACAGACTGACTTCCGCAAACCCAGGACGACCAGGAGGGCAGCAAACAACACAAGCCGCAGCTAGTGCCCAAAAGGGAATGGTATCGGCAGTGTCCTTGGAGTGGGAAAATTTTCTGACACCCATGCAGCAGCAGCCCACAGAACAGCAAGCGTGCAGATCCACCTCCAACACCGATCGCCTGGAGAAGATGGTCAAGGACTACATGTCAGATGGCATAGCTGTGTTGAACAATCCATCTGCACCCTTCAACTATTGGGTATCGAAGCTAGACACCTGGCACAAACTGGCAATGTACGCAATAGAGGTGCTGGCTTGCCCGGCAGCCAGCGTTATGTCGGAACGCTGTTTCAGTGCTGCCGGAGGCATCGTCACAGATCGGCGTATCCGGCCTCTCCACAGAAAATGCAGACCGTCTGACTCAAATTAAAATGAATCAATCCTGGATTGGAAACGACTACGCAACACTCCCGGACCCCAACCAAGTAACATGAACAATGAACATCTGTGATGGGTTAGCGTTTCCGGTCCCTGTTTATTGAACCTCTCATCTGTATTACATTTATGACTGCATGGCGACAAAGTGCAAATTGCTATCCGCACGCTTCTTGTCCTCATGCAAGGCCTGGGTTGTTGTGTCTCAAAGAGTGGCCTTCTCCTCCTGCGCCACCCTCCTCCTGTTCCATCACGTGTGCTGCTGCTGGGTTAGCATTACCGGTCCCTTTTCCTGGAACCTCTTATATGTATTACATTTATGACTGCATGCCGACAAAAAGCATGTTACCTGTGCAAAGAAAACAGACATTTCCCGCATTTAAAAGACAGTTTTCCCTTTGAAACTTTAAAATCGATTTTCTCAAAAACTATAAGCTCTTTTTGCTAAAAAAAATTTCCTCTTGTACCCACTCCCAATGTACACATACCATGTAAATTTGGGGTATGTAGCATGTAAGGAGGCTTTACAAAGCACGAAAGTTCGGGTCCCCATTGACTTCCATTATGTTCGGAGTTCGGCGCGAACACCCGAACATCGCGGCGATGTTCGGCGAACGTTCTCGAACCCGAACATCTAGGTGTTCGCCCAACACTACCAAAAAGGTACAAAGCATAAGAGTGCAAACAAAACAAAGAAAATGCCGACCGACAATTGCCATTCAAGAAAACACCAATAGCACTAGCAAAGACCCAGAACTGCGATTTACATGTTTATCGCAGTGCTGTTACTAATGACAAAAAGGAAATGATTTGATTTTTAGATCAAAAAGTGCTTAGTGGATAGGGGCCCTAATTAGTTGTTCTGCTCTAAGATATTTTTATATCCTTTTTTGGCACAGTGCTTTAGGTAAGGCAGTGCTGTCCAACTTCATGGGCATGGAGGGCCAAATTTTTTCCAGACTACATAGTGAAGGGCTGACTCCCCCCAAGCACCCCCCCCCCCCCCCCAAAAAAAATCCATCCCTAGGAAAAAAAATCTGACAGCAGCTCCCCAAAAACACAATTATATAGGCATCAGCTCCGCACAAAATGCACAAAGCTGGCAGCAGCTCCTCACAAAATGCGCACATCTTGCAGCAGCTCCACACAAAATGCACAAATCTGGCAGCAGCTCCGCACAAAATACACAAATCTGGCAGCAGCTCCGCACAAAGTGCACAGATCTGGCAGCAGCTCCTCACAAAATGCACAAATCTGGCAGCAGCTCCACACAAAATGCACAAATCTGGCAGCAGCTCCGCACAAAATGTACAAATCTGGCAGCAGCTCCGCACAAAATGCACAGATCTGGCAGCAGCTCCACACAAAATGCACAAATCTGGCAGCAGCTCCACACAAAATGCACAAATCTGGCAGCAGCTCCTCACAAAATGCACAAATCTGGCAGCAGCTCCTTACAAAATGCACAAATCTGGCAGCAGCTCCTTTCAAAATGCAAAAATCTGGCAGCAGCTCCTCACAAAATGCACAAATCTGGCGGCAGCTCCTCACAAAATGCACAAATCTGGCGGCAGCTCCGCAAAAAATGCACAAACCTGGCAGCAGCTACACACAAAATGCACAAATCTGGCAGCAGCTCCACACAACATGCACAAATCTGGCAGCAGCTCCTCACAAAATGCACAAACCTGGCAGCAGTTCCTTACAAAATGCAAAAATCTGGCAGCAGCTCCTTTCAAAATGCAAAAATCTGGCAGCAGCTCCTCACAAAATGCACAAATCTGGCGGCAGCTCCTCACAAAATGCACAAATCTGGCGGCAGCTCCGCAAAAAATGCACAAACCTGGCAGCAGCTACACACAAAATGCACAAATCTGACAGCAGCTACACACAAAATGCACAAATCTGAAAGCAGCTACACACAAAATGCACAAATCTGGCAGCAGCTCCGCACAAAATGCACAAATCTGGCAGCAGCTCCTCACAAAATGCACAAATCTGGCAGCAGCTCCTCACAAAATGCACAAATCTCAACTGCCAACAAAATACTGCATGCATTGCACATTTGCGATGTATGTACATCTCAAGAACTGCAGGGATTTACCACAGTGCTTTGCTGAATACCGGCTATCAGCAAAGAACAGAAACGCTTCCCACCAAAAGCAGCCGAAGCGTGAACTGGCCCTTGAGAGAACTTGATTGGTGATAACAAATTGCGGCAACCTGAAGAGTAGAACTCAGGGGAATATATAAAAGGATTTAAATATACCCCTAAATTCTACGTATGGCCTCCTCTTCCCCTACAGCCATACCAATCCTCACCAAAAAGGTACAAAGCATAAGAGTGCAAACAAAACAAAGAAAATGCCGACCGACAATTGCCATTCAAGAAAACACCAATAGCACTAGCAAAGACCCAGAACTGCGATTTACATTTTTATCGCAGTGCTGTTACTAATGACAAAAAGGAAATGATTCGATTTTTAGATCGAAAAGTGCTTAGTGGATAGGGGCCCTAATTAGTTGTTCTGCTCTAAGATATTTTTATATCCTTTTTTGGCACAGTGCTTTAGGTAAGGCAGTGCTGTCCAACTTCATGGGCATGGAGGGCCAAATTTTTTCCAGACTACATAGTGAAGGGCCGACTCCCCCCAAGCACCCCCCCCCCCCCCCCAAAAAAAATTCCATCCCTAGGAAAAAAAATCTGGCAGCAGCTCCCCAAAAACACAATTATATTGGCATCAGCTCCGCACAAAATGCACAGATCTGGCAGCAGCTCCTCACAAAATGCGCACATCTTGCAGCAGCTCCACACAAAATGCACAAGTCTTGCAGCAGTTCCCCACGAAATGCACAAATCTGGCAGCAGCTCCGCACAAAATACATAAATCTGGCAGCAGCTCCGCACAAAGTGCACAGATCTGGCAGCAGCTCCTCATAAAATGCACAAATCTGGCAGCAGCTCCGCACAAAATACACAAATCTGGCAGCAGCTCCTCACAAAATGCACACATCTGGCAGCAGCTCCTTTCAAAATGCACAAATCTGGCAGCAGCTCCTCACAAAATGCACAAATCTGGCGGCAGCTCCTTTCAAAATGCACAAATCTGGCAGCAGCTCCGCACAAAATGCAAAAATCTGGCAGCAGCTCCACAGAAAATGCACAAATCTGGCGGCAGCTCCGCACAAAATGCACAAATCTGGCGGCAGCTCTGCACAAAATGCACAAATCTGGCGGCAGCTCCGCACAAAATGCACAAATCTGGTGGCAGCACCGCACAAAATGCATAAATCTGGCAGCAGTTCCGCACAAAATGCACAAATCTGGCAGCAGCTCCGCACAAAATGCACAAATCTGGCAGCAGCTCCGCACAAAATACACAAATCTGGCAGCAGCTCCGCACAAAATGCACAAATCTGGCAGCAGCTCCGCACAAAATGCACAAATCTGGCAGCAGCTCCTTTCAAAATGCACAAATCTCAACTGCCAACAAAATACTGCACGCATTGCACCTTTGCGATGTATGCACATTTCAAGCACTGCAGAGATTTACCACAGTGCTTTGCTGCATACCGGCTATCAGCAAAGAACAGAAACACTTCCACCAAAAGCACCCCAAGCGTGAACTGGCCCTTGAGAGAACTTGATTGGTGATAACAAATTGCGGCCACCTGAAGAGTAGAACTCAGGGGAATATATAAAATGATTTAAATATACCCCTAAATTCTACGTATGACCTCCTCCTCCCCTACAGCCATACCAATCCTCAACAAAAAGGTACAAAGCATAAGAGTGCAAACAAAACAAAGAAAATGCCGACCGACAATTGCCATTCAAGAAAACACCAATAGCACTAGCAAAGACCCAGAACTGCGATTTACATGTTCATCGCAGTGCTGTTACTAATGACAAAAAGGAAACGATTTGATTTTTAGATCGAAAAGTGCTTAGAGCAGAACAACTAATTAGGGCCCCTATCCACTAAGATATTTTTATATCCTTTTTTGGCACATTGCTTTAGGTAAGGCAGTGCTGTCCAACTTCACGGGCATGGAGGGCCAAATTTTTCCAGACTACATAGTGAAGGGCCGACTCCCCCCAAGCACCCCCCCCCCAAAATCCATCCCCAGGAAAAAAAATCTGGCAGCAGCTCCCCAACAACACAATTATATTGCCATCTGCTCCCTACAAAATGCACAAATCTGGCAGCAGCTCCGCACAAAATGCAAAAATCTGGCGGCAGCTCCTCACAAAATGCACACATCTTGCAGCAGCTCCACACAAAATGCACAAGTCTTGCAGCAGTTCCCCACAAAATGCACAAATCTGGCAGCAGCACCGCACAAAATACAAAAATCTGGCAGCAGCTCCTCACAAAATGCACAAATGTGGCAGCAGCTCCGCACAAAGTGCACAGATCTGGCAGCAGCTCCTCACAAAATGCACAAATCTGGCAGCAGCTCCACACATAATGCACAAATCTGGCAGTAGCTCCGCACAAAATGCACAAATCTGGCGCAGCTCCGCACAAAATGCACAAATCTGGCAGCAGCTCCGCAAAAAATGCACAAATCTGGCAGCAGCTCTGCACAAAATGCACAAATCTGGCAGCAGCTCCGCACAAAATGCACAAATCTGGAAGCAGCTCTGCACAAAATGCACAAATCTGGCAGCAGCTCCGCATAAAATGCACAAATCTGGCAGCAGCTCCACACAGAATGCTCAAATCTGGCAGCAGCTCCGCACAAAATGCACAAATCTGGCAGTAGCTCCGCATAAAATGCACAAATCTGGCAGCAGCTCCACACAAAATGCACAAATCTGGCAGCAGGTCCTCACAAAATGCACAAATCTCAACTGCCAACAAAATACTGCACGCATTGCACATTTGCAATGTATGCACATCGCAAGCACTACAGGGATTTACCACAGTGCTTTGCTGAATACCGGCTATCAGCAAAGAACAGAAACGCTTCCCACCAAAAGCACCCCAAGCGTGAACTGGCCCTTAAGAGAACTTGATTGGTGAATACAAATTGCGGCAACCTGAAGAGTAGAACTCAGGGGAATATATAAAATGATTTAAATATACCTCTAAATTCTACGTATGGCCTCCTCCTCCCCTACAGCCATACCAATCCTCACCAAAAAAATCTATTAACCCTTCGCACTCTCGCATGCAAATGTTCAAACAAATGCATTCACAGATTTACTCATCCAGGCAAAACTGTTATCCCTACAGCTAAGTTAAAAGCCGGGGTCTTAGTTCACAGAAGAATGCATTCTCATGATTAGTCACCTATACTGCGCAGAAGTACCCTGGCAGCAGCTCCGCACAAAATGCAGAAATCTGGCAGCAGCTCCTCACAAAATGCACAAATCTGGCAGCAGCTCCTCACAAAATGCACAAATCTGGCAACAGCTCTTCACAAAATGCACAAATCTGGCAGCAGCTCCTCACAAGTTGCACAAATCTCAACTGCCAACAAAATACTGCACGCATTGCACCTGTGCCTACATCGCAAGCACTGCAGGGATTTACCACAGTGCTTTGCTGAATACCGGCTATCAGCAAAGAACAGAAACGCTTCCCACCAAAAGCAGCCGAAGCGTGAACTGGCCCTTGAGAGAACTTGATTGGTGATTAAAAATTGCGGCAACTTGAAGAGTAGAACTCAGGGGCATATTTAAAATGATTTAAATATACCCCCAAATTCTACTTATGGCCGCCTCCTCCCCTACAGCCATACCAATCCTCACCAAAAAGGTAAAAAGCATAAGAGTGCAAACAAAACAAAGAAAATGCCGGCCGACAATTGCCATTCCAGAAATACCAATAGCACTAGCAAAGACCCAGAACTGCGATTTACATGTTCATCGCAGTGCTGTTACTAATGACAAAGAGGAAACGATTCGATTTTTAGATCGAAAAGTGCTGTATAAGGGCCTTAATTAGTTGTTCTCCTGTAAGATATTTTTATATTATTTTTTGGCACAGTACTTTAGGTAAGGTAATTCAAAATTATATTATCAGCCCGTCTTGGTCATGCCACAGGATGCTGGACCAAAATGTAACGCAAAATTATATTATCAGCCCGTCGCACTCCTACCAAATGGCGCCAGACCAAAAGGTAACTCAACATTTTATTATAAGCCCGCCACGCTCTTTCCACAGGGCGCCAGACTAAAAGCAAATGTAACTAAAAATTACATTTTCAGGCTGTCACGCTCCCACCACGGGGCGCCGGACCAAAAGGTAACTCAAAATTATATTATCATACCGTCGCGCACCTACTAAAGGGCGCCGGACCAAAAGATAACTCAACATTTTATTATCAGCTCATTGCGCTCTTTGCACTGGGCGCCGGACCAAAATCTAATGTAACTAATGTAACTAAAAATTACATTTTCAGCCCGTCGCGCTCTTTCAACAGGGCGCCGGACCAAAAGCAAATGTAACTAATGTAACTAAAAATTACATTTTCAGGCCGTCACGCTCCTACCACAGGGCGCCGGACCAAAAGGTAACTCAAAATTATATTATCAGCCCATCGCGCACCTACTAAAGGGCGCTGGACCAAAAGATAACAAAATTTTATTATCAGCCCGTCGCCCTCTTTCCACAGGGCGCCGGACGAAAAGCTAATGTTACTAAAAATTACATTTTCAGGCCGTCGCACTCCTACCACAGGGCGCCAGACCAAACGGTAGCTCCAACTTATATTATCAGCCCGTCGCGCTCTTTCCACAGGGCGCCAGGCCAAAAGTAAATGTTATTAATGTAACTAAAAATTACATTTTCAGGCCGTCACGCTCCTACCACAGGGCGCTGGACCAAAAGGTAACTCAAAATTATATTATCAGCCCATCGCGCACCTACTTAAGGGCGCCGGACCAAAAGATAACTCAAAATTTTATTATCAGCCCGTCGCGCTCTTTCCACAGGGCGCGCGGACCAAAAGCAAATGTTATTAATGTAATTAAAATTACATTTTCAGGCCGTCACGCTCCTACCACAGGGCGCTGGACCAAAAGGTAACTCAAAATTAAAAATTACATTATCATTATCGAATGGATTTTTAGATTAAAAAGTGCTGCATAAGGGCCCTAATTAGTTGTTCTCTTCTAAGATATTTTTATATTCTTTTTTGACACAGTACTTTAGGTAAGTTAATTCAAAATTATATTATCAGCCCATCTTGGTCATGCCACAGGACGCCGGACCAAAAGGTAACTCAAAATTATATTATCAGGCTGTCGCGCTCTTTCCACAGGGCGCCGGACCAACAGCTAATGTAACTAATGTAACTAAAAATTATATTTTCAGGTCGTCACGCTCCTACCACAAGGCGCCGAACCAAAAGGTAACTCAAAGTGATATTATCAGCCCGTAGCGCACCTACTAAAGGGTGCTGAACCAAAAGATAACTCAAAATTTTATTATCAGCCAGTCGCGCTCTTTCCACAGGGCGGCGGACCAACAGCTAATGAAACTAATGTAACTAAAAATTAAATTTTCAGCGCGTTTTGCTTCTACCACAGGGCGACAGACAAAACGGTAACTACAACTTTTATTATCAGCCCGTTGCGCTCTTTCCACAGGGTGCCGGACCAAAAGGTAACTCAAAATTATATTATCAGCCCATTTGAGAATGGCATCTCAACTGCCAACAAAATTCTGCACGCATTGCACAAATTGCTGCAACCTAAAGAGTAGAACTCAGGGGCATATTTAAAATGATTTAAATATACCCCAAATTCTACTTATGGCCTCCTCCTCCCCTACAGCCATACCAAGCCTCACCAAAAAGGTGAAAAGAGTGCAAAAAAAAACAAAGAACATGCTGGCCGACAATTGCCATTCCAGAAATACCAATAGCACTAGCAAAGAGAACTGTGATATACATGTTCATCGCAGTGCTGTTACTAATGACAAATCGATTTTTAGATCGAAAAGTGCTGTATAAGGGCCCTAATTAGTTGTTCTCCTTTAAGATATTTTTATATTCTTTTTTGGCACAGTACTTTAGGTAAGGTAATTCAAAATTATATTATCAGCCCGTCTTGTTCATGCCACAGGACGCCAGACCAAAAGGTAACTCAAAATTTTATTATCAACCCGTCGCGCTCTTTGCACAGGGCGCCGGACCAAAAGTAATTATTATTAATGTAACTAAAAATTACATTTTCAGGCCGTCACGCTCCTACCACAGAGTGCCGGACCAAAAGGTAACTCAAAATTATATTATCAGCCCATCGCGCACCTACTAAAGGGCGCTGGACCAAAAGATAACAACATTTTATTATCAGCCCGTCTCGCTCTTTCCACAGGGCGCCGGACCAAAAGCTAATGTAACTAAAAATTACCTTTTCAGGCCGTCGCGCTCCTACCACAGGGCGCCAGACCAAATGGTAACTCCAACTTATATTATCAGCCCGTCGCGCTCTTTCCACAGGGCGCCGGACCAAAAGCAAATGTAACTAATGTAACTAAAAATTATATTTTCAGGCCGTCACGCTCCTACCACAGGGCGCAAAATGATATCAGCCCGTCGCGCTCTTTCTACAGGGCGCCGGACCAAAACCAAATGTATTAATGTAACTAAAAATCTAATTTTCAGCCTGTCGTGCTCCTACCACAGGGTGCCAGACCAAACGGTAACTCCAACTTTTATCATCAGCCCGTCGGGCTCTTTCCACAGGGCTCCCAACCAAAAGGTAACTCAAAATTATATTGTCAGCCCGTTTGAGAATGGCATCTCAACTGCCAACAAAATACTGCACGCATTGCACAAATTGCTGCAACCTAAAGAGTAGAACTCAGGGGCATATTTAAAATGATTTAAATATACCCCCAAATTCTACTTATGGCCTCCTCCTCCCCTACAGCCATACCAAGCCTCACCAAAAAGGTAAAAAGCATAAGAGTGCAAACAAAACAAAGAAAATGCTGGCCGACCATTGCCATTCCAGAAATACCAATAGCACTAGCAAAAACCCAGAACTGCGATTTACATGTTCATCGCAGTGCTGTTAGTAATGACAAAAAGGAAACGAATCAATTTTTAGATCGAAAAGTGCTGTATAAGGGCCCTAATTAGTTGTTCTCTTCTAAGATATTTTTATATTAATTTGTGGCACAGTACTTTAGGTAAGGTAATTCAAAATTATATTATCAGCACGTCTTGGTCATGCCACAGGATGCCGGACCAAAAGTTATTGGAAAATTATATTATCAGCCTATCGCGCTCCTACCAATGGGCGCTGGACCAAAAGGTAACTCAAAATTTTATTATCAGCCCGTCGCGCTCCTTCCACAGGGCGCCGGACCAAAAGCAAATGTAACTAATGCAATTAAAAATTACATTTTCAGGCCATCACGCTACTACCACAGGGCGCTGGACCAAAAGGTAACTCAAAATTATATTATCACCCGTCACGCACCTACTAAAGGACGCCGGACCAAAAGATAACTCAAAATTTTATTATCAGCCAGTCGCGCTCTTTCCACATGGCGCAGGCCCAAAAGGTAACTCAAAATTATAATATCAGCCCGTTTGAGAAGAGAATCTCAACTGCCAACAAAATACTGCACGCATTGCACAAATTGCTGCAACCTAAAGAGTAGAACTCAGGGGCATATTTAAAACTATTTAAATATGCCCCCAAATTCTACTTATGGCCTTCTCCTCCCCTTCAGCCATACCAAGCCTCACCAAAAAGGTAAAAAGCATAAGAGTGCAAACAAAACAAAGAAAATGCCGGCCGACAATTGCCATTCCAGAAATACCAATAACACTAGCAAAGACCCAGAACTGTAAAACACATGTTCATCGCAGTGCTGTTACTAATGACAAAAAGGAAACAAATCGATTTTTAGATCGAAAAGTGCTGTATAAAAGGGCCCTAATTAGTTGTTCTCTTCTAAGATAATTTTATATTATTTTGTGGCACATTACTTTAGGTAAGGTAATTCAAAATTATATTGTCAGCCCGTCTTGGTCATGCCACAGGACGCCAGACCAAAAGTAAACGCAAAATTATATTATCAGCCCATCGCACTCCTACCAATGGTCACCGGACCAAAAGGTAACTCAAAATTTTATTATCAGCCCGTCGCGCTCTTTCCACAGGGCGCCGGACCAAAAGCAAATGTAACTAATGTAATTAAATATTACATTTTCAGGCCGTCACGCTCCTACCACAGGGCGCTGGACCAAAAGGTAACTCAAAATTATATTATCAGCCCGTCGCGCACCTACTAAAGGGCGCCGGACCAAAAGATAACTCAAAATTTTATTATCAGCCCGTCGAGCTCTCTCCACAGGGCGCCGGACCAAAAGCAAATGTAACTAATGTCATTAAAAATTACATTTTCAGGCCGTCACGCTCCTACCACAGGACGCCGGACGAAAAGGTAACGCAAAATTATATCATCAGCCCGTCGCGCACCTACTAAAGGGCGCCGGACCAAAAGATAACTCAAAATTTTATTATCAGCCCGTCGCGCTCTTTCCACAAGGCGCCGGACCAAAAGCAAATGTTATTAAAGTAACTAAAAATCACATTTTCAGCCGGCCGTGCTCCTACCACAGGGCGCCAGACCAAACGGTAACTCCAACATTTATTATCAGCCCGTCACGCTCTTTCCACAGGGCACCGGACCAAAAGCAAATGTAACTAATGTAATAAAAAATTACATTTTCAGGCCGTCACGCTCCTACCACAGGGCGCTGGACCAAAAGGTAACTCAAAATTATATTATCAGCTCGTTTGAGAATGGCATCTCAACTGCCAACAAAATACTGCACGCATTGCACAAATTGCTGCAACCTAAAGAGTAGAACTCAGGGGCATATTTTAAATGATTTAAATATACCCCCAAATTCTATTTATGGCATCCTCCACCCCTACAGCCATACCAAGCCTCACCAAAAAGGTAAAAATCATAAGAGTGCAAAGAAAACAAAGAAAATGCCGGCCGACAATTGCTATTCCAGAAATACCAATAGCACTAGCAAAGATCCAGAATTGCGATTTACATGTTCACCGCAGTGCTGTTACTAATGAGAAAAAGGAAACGATTCGATTTTTAGATCGAAAAGTGCTGTATAAGGGCCCTAATTAGTTGTTCTCTTCTAAGATATTTTTATATTCTTTTTTTGGCACAGTACTTTAGGTAAGGTAATTCAAAATTATATTATCAGCCCGTCTTGGTCATGCCACAGGACGCCAGACCAAAAGTTAACGCAAAATTATATTATCAGCCCATCGCGCTCCTACCAATGGTCACCGGACCAAAAGGTAACTCAAAATTGTATTATCAGCCCGTCGCGCTTTTTCCACAGGGCACCGGACCAAAAGCAAATGTAACTAATATAATTCAAAATTACATTTTCAGGCCGTCACGCTCCTACCACAGGGCGCTGGACCAAAAGGTAACTAAAAATTATATTATCAGCCCGTCGCGCACCTACTAAAGGGTGCCGGACCAAAAGATAACTCAAAATTTTATTATCAGCCCGTCGCGCTCTTTCCACAGGGCGCCGGACCAAAAGCAAATGTTATTAATGTAACTAAAAATCACATTTTCAGCCGGTCGTGCTCCTAACACAGGGTGCCAGACCAAACGGTAACTCAAACTTTTATTATCAGCCCGTCGCGCTTTTTCCACAGGGCGCCGGACCAAAAGGTAACTCAAAATTATATTATCAGCTCGTTTGAGAATGGCATCTCAACTGCCAAAAAAATACTGCATGCATTGCACAAATTGCTGCAACCTAAAGAGGAGAACTCAGGGGCATATTTAAAATGATTTAAATATACCCCCAAATTCTACTTATGGCCTCCTCCACCCCTACAGCCATACCAAGCCTCACCAAAAAGGTAAAAAGCATAAGAGTGCAAACAAAACAAAGAAAATGCTGGCCGACAATTGCCATTCCAGAAATACCAATAGCACTAGCAAAGACCCAGAACTGTGATTTACATGTTCATCGCAGTGCTGTTACTAATGACAAAAAGGAAACAAATTTGATTTTTAGATCGAAAAGTGCTGTATAAGGGCCCTAATTAGTTGTTCTCTTCTAAGATATTTTTATATTATTTTGTGGCACATTACTTTAGGTAAGGTAATTCAAAATTATATTATCAGCCTGTCTTGGTCATGCCACAGGACGCCAGACCAAAAGTTAACGCAAAATTATATTATCAGCCCATCGCGCTCCTACTAGTGTTGGGCGAACAGTGTTCACCACTGTTCGGGTTCTGCAGAACATCACCCTGTTCGGGTGATGTTCGAGTTCGGCCGAACACCTGATGGTGTTCGGCCGAACTAAGAGCGCATTGCCGAACGTTCCCCGAACGTTCGGCTAGCGCTGTGATTGGCCGAACGGGTCACGTGGTTCGGACCCAAACGCGCTCTGATTGGCCGAACTGTCACGTGGTTCGGGTAAATAAATACCCGAACCACGTCATATTTCCGCCATTTGTCTGTGGGTTTAGCTTTGGGTAGGCAGGCAGGGTAGTTCGCGCTCCAGCCACGCTAGCCAGGGTCCCCCCAGTCATTGTGTCGCTGCTGGAAATAGTAGTACACCGCTCGCTCAGCATTCTGTTTACTGCCACTCTGTGTACCTCGTTCAGCCACACTATATAGCATTCTGTTTACTGTTCTGTGTCTGCTGGGAATAGTAGTGCACCGCTCGCTCAGCCACACTATATAGCATTCTGTTTACTGCCACTCTGTGTACCTCGCTCAGCCACACTATATAGCATTCTGTTTACTGCCACTCTGTGTCTGCTGGGAATAGTAGTACACCGCTCACCCGCCACTGTATAGCATTGTGCTCTGTGTCGCTGCTGGGAATAGTGGTACACCGCTCACCCGCCACTGTATAGCATTGTGCTCTGTGTCGCTGCTGGGAATAGTGGTACACCGCTCACCCGCCACTGTATAGCATTGTGCTCTGTGTCGCTGCTGGGAATAGTGGTACACCGCTCACCCGCCCCTGTATAGCATTGTGCTCTGTGTCGCTGCTGGGAATAGTGGTACTGTATAGCATTTCTGTACTGCCACTGTACTGCTGCCAGTCAGCGTGTACTGTAAGGATAAGTGAAATGAGGAAGAAATCCGGTGAAAGAGGGAGGGGCAAGGGAAGAGGTGTTTCCCCTGACGGTTCACGTACAGGCCACAGGGGAGCACCCAAGAAAACCCACTCAATACCGCCCATGTTGTCCAGGACAACAACCCTCACAAATCCAAAAGAACAGGACCAGATAATTACTTGGATGACCTCTCAAGCGTCCAGCAGTGGGTTAAGCAGCACCAGCACATCACGCACGATGTCCGAGTCCTCAGCCAGTTACAAGGAGCCAGTGGGCACAAAGCTGACACAACCGGCAGCGACACCACGCACACAACTTCCAGATAACCAGTCCGATAAATTACCTCAGGACACAATGGGGTATTCGCAGGAGCTATTCCCAGCCCAACAAACTTCCACCTTTCAAAGGTCAATGGAGGAACAGCCAGAAATGTTGTGCCCGGATTCACAACCATTAACTGTGGGAAATGCACCGCGCACTGAAATACAAGGCGAGTCTGAGGAGGACTCGGAAACCCAAATCCCAGAGCAAGTTGGGCAGGAGGGGTTGCAATTGCAGGAGGTCGGCCGACAAGATCTGGAAGACGACGTTGGAGTGAGCTGCGCAGAGGTTGTTCTGGAGAGCTCTACTCCACGGCGGCGGCCCCCCACAATGACATATGACGAGTTTGAGGAGATGGAAGAGGAGGGTATGGACAATGTGGACAGAGACCCAGATTTTGTTTGTGAACGAGAACATCGCCGTCGTAGCAGCAGCACAGATGAGTCTGTTGAAGAACCCACTGCTGCACGAGTTCGCCTTGTGCCACAAGGTAGGCGGCGTGCAATTTCAGGCACCACAAGCGTGGAAGTTCAAGTGAGAGGCAAAAGAGGAGCAAACAGAAATCGTCAGCAAGGCAGGTGCTCCAAAGTCTGGGCTTTCTTTGAAGACTGCACTGAGGATGTTACCATGGCGATTTGCAAGGTGTGCAAGACCCGCCTGAGCAGGGGGAAAAGTATTAACAACCTCTCCACCACCAGCATGAGCCGCCACATGCTATCCAAACATCCCACTCTGTGGGCAAACGCGGCAGGACAGGGTACCAGCAACACTGCCTCCCTTGGGTTCACCAGACTCACCACCAGACCCGCCTCAGCAGCAGCAGTAGCCCAGCCATTGCGTGGTTCACAACATTCACAAACATCAGACGACGCTGACACTGTCACTTTCCGGAGTAGTGCTCTTGAGGTCTCCCAGTGTTCATCAAACACAACAACCAACAGCCCTTCCGTGTGCAGCGCTACGGTTCAGTTGTCTGTGTCGGAGATGTTTGAGCGCAAGAGGAAATTGCCAGCAAATGACCCCCGGGCCGTGGCAGTAACAGCCAGCATAGCCAAGCTTCTGGCCTGCGAAATGCTGCCATATCGAGTGGTGGAGACAAACAGCTTCAAGGGCATGATGTCAGTGGCCATCCCACGTTACGTGGTTCCCAGCCGCTACCACTTTGCGCGCTCTGCAGTGCCTGAGTTGCATGAGCACGTGGTCAGCAAAATAACCCGAAGCTTGAAGAATGCCGTTGCCTGCAAGGTTCACCTCACCACTGACACCTGGACTAGTGCGTTCGGCCAGGGTCGATACATCTCCCTTACCGCGCACTGGGTGAACCTTGTGGAGCCTGGCAGCGATTCCACACCTGCTACGGCGCGGGTGTTGCCCACGCGGCAAACAGCTACACCGCCGTCCCTCCCACTGGATAACAACAGCAGCACCTACCTCTCTGACTCCTTCTCCTCCAACGCATCTCAAAGCTGTACCTCATCCGGAAACGCTAACCCAGCAGCAGTAGGATCGTGGAAGCAGTGCAGCACAGCTGTTGGCATGTGTCAGCAAGCGTTGCTGAAGCTGATCTGCCTTGGGGATAAGCAGCACACAGGGGAGGAAATTTGGAAGGGAATAAAGGAACAGACGGATTTGTGGCTGGCACCGCTGGACCTGAAACCGGGCATGGTTGTGTGTGATAATGGGAGTAATCTCATTCGCGCTTTAAGGTTGGCTAAGCTGACACACATCCCTTGCCTGGCGCACGTGATGAACCTAGTAGTTCAGCTGTTCCTGAGGACATACCCAGGCGTGGCCGATCTTCTGTTGAAGGTGCGATGAGTGGCCAAACATTGTAGAAATTCCAGTACTGCTTCGGGGGCACTCGCCAAGATGCAGGAGCGCTTCAATCTCCCCCACCATCGCTTGCTGTGTGATGTCCCTACGCGCTGGAATTCTACGCTGCACATGCGAGCCCGCTTTTGCGAGCAGAAGAGAGCAGTGGTCCAGTACATGACGGCGCAGTACCGAGGCGCATCCGGACAGCTGCCAAGCTTCTGTGGATCCGATTGGGCCAACATGTTGGACCTCTGCCAAGTCCTCCATAATTTTGAGCAATCCACGTTGCTTGTGAGCAGTGACAACTCTTCAGTCAGCATTACCATTCCACTGCTGTGTTTACTGAAGAGGTCAATGTTGAAAATCAAGGAAACAGCTGTCATGATGCAACTGGGGGAATCTGAAGGAGAAAACGATCAGCGTGATGGTACCAACATCAGGCCATCCGCCTCAGGGAACGCTGGCCCCAGCAGCTATGACGAAGAAGAGGAGGAGGAACAGCTGGAGTTGGAGCAGGAATTTCATGCTACCACTGACGAGGGCCAGAGCGGTGCACGTTGGACTTCCACAATTCAGCGCGAATGGTCAGCAGAAGCAGACCAGGAGGAAGGTGACGACTATGATGCATCACAACAACTATCACAATGCTCACAAGAGGATGATGAGGATTCTGGTAGGACTCTGGCACACATGGCTCAATTCATGCTAGACTGCATTGAACGTGACCCACGCATTGTGCGCATTCTGGACAACACCAATTACTGGGTTTATACCCTTCTGGATCCACGGTACAAACACAATGTTCCAAAACTGCTTGAAGAAAGAGTCAGACAGGTCAAAATGGAAGAATACCAGCAGGTCCTTGTGGAGACTTTAGAGAGGAGATTGACATCCTCCCCCTCCTCTAGCCAGTTGTACGCCGACAGACTGACTTCCGCAAACCCAGGACGACCAGGAGGGCAGCAAACAACGCAAGCCGCAGCTAGTGCCCAAAAGGGAATGGTATCGGCAGTGTCCTTGGAGTGGGAAAATTTTCTGACACCCATGCAGCAGCAGCCCACTGAACAGCAAGCGTGCAGATCCACCTCCAACACCGATCGCCTGGAGAAGATGGTCAAGGACTACATGTCAGATGACGTAGCTGTGTCGAACAATCCATCTGCACCCTTCAACTATTGGGCATCGAAGCTAGACACCTGGCACGAACTGGCAATGTACGCAATAGAGGTGCTGGCTTGCCCGGCAGCCAGCGTTATGTCGGAACGCTGTTTCAGTGCTGCCGGAGGCATAGTCACAGATCGGCGTATCCGCCTCTCCACAGAAAATGCAGACCGTCTGACTCAAATTAAAATGAATCAATCCTGGATTGAAAATGACTACGCAACACTCTAGGACCCCAACCAAGTAACATGACCAATGAACATCTGGGATGGTGTAGCGTTTCCGGTCCCTGTTTATTGAACCTCTCACCTGTATTACATTTATGACTGCATGGCGGCAAAAAGCATTGCTGCCATATCCGCACGCTTTTTGTCCTCATGCAAGGCCTGGGTTGTTGTGTCTCAAAAAGCATGGCCTTCTCTTCCTGCGCCTCCTCCTGTTCCATCACGTCTGCTGCTGCTGGGTTAGCGCTGCCGCGTGGTCCCTGTTTATTGAACCACTTATCTTTATTACATTTATGACTGCATGGCGGTACAAAGCATGCTATCCGCACGCTTCTTGTCCTCATGCAAGGCCTGGGTTGTTGTGTCTCACAAAGCGTCGCCTTCTCCTCCTGCGCCTCCTCCTGTTCCATCACGTGTGCTGCTGCTGGGTTAGTGTTGCCGCGTGGTCCCTGTTTATTGAACCACTTATCTTTATTACATTTATGACTGCATGGCGGTACAAAGCATGCTATCCGCACGCTTCTTGTCCTCATGCAAGGCCTGGGTTGTTGTGTCTCACAAAGCGTGGCCTTCTCCTCCTGCGCCTCCTCCTGTTCCATCACGTGTGCTGCTGCTGCTGGGTTAGCGTTGCCGCGAGGTCCCTGTTTATTGAACCACTTATCTTTATTACATTTATGACTGCATGGTGGTACAAAGCATGCTATCCGCACGCTTTTTGTCCTCATGCAAGGCCTGGGTTGTTGTGTCTCAAAAAGCATGGCCTTCTCCTCCTGCGCCTGCTCCTGTTCCATCACGTGTGCTGCTGCTGCTGCTGGGTTAGCGTTGCCGGTCCCTGTTTATGGAACCTCTTATCTTTATTACATTTATGACTGCATGGCGGTACAAAGCATGCTATCCGCACGCTTCTTGTCCTCATGCAAGGCCTGGGTTGTTGTGTCTCACAAAGCGTGGCCTTCTCCTCCTGCGCCTCCTCCTGTTCCATCACGTCTGCTGCTGCTGGGTTAGCGTTGCCGCGTGGTCCCTGTTTATTGAACCACTTATCTTTATTACATTTATGACTGCATGGCGGTACCTCATGCAAGGCCTGGGTTGTTGTGTCTCACAAAGCGTGGCCTTCTCCTCCTGCGCCTCCTCCTGTTCCATCACGTCTGCTGCTGCTGGGTTAGCGTTGCAGCGTGGTCCCTGTTTATTGAACCACTTATCTTTATTACATTTATGACTGCATGGCGGTACAAAGCATGCTATCCGCACGCTTCTTGTCCTCATGCAAGGCCTGGTATGTTGTGTCTCACAAAGCGTGGCCTTCTCCTCCTGTGCCTCCTCCTGTTCCATCACGTGTGCTGCTGCTGGTGCTGGGTTAGCGTTACCGGTCCCTTTTCCTGGAACCTCTTCTCTGTATTACATTTATGACTGCATGGCGAAAAAAAGCATGTTACCTGTGCAAAGAAACATGACATTTTCCACATTTAAAAGACAGTTTTTCCTTTGAAACTTTACAATCAATTTTCTCAAAAACTATAAGCTCTTTTTCAAATATTTTTTTTTCCTCTTGTACCCACTCCCAAGGTGCACATACCCTGCTGGTATGTAGCATGTAAGGAAGCTTTACAAAGCACGAAAGTTCGAGTCCCCATTGACTTCCATTATGTTCGGAGTTCGGCGCGAACACCCGAACATCGCGGCGATGTTCGGCGAACGTTCGCGAACCCGAACATCTAGGTGTTCGCCCAACACTAGCTCCTACCAATGGTCACCGGACCAAAAGGTAACTCAAAATTTTATTATCAGCCCGTCGCGCTCTTTCCACAGGGCGCCGGACCAAAAGCAAATGTAACTAATGTAACCAAAAATTACATTTTCAGGCCGTCACGCTCCTACCACAGGGCGCTGGACCAAAAGGTAACTCAAAATTATATTATCAGCCCGTCGCGCACCTACTAAAGGGCGCCGGACCAAAAGATAACTCAAAATTTTATTATCAGCCCGTCGCGCTCTTTCCACAGGGTGCCGGACCAAAAGTAAATGTAACTAATGTTATTAAAAACTACATTTTCAGGCCATCACTCTCCTACCACAGGGCGCTGGACCAAAAGGTAATTCAAAATTATATTATCAGCCCGTCTTTGTCATGCCATAGGAAGCCGGACCAAAAGGTAACGCAAAATTATATTATCAGCCCGTCGCGCACCTACTAAAGCGCGCCGGACCAAAAGATAACTCAAAATTTTATTATCAACCCGTCGCACTCTTTCCACAGGGCGCCGGACCAAAAGCAAATGTTATTAATGTAACTAAAAATCACATTTTCAGCCGGTCGTGCTCCTACCACATGGTGCCAGACCAAACGGTAACTCCAACTTTTATTATCAGCCCGTCGCGCTCTTTCCACAGGGCGCCGGACCAAAAGGTAACTCAAAATTATATAATCAGCTCGTTTGAGAATGGCATCTCAACTGCCAACAAAATACTGCACGCATTGCACAAATTGCTGCAACCTAAAGAGTAGAACGCAGGGGCATATTTTAAATGATTTAAATATACCCCCAAATTCTACTTATGGCCTCCTCCTCCCCTAAAGCCATACCAAGCCTCACCAAAAAGGTAAAGAGCATAAGAGTGCAAACAAAACAAAGAAAATGCTGGCTGACAATTGCCATTACAGAAATACCAATAGCACTAGCAAAGACCCAGAACTGTGATTTACATGTTCATCGCAGTGCTGTTACTAATGACAAAGAGGAAACAAATCGATTTTTAGATCGAAAAGTGCTGTATAAGGGCCCTAATTAGTTGTTCTCTTCTAAGATATTTTTATATTTTGTGGCACATTACTTTAGGTAAGGTAATTCAAAATTATATTATCAGCCCATCTTGGTCATGCCACAGGACGCCAGACCAAAAGTTAACGAAAAATAATATTATCAGCCCACCACGCTCCTACCAATGGTCGCCGGACCAAAAGGGAACTCAAAATTTTATTATCAGCCCGTCACGCTCTTTCCACAGGGCGCCGGACCAAAAGCAAATGTAACTAATGTAACCAAAAATTACATTTTCAGGCCGCCACGCTCCTACCACAGGGCGCTGGACCAAAAGGTAAATCAAAATTATATTATCAGCCCGTCGCGCACCTACTAAAAGGCGCTGGACCAAAAGATAACTCAAAATTTTATTATAAGCCCGTCGCGCTCTTTCCACAGGGCGCCGGACCAAAAGCAAATGTTATTAATGTAAATAAAAAATCACATTTTCAGCCTGTCGTGTTCCTACCACAGGGCGCCAGACCAAACGGTAACTCCAACTTTTATTATCAGCCCGTCGCGCTCTTTCCACAGGGCGCTGGACCAAAAGATAACCCAAAATTATATTATCAGCTCGTTTGAGAATGGCATCTCAACTGCCAACAAAATACTGCACGCATTGCACAAATTGCTGCAACCTAAAGAGTAGAACTCAGGGGCATATTTTAAATGATTTAAATATACCCCCAAATTCTACTTATGGCCTCCTCCTCCCCTACAGCCATACCAATCCTCACCAAAAAGGTAAAAAGCATAAGAGTGCAAACAAAAGAAAGAAAATGCTGGCCGACAATTGCCATTCCAGAAATACCAATAGCACTAGCAAAGACCCAGAACTGTGATTTACATGTTCATCGCAGTGCTGTTACTAATGACAAAAAGGAAACGAATCGATTTTTAGATCGAAAAGTGCTGTATAAGGGCCCTAATTAGTTGTTCTCTTCTAAGATATTTTTATATTATTTTGTGGCACATTACTTTAGGTAAGGTAATTCAAAATTATATTATCAGCCCATCTTGGTCATGCCACAGGACGCCGGACCAAAAGGTAACGCAAAATTATATTATTAGCCCATCGCGCACCTACTAAAGGGCGCCGGACCAAAAGATAACTCAAAATTTTATCATCAGCCCGTCACACTCTTTCCACAGCGCGCCGGACCAAAAGCAAATGTAACTAATGTAATTAAAATTACATTTTAAGGCCGTCATGCTCCTACCACAGGGCGCTGGACCAAAAGGTAACTCAAAATGATATTATCAGCCTGTCGCGCACCTACTAAAGGGCGCCGGATCAAAAGGTAACTTTAAATTATATTATCAGCCTGTTTGAGAATGGCATCTCAACTGCCCACAAAATACTGCACGCATTGCACAAATTGCTGCAACCTAAAGAGTAGAACTCAGGGGCATATTTAAAATGATTTAAAGATACCCCCAAATTCTACTTATGGCCTCCTCCTCCCCTACAGCCATACCAAGCCTCACCAAAAAGGTAAAAAGCATAATACTGCAAACAAAAGAAAGAAAATGCTGGCCGACAATTGCCATTCTAGAAATACCAATAGCACTAGCAAAGACCCAGAGCTGTGATTTACATGTTCATCGCAGTGCTGTTACTAATGACAAAAAGGAAACAAATCGATTTTTAGATCGAAAAGTGCTGTATAAGGGCCCTAATTAGTTGTTCTCTTCTAAGATATTTTTATATTATTTTGTGGCACATTACTTTAGGTAAGGTAATTCAAAATTATATTATCAGCCCATCTTGGTCATGCCACAGGACGCCGGACCAAAAGGTAATGCAAAATTATATTATCAGCCCACCACACTCCTACCAATGGTCGCCGGACCAAAAGGTAACTCAAAATTTTATTATCAGCCCGTCACGCTCTTTCCACAGGGCGCCGGACCAAAAGCAAATGTAACTAATGTAACCAAAAATTACATTTTCAGGCCGCCACGCTCCTACCACAGGGCGCTGGACCAAACGGTAAATCAAAATTATATTAGCAGCCCGTCGCGCACCTACTAAAAGGCGCTGGACCAATAGGTAACTCAAAATTTTATTATCAGCCCGTCGCGATCTTTCCACAGGGCACCGGACCAAAAGCAAATGTTATTAATGTAAATAAAAAATCACATTTTCAGCCTGTCGTGTTCCTACCACAGGGCGCCAGACCAAATGGTAACTCCAACTTTTATTATCAGCCCGTCGCGCTCTTTCCACAGGGCGCCGGACCAAAAGCTAATGTAACTAAAAATTTAATTTTCAGCGCGTTTTGCTTCTACCCCAGGGCGCCAGACAAAACGGTAACTCCAACTTTTATTATCAGCCCGTTGCGCTCTTTCAACAGGGTGCCGGACCAAAAGGTAACTCTAAATTTTATTATCAGCTCGTTTGAGAATGGCATCTCAACAGTCAACAAAATACTGCACGCATTGCCCAAATTGCTGCAACCTGAAGAACTCAGGGGCATATTTAAAATGATTTAAATATACCCCCAAATTCTATTTATGGCCTCCTCCTCCCCTACAGCCATACCAAGCCTCACCGAAAAGGTAAAAATATAAGAGTGCAAACAATACAAAGAAAATACCGGCCGACAATTGCCATTCCAGAAATACCAATAGCACTAGCAAAGACCCAGAACTGCGATTTACATGTTCATCGCAGTGCTGTTACTAATGACAAAGAGGAAACAATTCGATTTTTAGATCGAAAAGTGCTGTATAAGGGCCCTAATTAGTGGTTCTCTTCTAAGATATTTTTATATTCTTTTTTGGCACAGTACTTTAGGTAAGGTAATTCAAAATTATATTATCAGCCCGTCTTGGTCATGCCACAGGACGCCAGACCAAAAGTTAACAAAAAATTATATTATCAGCCCATCACGCTCCTACCAATGGTCGCCGGACCAAAAGGTAACTCAAAATTTTATTATCAGCCCGTCGCGCTCTTTCCACAGGGCGCCGGACCAAAAGCAAATGTAACTAATGTAACCAAAAATTACATTTTAAGGCCGCCACGCTCCTACCACAGGGCGCTGGACCAAAAGGTAAATCAAAATTATATTATCAGCCCATCGCGCACCTACTAAAAGGCGCTGGACCAAAAGATAACTCAAAATTTTATTATCAGCCCGTCGCGCTCTTTCCACAGGGCGCCGGACCAAAAGCAAATGTTATTAATGTAAATAAAAATCACATTTTCAGCCTGTTGTGCTCCTACCACAGGGCGCCAGACCAAACGGTAACTCCAACGTTTATTATCAGCCCGTTGCGCTCTTTCCACAGGGCGCCGGACCAAAAGGTAACTCAAAATTATATTATCAGCTCGTTTGAGAATGGCATCTCAACTGCCAACAAAATACTGCACGCATTGCACAAATTGCTGCAACCTAAAGAGTAGAACTCAGGGGCATATTTAAAATGATTTAAAGATACCCCCAAATTTGACTTATGGCCTCCTCCTCCCCTACAGCCATACCAAGCCTCACCAAAAAGGTAAAAAGCATAAGACTGCAAACAAAACAAAGAAAATACTGGCCGACAAATTGCCATTCCAGAAATACCAATAGCACTAGCAAAGACCCAGAACTGTGATTTCCATGTTCATCGCAGTGCTGTTACTAATGACAAACAGTAAATGAATCGATTTTTAGATCGAAAAGTGCTGTATAAGGGCCCTAATTAGTTGTTCTCTTCTAAGATATTTTTATATTATTTTGTGGCACATTACTTTAGGTAAGGTAATTCAAAATTATATTATTAGCCCATCTTGGTCATGCCACAGGACGCCGGACCAAAAGGTACTTCAAAATGATATTATCAGCCCGTCGCGCACCTACTAAAGGGCGCTGGACCAAAAGATAATTCAAAATTTTATTATCAGCCCGTCGCGCTCTTTCCACAGGGCGCCGGAACAAAAGCAAATGTTAATAATGTAACTAAAAATCACATTTTCAGCCTGTCGTGCTCCTACCACAGGGCGCCAGACCAAACAGTAACTCCAACTTATATTATCAGCCCGTCGCGCTCTTTCCACAGGGCACCGGACCAAAAGGTAACTCAAAATTATATTATCAGCTCGCTTGACAATGGCATCTCAACTGCCAACAAAATACTGCACGCATTGCACAAATTGCTGCAACCTAAAGAGTAGAACTCAGGGGCATATTTAAAATGATTTACATATACCCCCAAATTCTACTTATGGCCTCCTCCTCCCCTACAGCCATACCAAGCCTCATCAAAAAGGTAAAGAGCATAAGAGTGCAAACAAAACAAAGAAAATGCTGGCTGACAATTGCCATTCCAGAAATACCAATAGCACTAGCAAAGACCCAGAACTGTGATTTACATGTTCATCGCAGTGCTGTTACTAATGACAAAAAGGAAACAAATCGATTTTTAGATCGAAAAGTGCTGTATAAGGGCCCTAATTAGTTGTTCTCTTCTAAGATATTTTTATATTATTTTGTGGCACATTACTTTAGGTAAGGTAATTCAAAATTATATTATCAGCCCATCTTGGTCATGCCACAGGACGCCGGACCAAAAGGTAATGCAAAATTATATTATCAGCCCATCACGCTCCTACCAATGGTCGCCGGACCAAAAGGTAACTCAAAATTTTATTATCAGCCCGTCGCGCTCTTTCCACAGGGCGCCGGACCAAAAGCAAATGTTATTAATGTAAATAAAAATCACATTTTCAGCCTGTTGTGCTCCTTCCCCAGGGCGCCAGACCAAACGGTAACTCCAACTATTATTATCAGCCCGTCGCGCTCTTTCCACAGGGCGCCGGACCAAAAGGTAACTCAAAATTATATTATCAGCTCGTTTGAGAATGGCATCTCAACTAGAAACAAAATACTGCACGCATTGCACAAATTGCTGCAACCTAAAGAGTAGAACTCAGGGGCATATTTAAAATGATTTAAATATACCCCCAAATTCTACTTATGGCCTCCTCCTCCCCTACAGCCATACCAAGCCTCACCAAAAAGGTAAAGAGCATAAGAGTGCAAACACAACAAAGAAAATGCTGGCTGACAATTGCCATTCCAGAAATACCAATAGAACTAGCAAAGACCCAGAACTGTGATTTACATGTTCATCACAGTGCTGTTACTAATGACAAAAAGGAAACGATTCGATTTTTAGATCGAAAAGTGCTGTATAAGGGCCCTAATTAGTTGTTCTCTTCTAAGATATTTTTATATTCTTTTTTGGCACATGCTTAAAAACAAGAAGAGAATCGAGAGCCCAATATGGTGCAGTATTGTCAGGTAAAATGAAGAGTTCAATACAATTTTATGTATATATATACTCACAAACACGGGTTACCAATAGGCAACCACTTTAAATGCAGGTGGGGAGCATTAGGACCTGACCCCACTCAGGTTAAGAAGTCGCTCTCTGTAGATAGTAGATGGGGATGCACCCCTCCACCCAGGGTGGACTAGAAGATCAGCAAAAACTCGGTATACAGAGGCGCCAGAGTAGAGTAAAACGTTTTAAAAACCGCTTAAAAGGAGAGGGGGATGTTAAGGTGGACTCACCTCCCTCTTACAAAAAAAGAAAACTCACTTGAGTCTCAATAAAATAGAATTGTCAAGTAATTTATTCAACTCCACAAATGCAACGCGTTTCGCGGGCGTGACCCCGCTTCCTCAGGCAAAAATGGGAGCACAACTCAGTGGGTCAAGCAATAAGTTTGAGCGCCTCTGGCGCACCTACTAAAGGGCGGCGGACCAAAAGATAACTCAAAATTGTATTATCAGCCCGTCGCGCTCTTTCCACAGGGCGCAGGACCAAAAGCAAATGTAACTAATGTAATTAAAAATTACATTTTCAGGCCGTCACGCTCCTACCACAGGGCGCTCGACCAAAAGGTAACTCAAAATTATATTATCAGCCCGTCGCGCACCTACTAAAGGGCGCCGGACCAAAAGGTAACTTTAAATTATATTATCAGCCAGTTTGAGAATGGCATCTCAACTGCCAACAAAATACTGCACGCATTGCACAAATTGCTGCAACCTAAAGAGTAGAACTCAGGGGCATATTTAAAATGATTTAAATATACCCCCAAATTCGTCTTATGGCCTCCTCCTCCCCTACAGCCATACCAAGCCTCACCAAAAAGGTAAAAAGCATAAGACTGCAAACAAAACAAAGAAAATGCTGGCTGACAATTGCCATTCCAGAAATACCAATAGCACTAGCAAAGACCAAGAACTGTGATTTACATGTTCATCGCAGTGCTGTTACTAATGACAAAAAGGAAACAAATCGATTTTTAGATCGAAAAGTGCTGTATAAGGGCCCTAATTAGTTGTTCTCTTCTAAGATATTTTTATATTATTTTGTGGCACATTACTTTAGGTAAGGTAATTCAAAATTATATTATTAGCCCATCTTGGTCATGCCACAGGACGCCGGACCAAAAGGGAACTCAAAATTTTATTATCAGCCCGTAGCGCTCTTTCCACAGGGCGCCGGACCAAAAGCTAATGTAAGTAATGTAACTAAAAATTAAATTTTCAGCGCGTTTTGCTTCTACCACAGGGCGCCAGACCAAACGGTAACTCCAACTTTTATTATCAGCCCGTCACGCTCTTTCCACAGGGCACCGGACCAAAAGGAAATGTAACTAATGTAATAAAAAATTACATTTCTAGGCCGTCACGCTCCTACCACAGGGCGCTGGACCAAAAGGTAACTCAAAATGATATTATCAGCCCGTCGCGCACCTACTAAAGGGCGCCGGACCAAAAGGTAACTTTAAATTATATTATCAGCTCGTTTGAGAATGGCATCTCAACTGCCAACAAAATACTGCACGCATTGCACAAATTGCTGCAATCTAAAGAGTAGAACTCAAGGGCATATTTAAAATGATTTAAATATACCCCCAAATTCGACTTATGGCCTCCTCCTCCCCTACAGCCATACCAAGCCTCACCAAAAAGGTAAAAAGCATAAGACTGCAAACAAAACAAAGAAAATGCTGGCCGACAATTGCCATTCCAGAAATACCAATAGCACTAGCAAAGACCCAGAACTGTGATTTACATGTTCATCGCAGTGCTGTTACTAATGTTAAAAAGGAAACAAATCGATTTTTAGATCGAAAAGTGCTGTATAAGGGCCCTAATTAGTTGTTCTCTTCTAAGATATTTTTATATTATTTTGTGGCACATTACTTTAGGTAAGGTAATTCAAAATTATATTATTAGCCCATCTTGGTCATGCCACAGGACGCCGGACCAAAAGGTAACGCAAAATTATATTATCAGCCCGTCGCGCACCTACTAAAGGGCGCCGGACCAAAAGATAACTCAAAATTGTATTATCAGCCCGTCGCGCTCTTTCCACAGGGCGCCGGACCAAAAGCTAATGTAACTAATGTAACTAAAAATTAAATTTTCAGCGCATTTTGCTTCTAATACAGGGCGCCACACCAAACGGTAACTCCAACTTTTATTATCAGCCCGTCGCTCTTTCCACAGGGCGCCGGACCAAAAGCAAATGTAACTAATGTAATAAAAAATTACATTTCTAGGCCGTCACGCTCCTACCACAGGGCGCCAGACCAAACGGTAACTCCAACTTTTATTATCAGCCCGTCGCGCTCTTTCCACAGGGCACCGGACCAAAAGGTAACTCAAAATTATATTATCAGCTCGCTTGAGAATGGCATCTCAACTAGAAACAAAATACTGCACGCATTGCACAAATTGCTGCAACCTAAAGAGTAGAACTCAGGGGCATATTTAAAATGATTTAAATATACCCCCAAATTCTACTTATGGCCTCCTCCTCCCCTACAGCCATACCAAGCCTCACCAAAAAGGTAAAGAGCATAAGAGTGCAAACAAAACAAAGAAAATGCTGGCTGACAATTGCCATTCCAGAAATACCAATAGCACTAGCAAAGACCCAGAACTGTGATTTACATGTTCATCGCAGTGCTGTTACTAATGACAAAAAGGAAACAAATCGATTTTTAGATCGAAAAGTGCTGTATAAGGGCCCTAATTAGTTGTTCTCTTCTAAGATATTTTTATATTTTGTGGCACATTACTTTAGGTAAGGTAATTCAAAATTATATTATCAGCCCATCTTGGTCATGCCACAGGACGCCGGACCAAAAGGTAACGCAAAATTATATTATCAGCCCGTCGCGCACCTACTAAAGGGCGCCGGACCAAAAGATAATTTAAAATTTTATTATCAGCCCGTCGCGCTCTTTCCACAGCGCGCCGGACCAAAAGCAAATGTAACTAATGTAATTAAAAATTACATTTTCAGGCCGTCACGCTCCTACCACAGGGCGCTGGACCAAAAGGTAACTCAAAATGATATTATCAGCCCGTCGCGCACCTACTAAAGGGCGGCGGACCAAAAGATAACTCAAAATTGATTTAAATATGATTTAAATATACCCCCAAATTCGACTTATGGCCTCCTTCTCCCCTACAGCCATACCAAGCCTCACCAAAAAGGTAAAAAGCATAAGACTGCAAACAAAACAAAGAAAATGCTGGCCGACAATTGCCATTCCAGAAATACCAATAGCACTAGCAAAGACCCAGAACTGTGATTTACATGTTCATCGCAGTGCTGTTACTAATATTAAAAAGGAAACAAATCGATTTTTAGATCGAAAAGTGCTGTATAAGGGCCCTAATTAGTTGTTGTCTTCTAAGATATTTTTATATTATTTTGTGGCACATTACTTCAGGTAAGGTAATTCAAAATTATATTATTAGCCCATCTTGGTCATGCCACAGGACGCCGGACCAAAAGGTAATGCAAAATTATATTATCAGCCCGTCGCGCACCTACTAAAGGGCGCCGGACCAAAAGATAACTCAAAATTTTATTATCAGCCCGTCGCGCTCTTTCCACAGCGCGCCGGACCAAAAGCAAATGTAACTAATGTATTTAAAAATTACATTTTCAGCCCGTCACGCTCCTACCACAGGGCACTGGACCAAAAGGTAACTCAAAATGATATTATCAGCCCGTCGCGCACCTACTAAAGGGCGCCGGACCAAAAGGTAACTTTAAATTATATTATCAGCCCGTTTGAGAATGGCATCTCAACTGCCAACAAAATACTGCACGCATTGCACAAATTGCTGCAACCTAAAGAGTAGAACTCAGGGGCATATTTAAAATGATTTAAATACACCCCCAAATTCGACTTATGGCCTCCTCCTCCCCTACAGCCATACCAAGCCTCACCAAAAAGGTAAAAAGCATAAGATTGCAAACAAAACAAAGAAAATGCTGGCTGACAATTGCCATTTCAGAAATACCAATAGCACTAGCAAAGACCCAGAACTGTGATTTACATGTTCATCGCAGTGCTGTTACTAATGACAAAAAGGAAACAAATCGATTTTTAGATCGAAAAGTGCTGTATAAGGGCCCTAATTAGTTGTTCTCTTCTAAGATATTTTTATATTTTGTGGCACATTACTTTAGGTAAGGTAATTCAAAATTATATTATCAGCCCATCTTGGTCATGCCACAGGACGCCGGACCAAAAGGTAACGCAAAATTATATTATCAGCCCGTCGCGCACCTACTAAAGGGCGCCGGACCAAAAGATAATTTAAAATTTTATTATCAGCCCATCGCGCTCTTTCCACAGCGCGCCGGACCAAAAGCAAATGTAACTAATGTAATTAAAAATTACATTTTCAGGCCGTCATGCTCCTACCACAGGGCGCTGGACCAAAAGGTAACTCAAAATGATATTATCAGCCCGTCGCGCACCTACTAAAGGGCGCCGGACCAAAAGGTAACTTTAAATTATATTATCAGCCCGTTTGAGAATGGCATCTCAACTGCCAAGAAAATACTGCACGCATTGCACAAATTGCTGCAACCTAAAGAGTAGAACTCAGGGGCATATTTAAAATGATTTAAATATACCCCCAAATTCGACTTATGGCCTCCTCCTCCCCTACAGCCATACCAAGCCTCACCAAAAAGGAAAAAAGCATAAGACTGCAAACAAAACAAAGAAAATGCTGCCCGACAATTGCCGTTCCAGAAATACCAATAGCACTAGCAAAGACCCAGAACTGCGATTTACATGTTCATCACAGTGCTGTTACTAATGACAAAAAGGAAACGATTCGATTTTTAGATCGAAAAATGCTGTATCAGGGCCCTAATTAGTTGTTCTCTTCTAAGATATTTTTATATTATTTTGTGGCACATTACTTTAGGTAAGGTAATTCAAAATTATATTATTAGCCCATCTTGGTCATGCCAAAGGACGCCAGACCAAAAGGTAACGCAAAATTATATTATCAGCCCGTCGCGCACCTACTAAAGGGCGCCGGACCAAAAGATAACTCAAAATTGTATTATCAGCCCGTCGCGCTCTTTCCACAGGGCGCCGGACCAAAAGCAAATGTAACTAATGTAATAAAAAATTACATTTCTAGGCCGTCACGCTCCTACCACAGGGCGCCAGACCAAACGGTAACTCCAACTTTTATTATCAGCCCGTCGCGCTCTTTCCACAGGGCCCCGGACCAAAAGGTAACTCAAAATTATATTATCAGCTCGCTTGAGAATGGCATCTCAACTAGAAACAAAATACTGCACGCATTGCACAAATTGCTGCAACCTAAAGAGTAGAACTCAGGGGCATATTTAAAATGATTTAAATATACCCCCAAATTCTACTTATGGCCTCCTCCTCCCCTACAGCCATACCAAGCCTCACCAAAAAGGTAAAGAGCATAAGAGTGCAAACAAAACAAAGAAAATGCTGGCTGACAATTGCCATTACAGAAATACCAATAGCACTAGCAAAGACCCAGAACTGTGATTTACATGTTCATCGCAGTGCTGTTACTAATGACAAAAAGGAAACAAATTGATTTTTAGATCGAAAAGTGCTGTATAAGGGCCCTAATTAGTTGTTCTCTTCTAAGATATTTTTATATTTTGTGGCACATTACTTTAGGTAAGGTAATTCAAAATTATATTATCAGCCCATCTTGGTCATGCCACAGGACGCCGGACCAAAAGGTAATTTAAAATTTTATTATCAGCCCGTCGCGCTCTTTCCACAGCGCGCCGGACCAAAAGCAAATGTAACTAATGTAATTAAAAATTACATTTTCAGGCCGTCACGCTCCTACCACAGGGCGCTGGACCAAAAGGTAACTCAAAATGATATTATCAGCCCGTCGCGCACCTATTAAAGGGCGGCGGACCAAAAGATAACTCAAAATTGTATTATCAGCCCGTCGCGCTCTTTCCACAGGGCGCAGGACCAAAAGCAAATGTAACTAATGTAATTAAAAATTACATTTTCAGGCCGTCACGCTCCTACCACAGGGCGCTGGACCAAAAGGTAACTCAAAATGATATTATCAGCCCGTCGCGCACCTACTAAAGGGCGCCGGACCAAAAGGTAACTTTAAATTATATTATCAGCCCGTTTGAGAATGGCATCTCAACTGCCAACAAAATACTGCACGCATTGCACAAATTGCTGCAACCTAAAGAGTAGAACTCAGGGGCATATTTAAAATGATTTAAATATACCCCCAAATTCGACTTATGGCCTCCTCCTCCCCTACAGCCATACCAAGCCTCACCAAAAAGGTAAAGAGCATAAGAGTGCAAACAAAACAAAGAAAATGCTGGCTGACAATTGCCATTCCAGAAATACCAATAGCACTAGCAAAGACCCAGAACTGCGATTTACATGTTCATCGCAGTGCTGTTACTAATGACAAAAAGGAAACGATTCGATTTTTAGATCGAAAAATGCTGTATAAGGGCCTTAATTAGTTGTTCTCTTCTAAGATATTTTTATATTATTTTGTGGCACATTACTTTAGGTAAGGTAATTCAAAATTATATTATTATCCCATCTTGGTCATGCCACAGGACGCCGGACCAAAAGGTAACGCAAAATTATATTATCAGCCCGTCGCGCACCTACTAAAGGGCGCCGGACCAAAAGATAACTCAAAATTGTATTATCAGCCCGTCGCGCTCTTTCCACAGGGCGCCGGAACAAAAGCTAATGTAACTAATGTAACTAAAAATTAAATTTTCAGCGCATTTTGCTTCTAATACAGGGCGCCACACCAAACGGTAACTCCAACTTTTATTATCAGCCCGTCGCGCTCTTTCCACAGGGCGCCGGACCAAAAGCAAATGTAACTAATGTAATAAAAAATTACATTTCTAGGCCGTCACGCTCCTACCACAGGGCGCTGGATCCAAAAGGTAACTCAAAATTATATTATCAGCTCGTATGAGAATGGCATCTCAACTGCCAACAAAATACTGCACGCATTGCACAAATTGCTGCAACCTAAAGAGTAGAACTCAGGGGCATATTTAAAATGATTTAAATATACCCCCAAATTCTACTTATGGCCTCCTCCTCCCCTACAGCCATACCAAGCCTCACCAAAAAGGTAAAGAGCATAAGAGTGCAAACAAAACAAAGAAAATGCTGGCTGACAATTGCCATTCCAGAAATACCAATAGCACGAGCAAAGACCCAGAACTGTGATTTACATGTTCATCGCAGTGCTGTTACTAATGACAAAAAGGAAACAAATCGATTTTTAGATCGAAAAGTGCTGTATAAGGGCTGGGTTCAGTTGAAGAGCCCTGTAATGGACCCCCCTTTATGATGTGGGGACGAAATACCCCGGCCCCCCTTTATGATGTGGGGGCCACGGCTACCTGGAACTACCGGAGAAGACTTGGCAGGTCTACCCCAGGAAAAGCCTATCTCCTGTGAACTAATAGTCTCAAATTGTTACTGGTTAATATATTCCTTTTTTTTTTTTTTTTTTTTTTTTTACAGAATGTTATGATTAATAGTTTGTTAGAATTTTTTTTGCTTCTATGTCCCAGATGGGCTTTACCTCAGCTCAACATTCTAGAACTAAGCGGTTGGCCCTGGAGTTATATGCTCCCCCCTAGCTCGATGTCCTGGTCGTGGCTCTCTTTTATTATGGGCCGCGTACCGGATATCTTCTTTGCCCTACTGGGCATTTTGCTGGCACTAGGCCAGCTCTACCCTAATCTTCTTGTCCTTTTATTTCAAACTTGTTTGTCTTATGCCTTAGTTAAAGGAATACTGTAGGGGGGTCGGGGGAAAATGAGCTGAACTTACCCGGGGCTTCTAATGGTCCCCCGCAGACATCCTGTACCCGCGCAGCCACTCACCGATGCTCCGGCCCGGCCTCCGGTTCACTTCTTGAATTTCAGACTTTAAAGTCTGAAAACCACTGCGCCTGCGTTGCCATGTCCTCAATCCCGCTGATGTCACCAGGAGCGTACTGCGCAGTCCCAGTATGGTCTGTGTCTGCACAGTACACTCCTGGTGACATCAGCGGGATTGAGGACATGGCAACGCAGGCGCAGTGGTTTTCAGACTTTAAGGTCTGAAATTCCAGAAGTGAACCGGAGGCGGGGCCGGAGCATCGGTGAGCGGCTGCGCGGGCACAGGATGTCTGCGGGGGAGCATTAGAAGCCCCGGGGAAGTTCAACTCATTTTCCCCCAACCCCCCTACAGTATCCCTTTAAGGTAACACCAATTCCTGCCCTGATGACCCTGTTATATTCAAAGAAGACTTCCACCCTAGACTATGGCTAATAACCCAATTATAGTGCTGTCACACAATCCTAGAGGCCTAAATTCCCCCATGAAACATAATAAGGCCTTTAAAGAATACCATAAACACGCCCCCGATATTCTTTGCCTCCAGGAGACGCACTTTACCCAAAATTCCCACCCCAAATTCTTTCACAGAAACTACCATAGATTTTACTTATCTAATTTTTCGACTAAGCGTAGAGGGGTGGCAGTCTTTTTATCTGATAATTTTCCATTTGAAATAACCACAAAGAACATTGACACAGAGGGAACCTATGTTATATTGACTGGTGATTTTCAGGGAAAAGTGTTATGCATTGTAAGCATCTATGCTCCCCCCGAGAAAGCTGCAGCTGCAGATGTTTCTGACATCTTACTCACAATGAAATACGACTCCATGATCTGGACCGGAGACTTTAATATAACCCCCAACGACAACCTAGACCGCACAACACAGACAAGGCCCTCTGAAGCTAAAAAGCACAAACTCCTATTTGATAACTTATTTAGACAGCTGTCTCTGGTGGACTCGTGGCGGGAGCACAACGGCAATAAACGAGGATATACTTACCTCTCAGCACCCCACAACTCGTACTCGAGAATTGATTTGATTCTTCTTTCGGCCTCGTGTGCTCCCCTTATGGCCTACTCGAGACACCTTCTCACCTCCTGGTCAGACCATGACCCTGTCCTCACAGCTCTAACCTCACCCATTCCCCGATCTCAACCTTCGCCATGGAGACTCAACGACTCCTTACTACTCAACACGGAAATCCACGACAAAATAGACACTTGTATCAATAATTATTTCACTGACAACACCACACCTGATATTTCACCAGGCATCTGCTGGTTGGCACATAAGACGGTAGTGAGAGGAGAAATCATTAAATTATCTTCAGCCTACAAAAAGTCCAAAAACATTATTCAAGCCAATATAGAATACAAAATTCAAACTTTATCCATAATAAATCAATCTAACCCCACCAGATTCCTCCTAAAACAAATAAGGGACTTACAATTACAACTAAATATAATCTTAAACACAGAAGCAGAAAAAGCCCTTAGATGGTGTAAAGCCATATCGTATGAGCAGTTAAACAAGCCGAACCGATGGCTGGCTAAAAGATTAAGAAATCAACAGACTCTTAATAAAGTATTAAGAATTAGGGATTCCAAAGGCTCAGTAACATCTAACCCAGACAGAATTTACAACACTTTTCTAGACTTCTACAAGAAATTATATGCGGACCAATCCCCCCCAATTAGCCATACACCACAAACTGACTTCTTAGAAAACAATATGCACTCCACGGTACCCCCGGCAATATCCACAACCCTGAACAGCGAAATTTCCTCAGAGGAAATACACGAGGCCATCAAAAAACTTAAAAGGCCAAAAGCACCGGGTCCAGACGGCCTTACGGCATCATACTATAAAAAGTTTGAACATCAGCTAACCCCACATATGCTTAAATTCTTTAATACAATACTCAAAGGGACGGTTCCCCCCCCAGAATTCCTATCTTCTTCACTCATTGTCATTCCAAAAGCAAACAGGGACCCCCTATTAGTCAAAAACTATCGCCCCATCTCCCTTCTAGGGATAGACTATAAGATCCTCACTTCCATTCTAGCCACTAGACTGAACTTGGCTCTCCCTCTTCTGATCAATAAGGATCAAGTGGGATTCATCCCTTTCCGCCAGGCATCAGACAATATTAGGAAGATAATTGATATACAATACCACTGCAAACGAATGAACACCAATCTAGCATTGTTAGCATTAGACATGGAAAAGGCCTTCGATTTAGTGAAATGGCCTTACATGAAGGCGGTTATGAGAAAATTCGGTTTCTCGGGCAGATTCCTTAATGCAATTAACGCCCTATACTCCACACCTACAATGTCACTCAAAATGCCTTCCCCCAATAAAAGCTCATTCCCCATTCACCGAGGAACCAGACAGGGGTGCCCCTTATCCCCTGGAATCTTCGCACTCATGATGGAACCACTGGCCAATGCCATCAGACAGTCTTGCGAAATACAGGGAGTTCGTATTGGCAACAAAGAACATAAAATTAGTCTCTTTGCGGATGATATTTTCCTGACACTACTATCCCCCCATACTTCCATACCCAATACTTTAGATATTATCAGACACTTCTCAACATTCTCGGGGTTCAAACTTAACCTTGACAAATCAGACCTTATGCTCACTAGATCCCCATACACTGTAACATCTAACCTTGCCTCAAAACTGGGCATTCAACCTCAACCCAAATCCATTAAATACCTTGGAATAAATCTAACCCGCGACCCTGCTCAATTATACGACAAAAATTATCCGTCCCTATACAGAAAACTCCAGTCGGACCTACAGAACTGGAACGATCTCTCTATTTCACTTTCAGGTAGAATTACCTCAATAAAAATGACGCTTCTCCCCCGCCTCCTATACCTATTTAGAGTCCTTCCAATCCCCATTAAGAAATTCGCGATCCACAATCTCCAGAAACAGATGCAAAAATTTATCTGGAAACAGCGCAAACCACGCATCAAATACGCTACGCTAACGAGACCTAAAGACAAGGGTGGACTTGGAGCACCCGACCTATGGCTATATTATGTTGCTGCCCATATCACACAACTAGCTGTGGTTAATGCGGGAACGGCAGCACCACTGTGGGTAGACCTCGAAACACAACTAGTACTACCACTATCCATGCCTGCCATTATGTGGGCAACCAAAATCCCCTATCAAGCAATCAATAAGGTATCCCCCACCTCTGCCCATTCCTTTAAACTTTGGCAGAAATATAGATATACCTACGGCCTGCAAGCCCCAGTATCGTGTATGACACACATACTCAGAAACCCAGATTTTCCCCAGGACCACATCACGAGTTCGTTTAAATGGTGGTACACTAACGGCCTGGTCTTTCTAGGCAAATTCCTGAGAGCATTTAAGATAATGTCTATATCAGCTTTCCGTGAGAATTTTGCAGTCCCACCGACTGAGCATTTTAGAACCAATCTAATTTTTCACTTCCTAAAATCGTTAGATAGAGATAATGAAACATTAATATATACCCCCTTTGAAGTTAGGTGTAGAGGTCGCTCATTAGACAAAGGATTCATCTCCGAAATTTATACAATTTTGCTATACCACGATATGGCTCCTAAATTAAAGTGTCAGACTGACTGGGAAAAAGATTGTTCTACAGATTTATCAGATATAAAATGGTCACATTGCCTCACTCAGTTAACCAAGAACAGTCTTTTTTATTCGTCAATAGAGACTTCCATCAAACTATTACATAGGGTGTACTACACCCCTGCTAGGTTACACTTATTCTCGGCTTCGCAACCTGACACATGCTTCAGAGGATGCCTAGCGAAGGCCGATATATGGCATATATGGTGGGACTGCCCGAAAGCTAAAGCATATTGGAAGAGAATATGGGACAAGCTAGAACTAATTACAGGCAAATCCATACCATTTGATCCCACGATAGCACTTTTAGGCAACAAACCCCCAGGTTTACCATACGCCACTCACAAATTCATTCAATTTATCATGGCTCAGGCCAAAAGACACTTAGCCTCGAAATGGAGGTCCTCATCCCTACAAGTAGATGCTGTTTTCCAGTCCCTTAACGAAACGATGCAATCAGAGCATATTCTTGCTAAGTTGTATGATAGGATGGAAAACTTTTTTAAGATCTGGGACAAATGGATTACGTGGCAAGAAAATCAAGGTCTCTCCTATACTCTACATTCATTCTAGGCCTCAGGATGTGGACATCACATGTTTGAATTGTATTAAGGTCATCAGGATAATTAGTATCTGGACAAGAAAAGTTAATATGTTCATTTAGCACTAAATGTTTCCCCCTCTCCCCCCGCCCTATTACCCCTAATCTTTTCCCTTCTGCTCCCCACTGTTGGCTCAGCTTGGGGTCGGCTGGAATGATGTGGTATCCCCACCCCCGGCCCTGACTGTTCTGACACTCACCCTTCCCCCTTTTTCCCTTACCCCTTCCCATATATACCAAGGAAGATTCACATGCTTTTTCAAGAAAATACCTGTTATTAGATGCTATTCATATACACATTGCATACAGTTTATTTGACTGCTAACATGTTATTTCCCCCATGTGGGGTACTTTATGTTGATTGAAGTTACAATTTTTCTGTAATGTGCATTTTCCTTTCAATAAACACCCTTGAAACGAAAATTATATTATCAGCTCGTTTGAGAATGGCATCTCAACTGCCAACAAAATACTGCACGCATTGCACAAATTGCTGCAACCTAAAGAGTAGAACTCAGGGGCATATTTAAAATGATTTAAATATACCCTCAAATTCAACTTATGGCCTCCTCCTCCCCTACAGACATACCAAGCCTCACTAAAAAGGTAAAAAGCATAAGACTGCAAACAAAACAAAGAAAATACTGGCCGACAATTGCCATTCCAGAAATACCAATAGCACTAGCAAAGACCCAGAACTGTGATTTACATGTTCATCGCAGTGCTGTTACTAATGACAAACAGTAAACGAATCGATTTTTAGATCGAAAAGTGCTGTATAAGGGCCCTAATTAGTTGTTCTCTTCTAAGATATTTTTATATTATTTTGTGGCACATTACTTTAGGTAAGGTAATTCAAAATTATATTATTAGCCCATCTTGGTCATGCCACAGGACGCCGGACCATAGGTAACTCAAAATGATATTATCAGCCCGTCGCGCACCTACTAAAGGGCGCTGGACCAAAAGATAATTCAAAATTGTATTATCAGCCCGTCGCGCTCTTTCCACAGGGCGCCGGACCAAAAGCAAATGTTAATAATGTAACTAAAAATCACATTTTCAGCCTGTCGTGCTCCTACCACAGGGCGCCAGACCAAACAGTAACTCCAACTTATATTATCAGCCCATCGCGCTCTTTCCACAGGGCGCCAGACCAAACGGTAACTCAAAATTATTTTATCAGCTCGTTTGAGAATGGCATCTCAACTGCCAACAAAATACTGCACGCATTGCACAAATTGCTGCAACCTAAAGGAGTAGAACTCAGGGGCATATTTAAAATGATTTAAATATACCCCCAAATTCTACTTATGGCCTCCTCCTCCCCTACAGCCATACCAAGCCTCACCAAAAAGGTAAAGAGCATAAGAGTGCAAACAAAACAAAGAAAATGCTGGCTGACAATTGCCATTCCAGAAATACCAATAGCACTAGCAAAGACCCAGAACTGTGATTTACATGTTCATCGCAGTGCTGTTACTAATGACAAAAAGGAAACAAATCGATTTTTAGATCGAAAAGTGCTGTATAAGGGCCCTAATTAGTTGTTCTCTTCTAAGATATTTTTATATTATTTTGTGGCACATTACTTTAGGTAAGGTAATTCAAAATCATATTATCAGCCCATCTTGGTCATGCCACAGGACGCCGGACCAAAAGGTAACTCAAAATTATATTATCAGCCCGTCGCGCACCTACTAAAGGGCGCCGGACCAAAAGATAACTCAAAATTTTATTATCAGCCCGTCGCACTCTTTCCACAGGGCGCAGGACCAAAAGCAAATGTAACTAATGTAATTAAAAATTACATTTTCAGGCCGTCACGCTCCTACCACAGGGCGCTCGACCAAAAGGTAACTCAAAATTATATTATCAGCCCGTTGCGCACCTACTAAAGGGCGCCGGACCCAAAGATAACTTAAAATTTTAATATCAGCCCGTCGCGCTCTTTCCACAGGGCGCCGGACCAAAAGCTAATGTAACTAATGTAACAAAAAATTACATTTCTAGGCCGTCACGCTCCTACCACAGGGCGCTGGACCAAAAGGTAACTCAAAATTATATTATCAGCTCGTTTGAGAATGGCATCTCAACTGCCAACAAAATACTGCACGCATTGCAAGAATTGCTGCAACCTAAAGAGTAGAACTCAGGGGCATATTTAAAATGATTTAAATATACCCCCAAATTCGACTTATGGCCTCCTCCTCCCCTACAGCCATACCAAGCCTCACCAAAAAGGTAAAAAGCATAAGACTGCAAACAAAACAAAGAAAATGCTGGCCGACAATTGCCATTCCAGAAATACCAATAGCACTAGCAAAGACCCAGAACTGTGATTTACATGTTCATCGCAGTGCTGTTACTAATGACAAAAAGGAAACAAATCGATTTTTAGATCGAAAATGCTGTATAAGGGCCCTAATTAGTTGTTCTCTTCTAAGATATTTTTATATTATTTTGTGGCACATTACTTTAGGTAAGGTAATTCAAAATTATATTATTAGCCCAACTTGGTCATGCCACAGGACGCCGGACCAAAAGGTAACTCAAAATGATATTATCAGCCCGTCGCGCACCTACTAAAGGGCGCCGGACCAAAAGATAACTCAAAATTTTATTATCAGCCCGTCGCGCTCTTTCCACAGGGTGCCGGACCAAAAGCAAATGTTAATAATGTAACTAAAAATCACATTTGCAGCCTGTCGTGCTCCTACCACAGGGCGCCAGACCAAACGGTAACTCCAACTTTTATTATCAGCCCGTCGCGCTCTTTCCACAGGGCACCGGACCAAAAGGTAACTCAAAATTATATTATCAGCTCGCTTGAGAATGGCATCTCAACTAGAAACAAAATACTGCACGCATTGCACAAATTGCTGCAACCTAAAGAGTAGAACTCAGGGGCATATTTAAAATGATTTAAATATACCCCCGAATTCTACTTATGGCCTCCTCCTCCCCTACAGCCATACCAAGCCTCACCAAAAAGGTAAAGAGCATAAGAGTGCAAACAAAACAAAGAAAATGCTGGCCGACAATTGCCAATCCAGAAATGCCAATAGCACTAGCAAAGACCCAGAACTGTGATTTACATGTTCATCGCAGTGCTGCTACTAATGACAAAAAGGAAACAAATTGATTTTTAGATCGAAAAGTGCTGTATAAGGGCCCTAATTAGTTGTTCTCTTCTAAGATATTTTTATATTATTTTGTGGCACATTACTTTAGGTAAGGTAATTCAAAATTATATTATTAGCCCATCTTGGTCATGCCACAGGACGCCGGACCAAAAGAAAACGCAAAATTATATTATCAGCCCGTCGCGCACCTACTAAAGGGCGTCGGCCCAAAAGATAACTCAAAATTGTATTATCAGCCCATTGCGCTCTTTCCACAGGGCGCAGGACCAAAAGCAAATGTAACTAATGTAATTAAAAATTACATTTTCAGGCCGTCACGCTCCTACCACAGGGCGCTCGACCAAAAGGTAACTCAAAATTATATTATCAGCCCGTCGCGCACCTACTAAAGGGCGCCGGACCAAAAGATAACTTAAAATGTTATTATCAGCCCGTCGCGCTCTTTCCACAGGGCGCCGGACCAAAAGCTAATGTAACTAATGTAACTAAAAATTAAATTTTCTGCGCGTTTTGCTTCTACAACAGGGCGCCAGGCCAAACGGTAACTCCAACTTTTATTATCAGCCCGTCGCGCTCTTTCCACAGGGCGCCGGACCAAAAGCAAATGTAACTAATGTAATAAAAAATTACATTTCTAGGCCGTCACGCTCCTACCACAGGGCGCTGGACCAAAAGGTAACTCAAAATTATATTATCAGCCCGTCCCGCACCTACTAAAGGGCGCCGGACCAAAAGATAACTCAAAATTTTATTATCAGCCCGTCGCGCTCTTTCCACAGGGCGCCGGACCAAAAGCAAATGTTAATAATGTAACTAAAAATCACATTTTCAGTCTGTCGTGCTCCTACCACAGGGCCCCAGACCAAACGGTAACTCCAACTTTTATTATCAGCCCGCCTATCCACAGCGCGCCGGACCAAAAGCAAATGTAACTAATGTAATAAAATATTACATTTCTAGGCCGTCACGCTCCTACCACAGGGCGCTGGACCAAAAGGTAACTCAAAATTATATAATCAGCCCGTCGCGCACCTACTAAAGGGCGCCGGACCAAAAGCAAATGTTAATAATGTAACTAAAAATCACATTTTCAGCCTGTCATGCTCCTACCACAGGGCGCCAGACCAAACGGTAAGTCCAACTTTTAGTATCAGCCCGTCGCGCTCTGTCCACAGGGCACCGGACCAAAAGGTAACTCAAAATTATATTATCAGCTCGCTTGAGAATGGCATCTCAACTGCCAACAAAATACTGCACGCATTGCACAAATTGCTGCAACCTAAAGAGTAGAACTCAGGCGCATATTTAAAATGATTTAAATATACCCCCAAATCCTACTTATGGCCTCCTCCTCCCCTACAGCCATACCAAGCCTCACCAAAAAGGAAAAAAGCATAAGACTGCAAACAAAACAAAGAAAATGCTGGCTGACAATTGCCATTACAGAAATACCAATAGCACTAGCAAAGACCCAGAACTGTGATTTACATGTTCATCGCAGTGCTGTTACTAATGACAAAAAGGAATCAAATCGATTTTTAGATCGAAAATGCTGTATAAGGGCCCTAATTAGTTGTTCTCTTCTAAGATATTTTTATATTATTTTGTGGCACATTACTTTAGGTAAGGTAATTCAAAATTATATTATTAGCCCAACTTGGTCATGCCACAGGACGCCGGACCAAAAGGTAACTCAAAATGATATTATCAGCCCGTCGCGCACCTACTAAAGGGCGCCGGATCAAAAGATAACTCAAAATTTTATTATCAGCCCGTCGCGCTCTTTCCACAGGGCGCCGGACCAAAAGCAAATGTTAATAATGTAACTAAAAATCACATTTGCAGCCTGTCGTGCTCCTACCACAGGGCGCCAGACCAAACGGTAACTCCAACTTTTATTATCAGCCCGTCGCGCTCTTTCCACAGGGCACCGGACCAAAAGGTAACTCAAAATTATATTATCAGCTCGCTTGAGAATGGCATCTCAACTAGAAACAAAATACTGCACGCATTGCACAAATTGCTGCAACCTAAAGAGTAGAACTCAGGGGCATATTTAAAATGATTTAAATATACCCCCAAATTCTACTCATGGCCTCCTCCTCCCCTACAGCCATACCAAGCCTCACCAAAAAGGTAAAGAGCATAAGAGTGCAAACAAAACAAAGAAAATGCTGGCCGACAATTGCCAATCCAGAAATGCCAATAGCACTAGCAAAGACCCAGAACTGTGATTTACATGTTCATCGCAGTGCTGTTACTAATGACAAAAAGGAAACAAATTGATTTTTAGATCGAAAAGTGCTGTATAAGGGCCCTAATTAGTTGTTCTCTTCTAAGATATTTTTATATTATTTTGTGGCACATTACTTTAGGTAAGGTAATTCAAAATTATATTATTAGCCCATCTTGGTCATGCCACAGGACGCCGGACCAAAAGGTAACGCAAAATTATATTATCAGCCCGTCGCGCACCTACTAAAGGGCGTCGGCCCAAAAGATAACTCAAAATTGTATTATCAGCCCATTGCGCTCTTTCCACAGGGCGCAGGACCAAAAGCAAATGTAACTAATGTAATTAAAAATTACATTTTCAGGCCGTCACGCTCCTACCACAGGGCGCTCGACCAAAAGGTTACTCAAAATTATATTATCAGCCCGTCGCGCACCTACTAAAGGGCGCCGGACCAAAAGATAACTTAAAATGTTATTATCAGCCCGTCGCGCTCTTTCCACAGGGCGCCGGACCAAAAGCAAATGTAACTAATGTAATAAAAAATTACATTTCTAGGCCGTCACGCTCCTACCACAGCGCGCTGGACCAAAAGGTAACTCAAAATTATATTATCAGCCCGTCGCGCACCTACTAAAGGGCGCCGGACCAAAAGGTAACTCAAAATTTTATTATCAGCCCGTCGCGCTCTTTCCACAGGGCGCCGGACCAAAAGCAAATGTTAATAATGTAACTAAAAATCACATTTTCAGCCTGTCGTGCTCCTACCACAGGGCCCCAGACCAAACGGTAACTCCAACTTTTATTATCAGCCCGCCTATCCACAGCGCGCCGGACCAAAAGCAAATGTAACTAATGTAATAAAAAATTACATTTCTAGGCCGTCACGCTCCTACCACAGGGCGCTGGACCAAAAGGTAACTCAAAATTATATTATCAGCCCGTCGCGCACCTACTAAAGGGCGCCGGACTAAAAGATAACTCAAAATTTTATTATCAGCCCGTCGCGCTCTTTCCACAGGGCGCCGGACCAAAAGCAAATGTTAATAATGTAACTAAAAATCACATTTTCAGTCTGTCGTGCTCCTACCACAGGGCCCCAGACCAAACGGTAACTCCAACTTTTATTATCAGCCCGCCTATCCACAGCGCGCCGGACCAAAAGCAAATGTAACTAATGTAATAAAAAATTACATTTCTAGGCCGTCACGCTCCTACCACAGGGCGCTGGACCAAAAGGTAACTCAAAATTATATTATCAGCCCGTCGCGCACCTACTAAAGGGCGCCGGACCAAAAGCAAATGTTAATAATGTAACTAAAAATCACATTTTCAGCCTGTCATGCTCCTACCACAGGGCGCCAGACCAAACGGTAAGTCCAACTTTTAGTATCAGCCCGTCGCGCTCTGTCCACAGGGCACCGGACCAAAAGGTAACTCAAAATTATATTATCAGCTCGCTTGAGAATGGCATCTCAACTGCCAACAAAATACTGCACGCATTGCACAAATTGCTGCAACCTAAAGAGTAGAACTCAGGCGCATATTTAAAATGATTTAAATATACCCCCAAATCCTACTTATGGCCTCCTCCTCCCCTACAGCCATACCAAGAATCACCAAAAAGGAAAAAAGCATAAGACTGCAAACAAAACAAAGAAAATACTGGCCGACAATTGCCATTCCAGAAATACCAATAGCACTAGCAAAGACCAAGAACTGTGATTTACATGTTCATCGCAGTGCTGTTACTAATGACAAAAAGGAAACAAATAGATTTTTAGATCGAAAAGTGCTGTATAAGGGCGCTAATTAGTTGTTCTCTTCTAAGATATTTTTATATTATTTTGTGGCACATTACTTTAGGTAAGGTAATTCAAAATTATATTATCAGCCCGTCGCGCACCTACCAAAGGGCGCCGGACCAAAAGATAACTCAAAATTGTATTATCAGCCCGTCGCGCTCTTTCCACTGGGCGCCGGACCAAAAGCAAATGTAACTAATGTAATAAAAAATTACATTTCTAGGCCGTCACGCTCCTACCACAGGGTGCTGGACCAAAAGGTAACTCAAAATTGTATTATCAGCCCGTCGCGCTCTTTCCACAGGGCGCCGGACCAAAAGCTAATTTAACTAATGTAACTAAAAATTAAATTTTCAGCGCGTTTTGCTTCTAATACAGGGCGCCAGACCAAACGGTAACTCCAACTTTTATTATCAGCCCGTCGCGCTCTTTCCACAGGGCGCCGGACCAAAAGCAAATGTAACTAATGTAATTTAAAATTACATTTTCAGGCCGTCATGCTCCTACCACAGGGCGCTCGACCAAAAGGTAACTCAAAATTATATTATCAGCCCGTCGCGCACCTACTAAAGGGCGCCGGACCAAAAGATAACTTAAAATTTTAATATCAGCCCGTCGCGCTCTTTCCACAGGGCGCCGGACTAAAAGCTAATGCAACTAATGTAACAAAAAATTAAATTTTCAGAGCGTTTTGCTTCTACAACAGGGCGCCAGACCAAACGGTAACTCCAACTTTTATTATCAGCCCGTCGCGCTCTTTCCACAGGGCGCCGGACCAAAAGCAAATGTAACTAATGTAAAAAAAAATTACATTTCTAGGCCGTCACGCTCCTACCACAGGGCGCTGGACCAAAAGGTAACTCAAAATTATATTATCAGCTCGTTTGAGAATGGCATCTCAACTGCCAACAAAATACTTTACGCATTGCACAAATTGCTGCAACCTAAAGAGTAGAACTCAGGGGCATATTTAAAATGATTTAAATATACCCCCAAATTCGACTTATGGCCTCCTCCTCCCCTACAGCCATACCAAGCCTCACCAAAAAGGTAAAAAGCATAAGACTGCAAACAAAACAAAGAAAATGCTGGCCGACAATTGCCATTCCAGAAATACCAATAGCACTAGCAAAGACCCAGAACTGTGATTTACATGTTCATCGCAGTGCCATTACTAATGACAAAAAGGAAACAAATCGATTTTTAGATCGAAAATGCTGTATAAGGGCCCTAATTAGTTGTTCTCTTCTAAGATATTTTTATATTATTTTGTGGCACATTACTTTAGGTAAGGTAATTCAAAATTATATTATTAGCCCATCTTGGTCATGCCACAGGACGCCGGACCAAAAGGTAACTCAAAATGATATTATCAGCCCGTCGCGCACCTACTAAAGGGCGCCGGACCAAAAGATAACTCAAAATTTTATTATCAGCCCGTCGCGCTCTTTCCACAGGGCGCCGGACCAAAAGCAAATGTTAATAATGTAACTAAAAATCACATTTTCAGCCTGTCGTGCTCCTACCACAGGGTGCAAGACCAAACGGTAACTCCAACTTTTATTATCAGCCCGTCGCGCTCTTTCCACAGGGCACCGGACCAAAAGCAAATGTAACTAATGTATTTAAAAATTACATTTTCAGGCCGTTACGCTCCTACCACAGGGCGCTTGACCAAAAGGTAACTCAAAATTATATTATCAGCCTGTCGCGCACCTACTAAAGGGCGCCGGACCAAAAGATAACTTAAAATTTTATTATCAGCCCGTCGCGCTGTTTCCACAGGGCGCCGGACCAAAAGCTAATGTAACTAATGTAACTAAAAATTAAATTTTCAGCGCGTTTTGCTTCTACAACAGGGCGCCAGACCAAACGGTAACTCCAACTTTTATTATCAGCCCGTCGCGCTCTTTCCACAGGGCGCCGGACCAAAAGCAAATGTAACTAATGTAATAAAAAATTACATTTCTAGGCCGTCACGCTCCTACCACAGGGCGCCAGACTAAACGGTAACTCCAACTTTTATTATCAGCCCGTCGCGCTCTTTCCACAGGGCACCGGACCAAAAGGTAACTCAAAATTATATTATCAGCTCGCTTGAGAATGGCATCTCAACTAGAAACAAAATACTGCACGCATTGCACAAATTGCTGCAACCTAAAGAGTAGAACTCAGGGGCATATTTAAAATGATTTAAATATACCCCCAAATTCTACTTATGGCCTCCTCCTCCCCTACAGCCATACCAAGCCTCACCAAAAAGGTAAAGAGCATAAGAGTGCAAACAAAACAAAGAAAATGCTGGCTGACAATTGCCATTCCAGAAATACCAATAGCACTAGCAAAGACCCAGAACTGTGATTTACATGTTCATCGCAGTGCTGTTACTAATGACAAAAAGGAAACAAATAGATTTTTAGATCGAAAAGTGCTGTATAAGGGCGCTAATTAGTTGTTCTCTTCTAAGATATTTTTATATTATTTTGTGGCACATTACTTTAGGTAAGGTAATTCAAAATTATATTATCAGCCCGTCGCGCACCTACCAAAGGGCGCCGGACCAAAAGATAACTCAAAATTGTATTATCAGCCCGTCGCGCTCTTTCCACTGGGCGCCGGACCAAAAGCAAATGTAACTAATGTAATAAAAAATTACATTTCTAGGCCGTCACGCTCCTACCACAGGGCGCTGGACCAAAAGGTAACTCAAAATTGTATTATCAGCCCGTCGCGCTCTTTCCACAGGGCGCCGGACCAAAAGCTAATTTAACTAATGTAACTAAAAATTAAATTTTCAGCGCGTTTTGCTTCTAATACAGGGCGCCAGACCAAACGGTAACTCCAACTTTTATTATCAGCCCGTCGCGCTCTTTCCACAGGGCGCCGGACCAAAAGCAAATGTAACTAATGTAATTTAAAATTACATTTTCAGGCCGTCATGCTCCTACCACAGGGCGCTCGACCAAAAGGTAACTCAAAATTATATTATCAGCCCGTCGCGCACCTACTAAAGGGCGCCGGACCAAAAGATAACTTAAAATTTTAATATCAGCCCGTCGCGCTCTTTCCACAGGGCGCCGGACTAAAAGCTAATGCAACTAATGTAACAAAAAATTAAATTTTCAGAGCGTTTTGCTTCTACAACAGGGCGCCAGACCAAACGGTAACTCCAACTTTTATTATCAGCCCGTCGCGCTCTTTCCACAGGGCGCCGGACCAAAAGCAAATGTAACTAATGTAAAAAAAAATTACATTTCTAGGCCGTCACGCTCCTACCACAGGGCGCTGGACCAAAAGGTAACTCAAAATTATATTATCAGCTCGTTTGAGAATGGCATCTCAACTGCCAACAAAATACTGCACGCATTGCACAAATTGCTGCAACCTAAAGAGTAGAACTCAGGGGCATATTTAAAATGATTTAAATATACCCCCAAATTCGACTTATGGCCTCCTCCTCCCCTACAGCCATACCAAGCCTCACCAAAAAGGTAAAAAGCATAAGACTGCAAACAAAACAAAGAAAATGCTGGCCGACAATTGCCATTCCAGAAATACCAATAGCACTAGCAAAGACCCAGAACTGTGATTTACATGTTCATCGCAGTGCCATTACTAATGACAAAAAGGAAACAAATCGATTTTTAGATCGAAAATGCTGTATAAGGGCCCTAATTAGTTGTTCTCTTCTAAGATATTTTTATATTATTTTGTGGCACATTACTTTAGGTAAGGTAATTCAAAATTATATTATTAGCCCATCTTGGTCATGCCACAGGACGCCGGACCAAAAGGTAACTCAAAATGATATTATCAGCCCGTCGCGCACCTACTAAAGGGCGCCGGACCAAAAGATAACTCAAAATTTTATTATCAGCCCGTCGCGCTCTTTCCACAGGGCGCCGGACCAAAAGCAAATGTTAATAATGTAACTAAAAATCACATTTTCAGCCTGTCGTGCTCCTACCACAGGGTGCAAGACCAAACGGTAACTCCAACTTTTATTATCAGCCCGTCGCGCTCTTTCCACAGGGCACCGGACCAAAAGCAAATGTAACTAATGTATTTAAAAATTACATTTTCAGGCCGTTACGCTCCTACCACAGGGCGCTTGACCAAAAGGTAACTCAAAATTATATTATCAGCCTGTCGCGCACCTACTAAAGGGCGCCGGACCAAAAGATAACTTAAAATTTTATTATCAGCCCGTCGCGCTGTTTCCACAGGGCGCCGGACCAAAAGCTAATGTAACTAATGTAACTAAAAATTAAATTTTCAGCGCGTTTTGCTTCTACAACAGGGCGCCAGACCAAACGGTAACTCCAACTTTTATTATCAGCCCGTCGCGCTCTTTCCACAGGGCGCCGGACCAAAAGCAAATGTAACTAATGTAATAAAAAATTACATTTCTAGGCCGTCACGCTCCTACCACAGGGCGCCAGACTAAACGGTAACTCCAACTTTTATTATCAGCCCGTCGCGCTCTTTCCACAGGGCACCGGACCAAAAGGTAACTCAAAATTATATTATCAGCTCGCTTGAGAATGGCATCTCAACTAGAAACAAAATACTGCACGCATTGCACAAATTGCTGCAACCTAAAGAGTAGAACTCAGGGGCATATTTAAAATGATTTAAATATACCCCCAAATTCTACTTATGGCCTCCTCCTCCCCTACAGCCATACCAAGCCTCACCAAAAAGGTAAAGAGCATAAGAGTGCAAACAAAACAAAGAAAATGCTGGCTGACAATTGCCATTCCAGAAATACCAATAGCACTAGCAAAGACCCAGAACTGTGATTTACATGTTCATCGCAGTGCTGTTACTAATGACAAAAAGGAAACAAATTGATTTTTAGATCGAAAAGTGCTGTATAAGGGCCCTAATTAGTTGTTCTCTTCTAAGATATTTTTATATTTTGTGGCACATTACTTTAGGTAAGGTAATTCAAAATTATATTATCAGCCCATCTTGGTCATGCCACAGGACGCCGGACCAAAAGGTAACGCAAAATTATATTATCAGCCCGTCGCGCACCTACTAAAGGGCGCCGGACCAAAAGATAATTTAAAATTTTATTATCAGCCCGTCGCGCTCTTTCCACAGTGCGCCGGACCAAAAGCAAATGTAACTAATGTAATTAAAAATTACATTTTCAGGCCGTCACGCTCCTACCACAGGGCGCTGGACCAAAAGGTAACTCAAAATGATATTATCAGCCCGTCGCGCACCTATTAAAGGGTGGCGGACCAAAAGATAACTCAAAATTGTATTATCAGCCCGTCGCGCTCTTTCCACAGGGCGCAGGACCAAAAGCAAATGTAACTAATGTAATTAAAAATTACATTTTCAGGCCGTCACGCTCCTACCACAGGGCGCTCGACCAAAAGGTAACTCAAAATTATATTATCAGCCCGTCGCGCACCTACTAAAGGGCGCCGGACCAAAAGATAACTTAAAATTTTAATATCAGCCCGTCGCGCTCTTTCCACAGGGCGCCGGACCAAAAGCTAATTTAACTAATGTAATTAAAAATTACATTTTCAGGCCGTCACGCTCCTACCACAGGGCGCTGGACCAAAAGGTAACTCAAAATGATATTATCAGCCCGTCGCGCACCTACTAAAGGGCGCCGGACCAAAAGGTAACTTTAAATTATATTATCAGCCCGTTTGAGAATGGCATCTCAACTGCCAACAAAATACTGCACGCATTGCACAAATTGCTGCAACCTAAAGAGTAGAACTCAGGGGCATATTTAAAATGATTTAAATATACCCCCAAATTCGACTTATGGCCTCCTCCTCACCTACAGCCATACCAAGCCTCACCAAAAAGGAAAAAAGCATAAGACTGCAAACAAAACAAAGAAAATGCTGGCCGACAATTGCCATTCCAGAAATACCAATAGCACTAGCAAAGACCCAGAACTGCGATTTACATGTTCATCGCAGTGCTGTTACTAATGACAAAAAGGAAACGATTCGATTTTTAGATCGAAAAATGCAGTATAAGGGCCCTAATTAGTTGTTCTCTTCTAAGATATTTTTATATTATTTTGTGGCACATTACTTTAGGTAAGGTAATTCAAAATTATATTATTAGCCCATCTTGGTCATGCCACAGGACGCCGGACCAAAAGGTAACGCAAAATTATATTATCAGCCCGTCGCGCACCTACTAAAGGGCGCCGGACCAAAAGATAACTCAAAATTGTATTATCAGCCCGTCGCGCTCTTTCCACAGGGCGCCGGACCAAAAGCTAATATAACTAATGTAACTAAAAATTTAATTTTCAGCGCATTTTGCTTCTAATACAGGGCGCCACACCAAACGGTAACTCCAACTTTTATTATCAGCCCGTCGCGCTCTTTCCACAGGGCGCCGGACCAAAAGCAAATGTAACTAATGTAATAAAAAATTACATTTCTAGGCCGTCACGCTCCTACCACAGGGCGCTGGATCCAAAAGGTAACTCAAAATTATATTATCAGCTCGTATGAGAATGGCATCTCAACTGCCAACAAAATACTGCACGCATTGCACAAATTGCTGCAACCTAAAGAGTAGAACTCAGGGGCATATTTAAAATGATTTAAATATACCCCCAAATTCTACTTATGGCCTCCTCCTCCCCTACAGCCATACCAAGCCTCACCAAAAAGGTAAAGAGCATAAGAGTGCAAACAAAACAAAGAAAATGCTGGCTGATAATTGCCATTCCAGAAATACCAATAGCACTAGCAAAGACCCAGAACTGTGATTTACATGTTCATCGCAGTGCTGTTACTAATGAGAAAAAGGAAACAAATCGATTTTTAGATCGAAAACTGCTGTATAAGGGCCCTAATTAGTTGTTCTCTTCTAAGATATTTTTATATTATTTTGTGGCACATTACTTTAGGTAAGGTATTTCAAAATCATATTATCAGCCCATCTTGGTCATGCCAAAGGACGCCAGACCAAAAGGTAACGCAAAATTATATTATCAGCCCGTCGCGCACCTACTAAAGGGCGCCGGACCAAAAGATAACTCAAAATTGTATTATCAGCCCGTCGCGCTCTTTCCACAGGGCGCCGGACCAAAAGCAAATGTAACTAATGTAATAAAAAATTACATTTCTAGGCCGTCACGCTCCTACCACAGGGCGCCAGACCAAACGGTAACTCCAACTTTTATTATCAGCCCGTCGCGCTCTTTCCACAGGGCGCCGGACCAAAAGCAAATGTAACTAATGTAATAAAAAATTACATTTCTAGGCCGTCACGCTCCTACCACAGGGCGCTGGATCCAAAAGGTAACTCAAAATTATATTATCAGCTCGTATGAGAATGGCATCTCAACTGCCAACAAAATACTGCACGCATTGCACAAATTGCTGCAACCTAAAGAGTAGAACTCAGGGACATATTTAAAATGATTTAAATATACCCCCAAATTCTACTTATGGCCTCCTCCTCCCCTACAGCCATACCAAGCCTCACCAAAAAGGTAAAGAGCATAAGAGTGCAAACAAAACAAAGAAAATGCTGGCTGATAATTGCCATTCCAGAAATACCAATAGCACTAGCAAAGACCCAGAACTGTGATTTACATGTTCATCGCAGTGCTGTTACTAATGACAAAAAGGAAACAAATCGATTTTTAGATCGAAAAGTGCTGTATAAGGGCCCTAATTAGTTGTTCTCTTCTAAGATATTTTTATATTATTTTGTGGCACATTACTTTAGGTAAGGTATTTCAAAATCATATTATCAGCCCATCTTGGTCATGCCACAGGACGCCGGACCAAAAGGTAACTCAAAATTATATTATCAGCCCGTCGCGCACCTACTAAAGGGCGCCGGACCAAAAGATAATTTAAAATTTTATTATCAGCCCGTCGCGCTCTTTCCACAGCGCGCCGGACCAAAAGCAAATGTAACTAATGTAATTAAAAATTACATTTTCAGGCCGTCACGCTCCTACCACAGGGCGCTGGACCAAAAGGTAACTCAAAATGATATTATCAGCCCGTCGCGCACCTACTAAAGGGCGCCGGACCAAAAGGTAACTTTAAATTATATTATCAGCCCGTTTGAGAATGGCATCTCAACTGCCAACAAAATACTGCACGCATTGCACAAACTGCTGCAACCTAAAGAGTAGAACTCAGGGGCATATTTAAAATGATTTAAATATACCCCCAAATTCGACTTATGGCCACCTCCTCCCCTACAGCCATACCAAGCCTCACCAAAAAGGAAAAAAGCATAAGACTGCAAACAAAACAAAGAAAATGCTGCCTGACAATTGCCATTCCAGAAATACCAATAGCACTAGCAAAGACCCAGAACTGCGATTTACATGTTCATCGCAGTGCTGTTACTAATGACAAAAAGGAAACGATTCGATTTTTAGATCAAAAAATGCTGTATCAGGGCCCTAATTAGTTGTTCTCTTCTAAGATATTTTTATATTATTTTGTGGCACATTACTTTAGGTAAGGTAATTCAAAATTATATTATTAGCCCATCTTGGTCATGCCAAAGGACGCCAGACCAAAAGGTAACGCAAAATTATATTATCAGCCCGTCGCGCACCTACTAAAGGGCGCCGGACCAAAAGATAACTCAAAATTGTATTATCAGCCCGTCGCGCTCTTTCCACAGGGCGCCGGACCAAAAGCAAATGTAACTAATGTAATAAAAAATTACATTTCTAGGCCGTCACGCTCCTACCACAGGGCGCCAGACCAAACGGTAACTCCAACTTTTATTATCAGCCCGTCGCGCTCTTTCCACAGGGCACCGGACCAAAAGGTAACTCAAAATTATATTATCAGCTCGCTTGAGAATGGCATCTCAACTAGAAACAAAATACTGCACGCATTGCACAAATTGCTGCAACCTAAAGAGTAGAACTCAGGGGCATATTTAAAATGATTTAAATATACCCCCAAATTCTACTTATGGCCTCCTCCTCCCCTACAGCCATACCAAGCCTCACCAAAAAGGTAAAGAGCATAAGAGTGCAAACAAAACAAAGAAAATGCTGGCTGACAATTGCCATTCCAGAAATACCAATAGCACTAGCAAAGACCCAGAACTGTGATTTACATGTTCATCGCAGTGCTGTTACTAATGACAAAAAGGAAACAAATCGATTTTTAGATCGAAAAGTGCTGTATAAGGGCCCTAATTAGTTGTTCTCTTCTAAGATATTTTTATATTATTTTGTGGCACATTACTTTAGGTAAGGTATTTCAAAATCATATTATCAGCCCATCTTGGTCATGCCACAGGACGCCGGACCAAAAGGTAACTCAAAATTATATTATCAGCCCGTCGCGCACCTACTAAAGGGCGCCGGACCAAAAGATAATTTAAAATTTTATTATCAGCCCGTCGCGCTCTTTCCACAGCGCGCCGGACCAAAAGCAAATGTAACTAATGTAATTAAAAATTACATTTTCAGGCCGTCACGCTCCTACCACAGGGCGCTGGACCAAAAGGTAACTCAAAATGATATTATCAGCCCGTCGCGCACCTATTAAAGGGCGGCGGACCAAAAGATAACTCAAAATTATATTATCAGCCCGTCGCGCACCTACTAAAGGGCGCCGGACCAAAAGATAATTTAAAATTTTATTATCAGCCCGTCGCGCTCTTTCCACAGCGCGCCGGACCAAAAGCAAATGTAACTAATGTAATTAAAAATTACATTTTCAGGCCGTCACGCTCCTACCACAGGGCGCTGGACCAAAAGGTAACTCAAAATGATATTATCAGCCCGTCGCGCACCTACTAAAGGGCGCCGGACCAAAAGGTAACTTTAAATTATATTATCAGCCCGTTTGAGAATGGCATCTTAACTGCCAACAAAATACTGCACGCATTGCACAAACTGCTGCAACCTAAAGAGTAGAACTCAGGGGCATATTTAAAATGATTTAAATATACCCCCAAATTCGACTTATGGCCTCCTCCTCCCCTACAGCCATACCAAGCCTCACCAAAAAGGAAAAAAGCATAAGACTGCAAACAAAACAAAGAAAATGCTGCCCGACAATTGCCATTCCAGAAATACCAATAGCACTAGCAAAGACCCAGAACTGCGATTTACATGTTCATCGCAGTGCTGTTACTAATGACAAAAAGGAAACGATTCGATTTTTAGATCGAAAAATGCTGTATCAGGGCCCTAATTAGTTGTTCTCTTCTAAGATATTTTTATATTATTTTGTGGCACATTACATTAGGTAAGGTAATTCAAAATTATATTATTAGCCCATCTTGGTCATGCCACAGGACGCCAGACCAAAAGGTAACGCAAAATTATATTATCAGCCCGTCGCGCACCTACTAAAGGGCGCCGGATCAAAAGATAACTCAAAATTGTATTATCAGCCCGTCGCGCTCTTTCCACAGGGCGCCGGACCAAAAGCAAATGTAACTAATGTAATAAAAAATTACATTTCTAGGCCGTCACGCTCCTACCACAGGGCGCCAGACCAAACGGTAACTCCAACTTTTATTATCAGCCCGTCGCGCTCTTTCCACAGGGCACCGGACCAAAAGGTAACTCAAAATTATATTATCAGCTCGCTTGAGAATGGCATCTCAACTAGAAACAAAATACTGCACGCATTGCACAAATTGCTGCAACCTAAAGAGTAGAACTCAGGGGCATATTTAAAATGATTTAAATATACCCCCAAATTCTACTTATGGCCTCCTCCTCCCCTACAGCCATACCAAGCCTCACCAAAAAGGTAAAGAGCATAAGAGTGCAAACAAAACAAAGAAAATGCTGGCTGACAATTGCCATTCCAGAAATACCAATAGCACTAGCAAAGACCCAGAACTGTGATTTACATGTTCATCGCAGTGCTGTTACTAATGACAAAAAGGAAACAAATTGATTTTTAGATCGAAAAGTGCTGTATAAGGGCCCTAATTAGTTGTTCTCTTCTAAGATATTTTTATATTTTGTGGCACATTACTTTAGGTAAGGTAATTCAAAATTATATTATCAGCCCATCTTGGTCATGCCACAGGACGCCGGACGAAAAGGTAACGCAAAATTATATTATCAGCCCGTCGCGCACCTACTAAAGGGCGCCGGACCAAAAGATAATTTAAAATTTTATTATCAGCCCGTCGCGCTCTTTCCACAGGGCGCAGGACCAAAAGCAAATGTAACTAATGTAATTAAAAATTACATTTTCAGGCCGTCACGCTCCTACCACAGGGCGCTGGACCAAAAGGTAACTCAAAATGATATTATCAGCCCGTCGCGCACCTATTAAAGGGCGGCGGACCAAAAGATAACTCAAAATTGTATTATCAGCCCGTCGCGCTCTTTCCACAGGGCGCAGGACCAAAAGCAAATGTAACTAATGTAATTAAAAATTACATTTTCAGGCCGTCACGCTCCTACCACAGGGCGCTCGACCAAAAGGTAACTCAAAATGATATTATCAGCCCGTCGCGCACCTACTAAAGGGCGCCGGACCAAAAGGTAACTTTAAATTATATTATCAGCCCGTTTGAGAATGGCATCTCAACTGCCAACAAAATACTGCACGCATTGCACAAATTGCTGCAACCTAAAGAGTAGAACTCAGGGGCATATTTAAAATGATTTAAATATACCCCCAAATTCGACTTATGGCCTCCTCCTCCCCTACAGCCATACCAAGCCTCACCAAAAAGGAAAAAAGCATAAGACTGCAAACAAAACAAAGAAAATGCTGGCCGACAATTGCCATTCCAGAAATACCAATAGCACTAGCAAAGACCCAGAACTGCGATTTACATGTTCATCGCAGTGCTGTTACTAATGACAAAAAGGAAACGATTCGATTTTTAGATCGAAAAATGCTGTATAAGGGCCCTAATTAGTTGTTCTCTTCTAAGATATTTTTATATTATTTTGTGGCACATTACTTTAGGTAAGGTAATTCAAAATTATATTATTAGCCCATCTTGGTCATGCCACAGGACGCCGGACCAAAAGGTAACGCAAAATTATATTATCAGCCCGTCGCGCACCTACTAAAGGGCGCCGGACCAAAAGATAACTCAAAATTGTATTATCAGCCCGTCTCGCTCTTTCCACAGGGCGCCGGACCAAAAGCTAATGTAACTAATGTAACTAAAAATTAAATTTTCAGCGCATTTTGCTTCTAATACAGGGCGCCACACCAAACGGTAACTCCAACTTTTATTATCAGCCCGTCGCGCTCTTTCCACAGGGCGCCGGACCGCTCTTTCCACAGGGCGCCGGACCAAAAGCTAATGTAACTAATGTAACTAAAAATTAAATTTTCAGCGCATTTTGCTTCTAATACAGGGCGCCACACCAAACGGTAACTCCAACTTTTATTATCAGCCCGTCGCGCTCTTTCCACAGGGCGCCGGACCAAAAGCAAATGTAACTAATGTAATAAAAAATTACATTTCTAGGCCGTCACGCTCCTACCACAGGGCGCTGGATCCAAAAGGTAACTCAAAATTATATTATCAGCTCGTATGAGAATGGCATCTCAACTGCCAACAAAATACTGCACGCATTGCACAAATTGCTGCAACCTAAAGAGTAGAACTCAGGGGCATATTTAAAATGATTTAAATATACCCCCAAATTCTACTTATGGCCTCCTCCTCCCCTACAGCCATACCAAGCCTCACCAAAAAGGTAAAGAGCATAAGAGTGCAAACAAAACAAAGAAAATGCTGGCTGACAATTGCCATTCCAGAAATACCAATAGCACTAGCAAAGACCCAGAACTGTGATTTACATGTTCATCGCAGTGCTGTTACTAATGACAAAAAGGAAACAAATCGATTTTTAGATCGAAAAGTGCTGTATAAGGGCCCTAATTAGTTGTTCTCTTCTAAGATATTTTTATATTATTTTGTGGCACATTACTTTAGGTAAGGTATTTCAAAATCATATTATCAGCCCATCTTGGTCATGCCACAGGACGCCGGACCAAAAGGTAACTCAAAATTATATTATCAGCCCGTCGCGCACCTACTAAAGGGCGCCGGACCAAAAGATAATTTAAAATTTTATTATCAGCCCGTCGCGCTCTTTCCACAGCGCGCCGGACCAAAAGCAAATGTAACTAATGTAATTAAAAATTACATTTTCAGGCCGTCACGCTCCTACCACAGGGCGCTGGACCAAAAGGTAACTCAAAATGATATTATCAGCCCGTCGCGCACCTACTAAAGGGCGCCGGACCAAAAGGTAACTTTAAATTATATTATCAGCCCGTTTGAGAATGGCATCTCAACTGCCAACAAAATACTGCACGCATTGCACAAACTGCTGCAACCTAAAGAGTAGAACTCAGGGGCATATTTAAAATGATTTAAATATACCCCCAAATTCGACTTATGGCCTCCTCCTCCCCTACAGCCATACCAAGCCTCACCAAAAAGGAAAAAAGCATAAGACTGCAAACAAAACAAAGAAAATGCTGCCCGACAATTGCCATTCCAGAAATACCAATAGCACTAGCAAAGACCCAGAACTGCGATTTACATGTTCATCGCAGTGCTGTTACTAATGACAAAAAGGAAACAAATCGATTTTTAGATCGAAAAGTGCTGTATAAGGGCCCTAATTAGTTGTTCTCTTCTAAGATATTTTTATATTATTTTGTGGCACATTACTTTAGGTAAGGTAATTCAAAATTATATTATCAGCCCATCTTGGTCATGCCACATGACGCCGGACCAAAAGGTAATGCAAAATTATATTATCAGCCCGTCGCGCACCTACTAAAGGGCGCCGGACCAAAAGATAACTCAAAATTTTATTATCAGCCCGTCGCGCTCTTTCCACAGGGCGCCGGACGAAAAGCTAATGTAACTAATGTAACTAAAAATTAAATTTTCAGCGCATTTTGCTTCTAATACAGGGCGCCACACCAAACGGTAACTCCAACTTTTATTATCAGCCCGTCGCGCTCTTTCCACAGGGCGCCGGACCAAAAGCAAATGTAACTAATGTAATAAAAAATTACATTTCTAGGCCGTCACGCTCCTACCACAGGGCGCTGGATCCAAAAGGTAACTCAAAATTATATTATCAGCTCGTATGAGAATGGCATCTCAACTGCCAACAAAATACTGCACGCATTGCACAAATTGCTGCAACCTACAGAGTAGAACTCAGGGGCATATTTAAAATGATTTAAATATACCCCCAAATTCGACTTATGGCCTCCTCCTCCCCTACAGCCATACCAAGCCTCACCAAAAAGGTAAAAAGCATAAGACTGCAAACAAAACAAAGAAAATGCTGGCTGACAATTGCCATTCCAGAAATACCAATAGCACTAGCAAAGACCCAGAACTGTGATTTACATGTTCATCGCAGTGCTGTTACTAATGACAAAAAGGAAACAAATCGATTTTTAGATCGAAAAGTGATGTATAAGGTCCCTAATTAGTTGTTCTCTTCTAAGATATTTTTATATTATTTTGTGGCACATTACTATTAGGTAAAGTATTTCAAAATTATATTATTAGCCCATCTTGGTCATGCCACAGGACGCCGGACCAAAAGGTAACTCAAAATTATATTAGCAGCCCGTCGCGCACCTACTAAAGGGCGCTGGACCAAAAGATAACTCAAAATTTTATTATCAGCCCGTCGCGCTCTTTCCACAGGGCGCCGGACCAAAAGCAAATGTTTTTAATGTAACTAAAAATCACATTTTCAGCCTGTCGTGCTCCTACCACAGGGCGCCAGACCAAACGGTAACTCAAAATTATATTATCAGGGGCGCTGTTGCAGTGCCACAGAGTGAGGATGTGTGCTTTGTGAGCTCTGCAATCCAAGGGCTATAACCGCAAAAATATTAGCTCAATCTGGGACATACATACATCGCCGGAAAGCTTAACTCCTAAGCTATGAGAAGATCGTCATCTGGATACCCCCTGAGAAACAAGCCAGAAGTAAGACCCCTTCTTTCACCGCTGAAACCCAGGAGAAAAATATCTAAGATGGCCGACCAGGCCCAAGCAAAAGCCTCCAGGACCAGCGCTGTTTCCCAACAGGCTCAGGCCGCTCACCAGGCACCAAAAGGGGCGGCTGGAAAACTGACAGGCTCTCCCTCACATCACCCAGCCACATCACCGCCGCTAGCCACCGCTGGGACCTTCAAGCAACATCCGCAGCAGGTAGGCGCTCAATCCCCGCCCCAATTAGCAGGGTTAGAGACTGGAACGGGACCCTCTTCCACACCGCATGGGGCAACGCGTACGGCGGGGGCTAACGCGGACATTAGTCCGCATGACCTAACGCGTCCGGAGCAGCATAGAAGTCCGCGTTCCCCCCCAGCAACTACCTCCGCCAACGCGTACGAAAGTACGCATGTAGAGCCGCATAGCGATCCGCATAGCAATATGCATGCAGGCGTACAAGGCGAAATACAAGTCCAGGAATATCCGCATAGAAATACGCATGATACATCTAATGGAAGCACCCATGCGAATAGACCACAGGCATCAGCCCCCATGACAAATGAAGAGCTACTTATGGCAATTACACGCGTATTCAGGTCAGAATTACGCGAGGCAGTAAATGAACTCAATGTTAAAATTGACGACCTGGGAGAACGCGTCCACCTTTTAGAGGGACAGTCAGATGACTTACTATCGGCAGTTCAAATCGACAAAGCTCAGATTGATTCCCAAGATGTCCGTATCACTACGGTCGAAGAAAAAATGGAGGACCTAGAGAACAGATGTAGGCGAGCCAACATTAGAATTAGGGGCCTCCCTGAGTCATACGATGATCTAGAACAAATAGCCTCCAACATGATCTCAGAGCTAACTTCAAACATTGACCCGTCCCTAAGGCGCATAGTGAGAATCCATAGAGCCTTCGCCCGGCCCCGAAACCCGGAATTACCCAGGGACATAATTGCTAAAATAGCATCCGAGGATGCCAGGGACATGATTCTGCTGGCAGCACGAGACCGCGATCATTTACCGGGGGTCCCACATTCGGTCCAAATCTTTGCCGACCTGGCGCCTATCACCATCAATAAAAGAAGGGCATTAAGACCCTACACGTTAGCCCTCCAGAAGGCACAAATAAGATACCGCTGGAGATTTCCATTCATGATCTCCTTCTCCATTAACAGTAAACAGTTCAACTGCAAAACCCCTGAAGAAATGGCTACTGCCCTTGATGAGATGAATATCCCATACACAATACCTCCTCCTAACAATCAACAGGCGAGACAACAGAGATCTCCTAGGGGACGAAGGAACTGGGACACGGTTTCCCGATCACGTTTCCAACCACGGGCCCTGGTATTCCACCCCCGGGACTCCTCACAAGACGATTGTTAAGCTCCATGATCACATCACTTAACAGCGGAAAGATCCTATTTTTCATATGTTTTCCCACTTCAGCAATGAAAAGTCTTAGGCTTTCATAATAGTCCCCTTTATGATGCGGGACGAACTCTTCAGCCAATAGACCTGCCTATAACATTGCAATATTTCTGGGTTCAGTTGAAGAGCCCTGTAATGGACCCCCCTTTATGATGTGGGGACGAAATACCCCGGCCCCCCTTTATGATGTGGGGGCCACGGCTACCTGGAACTACCGGAGAAGACTTGGCAGGTCTACCCCAGGAAAAGACTATCTCCTGTGAACTAATAGTCTCAAATTGTTACTGGTTAATATATTCCTTTTTTTTTTTTTTTTTTACAGAATGTTATGATTAATAGTTTGTTAGAATTTTTTTTGCTTCTATGTCCCATATGGGCTTTACCTCAGCTCAACATTCTAGAACTAAGCGGTTGGCCCTGGAGTTATATGCTCCCCCCTAGCTCGATGTCCTGGTCGTGGCTCTCTTTTATTATGGGCCGCGTACTGGATATCTTCTTTGCCCTACTGGGCATTTTGCTGGCACTAGGCCAGCTCTACCCTAATCTTCTTGTTCTTTTATTTCAAACTTGTTTGTCTTATGCCTTAGTTAAAGGAATACTGTAGGGGGGTCGGGGGAAAATGAGCTGAACTTACCCGGGGCTTCTAATGGTCCCCCGCAGACATCCTGTACCCGCGCAGCCACTCACCGATGCTCCGGCCCGGCCTCCGGTTCACTTCTGGAATTTCAGACTTTAAAGTCTGAAAACCACTGCGCCTGCGTTGCCATGTCCTCAATCCCGCTGATGTCACCAGGAGCGTACTGCGCAGTCCCAGTATGGTCTGTGTCTGCACAGTACACTCCTGGTGACATCAGCGGGATTGAGGACATGGCAACGCAGGCGCAGTGGTTTTCAGACTTTAAGGTCTGAAATTCCAGAAGTGAACCGGAGGCGGGGCCGGAGCATCGGTGAGCGGCTGCGCGGGCACAGGATGTCTGCGGGGGAGCATTAGAAGCCCCGGGGAAGTTCAACTCATTTTCCCCCAACCCCCCTACAGTATCCCTTTAAGGTAACACCAATTCCTGCCCTGATGACCCTGTTATATTCAAAGAAGACTTCCACCCTAGACTATGGCTAATAAACCAATTATAGTGCTGTCACACAATCCTAGAGGCCTAAATTCCCCCATGAAACGTAATAAGGCCTTTAAAGAATACCATAAACACGCCCCCGATATTCTTTGCCTCCAGGAGACGCACTTTACCCAAAATTCCCACCCCAAATTCTTTCACAGAAACTACCATAGATTTTACTTATCTAATTTTTCGACTAAGCGTAGAGGGGTGGCAGTCTTTTTATCTGATAATTTTCCATTTGAAATAACCACAAAGAACATTGACACAGAGGGAACCTATGTTATATTGACTGGTGATTTTCAGGGAAAAGTGTTATGCATTGTAAGCATCTATGCTCCCCCCGAGAAAGCTGCAGCTGTCATATCAAAGGTTTCTGACATCTTACTCACAATGAAATACGACTCAATGATCTGGACCGGAGACTTTAATATAACCCCCAACGACAACCTAGACCGCACAACACAGACAAGGCCCTCTGAAGCTAAAAAGCACAAACTCCTATTTGATAACTTATTTAGACAGCTGTCTCTGGTGGACTCGTGGCGGGAGCACAACGGCAATAAACGAGGATATACTTACCTCTCAGCACCCCACAACTCGTACTCGAGAATTGATTTGATTCTTCTTTCGGCCTCGTGTGCTCCCCTTATGGCCTACTCGAGACACCTTCTCACCTCCTGGTCAGACCATGACCCTGTCCTCACAGCTCTAACCTCACCCATTCCCCGATCTCAACCTTCGCCATGGAGACTCAACGACTCCTTACTACTCAACACGGAAATCCACGACAAAATAGACACTTGTATCAATAATTATTTCACTGACAACACCACACCTGATATTTCACCAGGCATCTGCTGGTTGGCACATAAGACGGTAGTGAGAGGAGAAATCATTAAATTATCTTCAGCCTACAAAAAGTCCAAAAACATTATTCAAGCCAATATAGAATACAAAATTCAAACTTTATCCATAATAAATCAATCTAACCCCACCAGATTCCTCCTAAAACAAATAAGGGACTTACAATTACAACTAAATATAATCTTAAACACAGAAGCAGAAAAAGCCCTTAGATGGTGTAAAGCCATATCGTATGAGCAGTTAAACAAGCCGAACCGATGGCTGGCTAAAAGATTAAGAAATCAACAGACTCTTAATAAAGTATTAAGAATTAGGGATTCCAAAGGCTCAGTAACATCTAACCCAGACAGAATTTACAACACTTTTCTAGACTTCTACAAGAAATTATATGCGGACCAATCCCCCCCAATTAGCCATACACCACAAACTGACTTCTTAGAAAACAATATGCACTCCACGGTACCCCCGGCAATATCCACAACCCTGAACAGCGAAATTTCCTCAGAGGAAATACACGAGGCCATCAAAAAACTTAAAAGGCCAAAAGCACCGGGTCCAGACGGCCTCACGGCATCATACTATAAAAAGTTTGAACATCAGCTAACCCCACATATGCTTAAATTCTTTAATACAATACTCAAAGGGACGGTTCCCCCCCCAGAATTCCTATCTTCTTCACTCATTGTCATTCCAAAACCAAACAGGGACCCCCTATTAGTCAAAAACTATCGCCCCATCTCCCTTCTAGGGATAGACTATAAGATCCTCACTTCCATTCTAGCCACTAGACTGAACTTGGCTCTCCCTCTTCTGATCAATAAGGATCAAGTGGGATTCATCCCTTTCCGCCAGGCATCAGACAATATTAGGAAGATAATTGATATACAATACCACTGCAAACGAATGAACACCAATCTAGCATTGTTAGCATTAGACATGGAAAAGGCCTTCGATTTAGTGAAATGGCCTTACATGAAGGCGGTTATGAGAAAATTCGGTTTCTCGGGCAGATTCCTTAATGCAATTAACGCCCTATACTCCACACCTACAATGTCACTCAAAATGCCTTCCCCCAATAAAAGCTCATTCCCCATTCACCGAGGAACCAGACAGGGGTGCCCCTTATCCCCTGGAATCTTCGCACTCATGATGGAACCACTGGCCAATGCCATCAGACAGTCTTGCGAAATACAGGGAGTTCGTATTGGCAACAAAGAACATAAAATTAGTCTCTTTGCGGATGATATTTTCCTGACACTACTATCCCCCCATACTTCCATACTCAATACTTTAGATATTATCAGACACTTCTCAACATTCTCGGGGTTCAAACTTAACCTTGACAAATCAGACCTTATGCTCACTAGATCCCCATACACTGTAACATCTAACCTTGCCTCAAAACTGGGCATTCAACCTCAACCCAAATCCATTAAATACCTTGGAATAAATCTAACCCGCGACCCTGCTCAATTATACGACAAAAATTATCCGTCCCTATACAGAAAACTCCAGTCGGACCTACAGAACTGGAACGATCTCTCTATTTCACTTTCAGGTAGAATTACCTCAATAAAAATGACGCTTCTCCCCCGCCTCCTATACCTATTTAGAGTCCTTCCAATCCCCATTAAGAAATTCGCGATCCACAATCTCCAGAAACAGATGCAAAAATTTATCTGGAAACAGCGCAAACCACGCATCAAATACGCTACGCTAACGAGACCTAAAGACAAGGGTGGACTTGGAGCACCCGACCTATGGCTATATTATGTTGCTGCCCATATCACACAACTAGCTGTGGTTAATGCGGGAACGGCAGCACCACTGTGGGTAGACCTCGAAACACAACTAGTACTACCACTATCCATGCCTGCCATTATGTGGGCAACCAAAATCCCCTATCAAGCAATCAATAAGGTATCCCCCACCTCTGCCCATTCCTTTAAACTTTGGCAGAAATATAGATATACCTACGGCCTGCAAGCCCCAGTATCGTGTATGACACACATACTCAGAAACCCAGATTTTCCCCAGGGCCACATCACGAGTTCGTTTAAATGGTGGTACACTAACGGCCTGGTCTTTCTAGGCAAATTCCTGAGAGCATTTAAGATAATGTCTATATCAGCTTTCCGTGAGAATTTTGCAGTCCCACCGACTGAGCATTTTAGAACCAATCTAATTTTTCACTTCCTAAAATCGTTAGATAGAGATAATGAAACATTAATATATACCCCCTTTGAAGTTAGGTGTAGAGGTCGCTCATTAGACAAAGGATTCATCTCCGAAATTTATACAATTTTGCTATACCACGATATGGCTCCTAAATTAAAGTGTCAGACTGACTGGGAAAAAGATTGCTCTACAGATTTATCAGATATAAAATGGTCACATTGCCTCACTCAGTTAACCAAGAACAGTCTTTTTTATTCGTCAATAGAGACTTCCATCAAACTATTACATAGGGTGTACTACACCCCTGCTAGGTTACACTTATTCTCGGCTTCGCAACCTGACACATGCTTCAGAGGATGCCTAGCGAAGGCCGATATATGGCATATATGGTGGGACTGCCCGAAAGCTAAAGCATATTGGAAGAGAATATGGGACAAGCTAGAACTAATTACAGGCAAATCCATACCATTTGATCCCACGATAGCACTTTTAGGCAACAAACCCCCAGGTTTACCATACGCCACTCACAAATTCATTCAATTTATCATGGCTCAGGCCAAAAGACACTTAGCCTCGAAATGGAGGTCCTCATCCCTACAAGTAGATGCTGTTTTCCAGTCCCTTAACGAAACGATGCAATCAGAGCACATTCTTGCTAAGTTGTATGATAGGATTGAAAACTTTTTTAAGATCTGGGACAAATGGATTACGTGGCAAGAAAATCAAGGTCTCTCCTATACTCTACATTCATTCTAGGCCTCAGGATGTGGACATCACATGTTTGAATTGTATTAAGGTCATCAGGATAATTAGTATCTGGACAAGAAAAGTTAATATGTTCATTTAGCACTAAATGTTTCCCCCTCTCCCCCCGCCCTATTACCCCTAATCTTTTCCCTTCTGCTCCCCACTGTTGGCTCAGCTTGGGGTCGGCTGGAATGATGTGGTATCCCCACCCCCGGCCCTGACTGTTCTGACACTCACCCTTCCCCCTTTTTCCCTTACCCCTTCCCATATATACCAAGGAAGATTCACATGCTTTTTCAAGAAAATACCTGTTATTAGATGCTATTCATATACACATTGCATACAGTTTATTTGACTGCTAACATGTTATTTCCCCCATGTGGGGTACTTTATGTTGATTGAAGTTACAATTTTTCTGTAATGTGCATTTTCCTTTCAATAAACACCCTTGAAACGAAAATTATATTATCAGCTCGTTTGAGAATGGCATCTCAACTGCCAACAAAATACTGCACGCATTGCACAAATTGCTGCAACCTAAAGAGTAGAACTCAGGGGCATATTTAAAATGATTTAAATATACCCTCAAATTCAACTTATGGCCTCCTCCTCCCCTACAGACATACCAACCCTCACCAAAAAGGTAAAAAGCATAAGACTGCAAACAAAACAAAGAAAATACTGGCCGACAATTGCCATTCCAGAAATACCAATAGCACTAGCAAAGACCCAGAACTGTGATTTACATGTTCATCGCAGTGCTGTTACTAATGACAAACAGTAAACGAATCGATTTTTAGATCGAAAAGTGCTGTATAAGGGCCCTAATTAGTTGTTCTCTTCTAAGATATTTTTATATTATTTTGTGGCACATTACTTTAGGTAAGGTAATTCAAAATTATATTATTAGCCCATCTTGGTCATGCCACAGGACGCCTGACCATAGGTAACTCAAAATGATATTATCAGCCCGTCGCGCACCTACTAAAGGGCGCTGGACCAAAAGATAATTCAAAATTGTATTATCAGCCCGTCGCGCTCTTTCCACAGGGCGCCGGACCAAAAGCAAATGTTAATAATGTAACTAAAAATCACATTTTCAGCCTGTCGTGCTCCTACCACAGGGCGCCAGACCAAACAGTAACTCCAACTTATATTATCAGCCCATCGCGCTCTTTCCACAGGGCGCCAGACCAAACGGTAACTCAAAATTATATTATCAGCTCGTTTGAGAATGGCATCTCAACTGCCAACAAAATACTGCACGCATTGCACAAATTGCTGCAACCTAAAGGAGTAGAACTCAGGGGCATATTTAAAATGATTTAAATATACCCCCAAATTCTACTTATGGCCTCCTCCTCCCCTACAGCCATACCAAGCCTCACCAAAAAGGTAAAGAGCATAAGAGTGCAAACAAAACAAAGAAAATGCTGGCTGACAATTGCCAATCCAGAAATACCAATAGCACTAGCAAAGACCCAGAACTGTGATTTACATGTTCATCGCAGTGCTGTTACTAATGACAAAAAGGAAACAAATTGATTTTTAGATCGAAAAGTGCTGTATAAGGGCCCTAATTAGTTGTTCTCTTCTAAGATATTTTTATATTATTTTGTGGCACATTACTTTAGGTAAGGTAATTCAAAATTATATTATTAGCCCATCTTGGTCATGCCACAGGACGCCGGACCAAAAGGTAACACAAAATTATATTATCAGCCCGTCGCGCACCTACTAAAAGGCGTCGGACCAAAAGATAACTCAAAATTGTATTATCAGCCCGTCGCGCTCTTTCCACAGGGCGCAGGACCAAAAGCAAATGTAACTAATGTAATTAAAAATTACATTTTCAGGCCGTCATGCTCCTACCACAGGGCGCTCGACCAAAAGGTAACTCAAAATTATATTATCAGCCCGTCGCGCACCTACTAAAGGGCGCCGGACCAAAAGATAACTTAAAATTTTATTATCAGCCCGTCGCACTCTTTCCACAGGGCGCCGGACCAAAAGCTAATGTAACTAATGTAACTAAAAATTAAATTTTCTGCGCGTTTTGCTTCTACAACAGGGCGCCAGACCAAACGGTAACTCCAACTTTTATTATCAGCCCGTCGCGCTCTTTCCACAGGGCGCCGGACCAAAAGCAAATGTAACTAATGTAATAAAAAATTACGTTTCTAGGCCGTCACGCTCCTACCACAGCGCGCTGGACCAAAAGGTAACTCAAAATTATATTATCAGCCCGTCGCGCACCTACTAAAGGGCGCCGGACCAAAAGATAACTCAAAATTTTATTATCAGCCTGTCGCGCTCTTTCCACAGGGCGCCGGACCAAAAGCAAATGTTAATAATGTAACTAAAAATCACATTTTCAGCCTGTCGTGCTCCTACCACAGGGCCCCAGACCAAACGGTAACTCCAACTTTTATTATCAGCCCGCCTATCCACAGCGCGCCGGACCAAAAGCAAATGTAACTAATGTAATAAAAAATTACATTTCTAGGCCGTCACGCTCCTACCACAGGGCGCTGGACCAAAAGGTAACTCAAAATTATATTATCAGCCCGTCGCGCACCTACTAAAGGGCGCCGGACCAAAAACAAATGTTAATAATGTAACTAAAAATCACATTTTCAGCCTGTCATGCTCCTACCACAGGGCGCCAGACCAAACGGTAACTCCAACTTTTATTATCAGCCCGCCTATCCACAGCGCGCCGGACCAAAAGCAAATGTAACTAATGTAATAAAAAATTACATTTTTAGGCCGTCACGCTCCTACCACAGGGCGCTGGACCAAAAGGTAACTCAAAATTATATTATCAGCCCGTCGCGCACCTACTAAAGGGCGCCGGACCAAAAGATAACTCAAAATTTTATTATCAGCCCGTCGCGCTCTTTCCACAGGGCGCCGGACCAAAAGCAAATGTTAATAATGTAACTAAAAATCACATTTTCAGCCTGTCGTGCTCCTACCACAGGGCCCCAGACCAAACGGTAACTCCAACTTTTATTATCAGCCCGCCTATCCACAGCGCGCCGGACCAAAAGCAAATGTAACTAATGTAATAAAAAATTACATTTCTAGGCCGTCACGCTCCTACCATAGGGCGCTGGACCAAAAGGTAACTCAAAATTATATTATCAGCCCGTCGCGCACCTACTAAAGGGCGCCGGACCAAAAACAAATGTTAATAATGTAACTAAAAATCACATTTTCAGCCTGTCATGCTCCTACCACAGGGCGCCAGACCAAACGGTAACTCCAACTTTTAGTATCAGTCCGTCGCGCTCTGTCCACAGGGCACCGGACCAAAAGGTAACTCAAAATTATATTATCAGCTCGCTTGAGAATGGCATCTCAACTGCCAACAAAATACTGCACGCATTGCACAAATTGCTGCAACCTAAAGAGTAGAACTCAGGCGCATATTTAAAATGATTTAAATATACCCCAAAATCCTACTTATGGCCTCCTCCTCCCCTACAGCCATACCAAGCCTCACCAAAAAGGAAAAAAGCATAAGACTGCAAACAAAACAAAGAAAATACTGGCCGACAATTGCCATTCCAGAAATACCAATAGCACTAGCAAAGACCAAGAACTGTGATTTACATGTTCATCGCAGTGCTGTTACTAGTGACAAATAGGAAACAAATCGATTTTTAGATCGAAAAGTGCTGTATAAGGGCTCTAATTAGTTGTTCTCTTCTAAGATATTTTTATATTATTTTGTGGCACATTACTTTAGGTAAGGTAATTCAAAATTATATTATCAGCCCGTCGCGCACCTACCAAAGGGCGCCGGACCAAAAGATAACTCAAAATTGAATTATCAGCCCGTCGCGCTCTTTCCACAGGGCGCCGGACCAAAAGCAAATGTAACTAATGTAATAAAAAAATTACATTTCTAGGCCGTCACGCTCCTACCATAGGGCGCTGGACCAAAAGGTAACTCAAAATTATATTGTCAGCTCGCTTGAGAATGGCATCTCAACTGCCAACAAAATACTGCACGCATTGCACAAATTGCTGCAACCTAAAGAGTAGAACTCAGGGGCATATTTAAAATGATTTAAATATACCCCCAAATTCGACTTATGGCCTCCTCCTCCCCTACAGCCATACCAAGCCTCACCGAAAAGGTAAAAAGCATAAGACTGCAAACACAACAAAGAAAATGCTGGCCGACAATTGCCATTCCAGAAATACCAATAGCACGAGCAAAGACCCAGAACTGTGATTTACATGTTCATCGCAGTGCCGTTACTAATGACAAAAAGGAAACAAATCGATTTTTAGATCGAAAATGCTGTATAAGGGCCCTAATTAGTTGTTCTCTTCTAAGATATTTTTATATTATTTTGTGGCACATTACTTTAGGTAAGGTAATTCAAAATTATATTATTAGCCTATCTTGGTCATGCCACAGGACGCCGGACCAAAAGGTAACTCAAAATTATATTATCAACCCATCGCTCACCTACTAAAGGGCGCCGGACCAAAAGATAACTCAAAATTGTATTTTCAGCCAGTCGCGCTCTTTCCACAGGGCGCCGGACCAAAAGCAAATGTTAATAATGTAACTAAAAATCACATTTTCAGCCTGCCGTGCTCCTACCACAGGGCGCCAGTCCAAACGGTAACTCCAACTTTTATTATCAGCCCGTCGCGCTCTTTCCACAGGGCACCGGACCAAAAGGTAACTCAAAATTATATTATCAGCTCGCTTGAGAATGGCATCTCAACTGCCAACAAAATACTGCACGCATTGCACAAATTGCTGCAACCTAACGAGTAGAACTCAGGGGCATATTTAAAAAGATTTAAATATACCCCCAAATTCGACTTATGGCCTCCTCCTCCCCTACAGCCATACCAAGCCTCACCAAAAAGGTAAAGAGCATAAGAGTGCAAACAAAACAAAGAAAATGCTGGCTGACAATTGCCATTCCAGAAATACCAATAGAACTAGCAAAGACCCAGAACTGTGATTTACATGTTCATCGCAGTGCTGTTACTAATGACAAAAAGGAAACAAATCGATTTTTAGATCGAAAAGTGCTGTATAAGGTCCCTAATTAGTTGTTCTCTTCTAAGATATTTTTATATTATTTTGTGGCACATTACTTTAGGTAAGGTAATTCAAAATTATATTATTAGCCCATCTTGGTCATGCCACAGGACGCCGGACCAAAAGGTAACACAAAATTATATTATCAGCCCGTCGCGCACCTACTAAAAGGCGTCGGACCAAAAGATAACTCAAAATTGTATTATCAGCCCGTCGCGCTCTTTCCACAGGGCGCAGGACCAAAAGCAAATGTAACTAATGTAATTAAAAATTACATTTTCAGGCCGTCATGCTCCTACCACAGGGCGCTCGACCAAAAGGTAACTCAAAATTATATTATCAGCCCGTCGCGCACCTACTAAAGGGCGCCGGACCAAAAGATAACTTAAAATTTTAATATCAGCCCGTCGCGCTCTTTCCACAGGGCGCCGGACCAAAAGCTAATGCAACTAATGTAACAAAAAATTAAATTTTCAGCGCGTTTTGCTTCTACAACAGGGCGACAGACCAAACGGTAACTCCAACTTTTATTATCAGCCCGTCACGCTCTTTCCACAGGGCGCCGGACCAAAAGCAAATGTAACTAATGTAATAAAAAATTACATTTCTAGGCCGTCACGCTCCTACCACAGGGCGCTGGACCAAAAGGTAACTCAAAATTATATTATCAGCTCGTTTGAGAATGGCATCTCAACTGCCAACAAAATACTGCACGCATTGCACAAATTGCTGCAACCTAAAGAGTAGAACTCAGGGGCATATTTAAAATGATTTAAATATACCCCCAAATTCGACTTATGGCCTCCTCCTCCCCTACAGCCATACCAAGCCTCACCAAAAAGGTAAAAAGCATAAAACTGCAAACAAAACAAAGAAAATGCTGGCTGACAATTGCCATTCCAGAAATACCAATAGAACTAGCAAAGACCCAGAACTGTGATTTACATGTTCATCGCAGTGCTGTTACTAATGACAAAAAGGAAACAAATCGATTTTTAGATCGAAAAGTGCTGTATAAGGGCCCTAATTAGTTGTTCTCTTCTAAGATATTTTTATATTATTTTGTGGCACATTACTTTAGGTAAGGTAATTCAAAATTATATTATTAAATTATATTATTAGCCCATCTTGGTCATGCCACAGGACGCCGGACCAAAAGGTAACGCAAAATTATATTATCAGCCCGTCGCGCACCTACTAAAAGGCGTCGGACCAAAAGATAACTCAAAATTGTATTATCAGCCCGTCGCGATCATTCCACAGGGCGCAGGACCAAAAGCAAATGTAACTAATGTAATTAAAAATTACATTTTCAGGCCGTCATGCTCCTACCACAGGGCGCTCGACCAAAAGGTAACTCAAAATTATATTATCAGCCCGTCGCGCACCTACTAAAGGGCGCCGGACCAAAAGATAACTTAAAATTTTAATATCAGCCCGTCGCGCTCTTTCCACAGGGCGCCGGACCAAAAGCTAATGTAACTAATGTAACAAAAAATTAAATTTTCAGCGCGTTTTGCTTCTACAACAGGGCGCCAGACCAAACGGTAACTCCAACTTTTATTATCAGCCCGTCGCGCTCTTTCCACAGGGCGCCGGACCAAAAGCAAATGTAACTAATGTAATAAAAAATTACATTTCTAGGCCGTCACGCTCCTACCACAGGGCGCTGGACCAAAAGGTAACTCAAAATTATATTATCAGCTCGTTTGAGAATGGCATCTCAACTGCCAACAAAATACTGCACGCATTGCACAAATTGCTGCAACCTAAAGAGTAGAACTCAGGGGCATATTTAAAATGATTTAAATATACCCCCAAATTCGACTTATGGCCTCCTCCTCCCCTACAGCCATACCAAGCCTCACCAAAAAGGTAAAAAGCATAAGACTGCAAACAAAACAAAGAAAATGCTGGCCGACAATTGCCATTCCAGAAATACCAATAGCACTAGCAAAGACCCAGAACTGTGATTTACATGTTCATCGCAGTGCCGTTACTAATGACAAAAAGGAAACAAATCGATTTTTAGATCGAAAATGCTGTATAAGGGCCCTAATTAGTTGTTCTCTTCTAAGATATTTTTATATTATTTTGTGGCACATTACTTTAGGTAAGGTAATTCAAAATTATATTATTAGCCCATCTTGGTCATGCCACAGGACGCCGGACCAAAAGGTAACTCAAAATTATATTATCAACCCATCGCTCATCTACTAAAGGGCGCCGGACCAAAAGATAACTCAAAATTGTATTATCAGCCCGTCGCGCTCTTTCCACAGGGCGCCGGACCAAAAGCAAATGTAACTAATGTAATAAAAAATTACATTTCTAGGCCGTCACGCTCCTACCACAGGGCGCTGGACCAAAAGGTAACTCAAAATTATATTATCAGCCCGTCGCGCACCTACTAAAGGGCGCTGGACCAAAAGATAACTTAAAATTTTAATATCAGCTCGCTTGAGAATGGCATCTCAACTGCCAACAAAATACTGCACGCATTGCACAAATTGCTGCAACCTAAAGAGTAGAACTCAGGGGCATATTTAAAATGATTTAAATATACCCCCAAATTCTACTTATGGCCTCCTCCTCCCCTACAGCCATACCAAGCCTCACCAAAAAGGTAAAGAGCATAAGAGTACAAACAAAACAAAGAAAATGCTGGCTGACAATTGCCATTCCAGAAATACCAATAGCACTAGCAAAGACCCAGAACTGTGATTTACATGTTCATCGCAGTGCTGTTACTAATGACAAAAAGGAAACAAATTGATTTTTAGATCGAAAAGTGCTGTATAAGGGCCCTAATTAGTTGTTCTCTTCTAAGATATTTTTATATTTTGTGGCACATTACTTTAGGTAAGGTAATTCAAAATTATATTATCAGCCCATCTTGGTCATGCCACAGGACGCCGGACCAAAAGGTAACGCAAAATTATATTATCAGCCCGTCGCGCACCTACTAAAGGGCGCCGGACCAAAAGATAACTCAAAATTGTATTATCAGCCCGCCGCGCTCTTTCCACAGGGCGCAGGACCAAAAGCAAATGTAACTAATGTAACTAAAAATTAAATTTTCAGAGTGTTTTGCTTCTAATACAGGGCGCCAGACCAAACGGTAACTCCAACTTTTATTATCAGCCCATCGCGCTCTTTCCACAGGGCGCCGGACCAAAAGCAAATGTAACTAATGTAATAAAAAATTACATTTCTAGGCCGTCACGCTCCTACCACAGGGCGCTGGACCAAAAGGTAACTCAAAATTATATTATCAGCTCGTATGAGAATGGCATCTCAACTGCCAACAAAATACTGCACGCATTGCACAAATTGCTGCAACCTAAAGAGTAGAACTCAGTGGCATATTTAAAATGATTTAAATATACCCCCAAATTCGACTTATGGCCTCCTCCTCCCCTACAGCCATACCAAGCCTCACCAAAAAGGTAAAGAGCATAAGAGTGCAAACAAAACAAAGAAAATGCTGGCCGACAATTGCCATTCCAGAAATACCAATAGCACTAGCAAAGACCCAGAACTGTGATTTACATGTTCATCGCAGTGCCGTTACTAATGACAAAAAGGAAACAAATCGATTTTTAGATCGAAAAGTGCTGTATAAGGGCCCTAATTAGTTGTTCTCTTCTAAGATATTTTTATATTATTTTGTGGCACATTACTTTAGGTAAGGTAATTCAAAATTATATTAGTAGCCCATCTTGGTCATGCCACAGGACGCCGGACCAAAAGGTAATGTAACTAATGTAATAAAAAATTACATTTCCAGGCCGTCACGCTCCTACCACAGGGCGCTGGACCAAAAGGTAACTCAAAATGATATTATCAGCCCGTCGCGCACCTACTAAAGGGCGCCGGACCAAAAGATAACTCAAAATTTTATTATCAGCCTGTCGCGCTCTTTCCACAGGGCGCCGGACCAAAAGCAAATGTTAATAATGTAACTAAAAATCACATTTTCAGCCTGTCGTGCTCCTACCACAGGGCGCCAGACCAAACGGTAACTCCAACTTTTATTATCAGCCCGTCGCGCTCTTTCCACAGGGCACCGGACCAAAAGGTAACTCAAAATTATATTATCAGCTCGCTTGAGAATGGCATCTCAACTAGAAACAAAATACTGCACGCATTGCACAAATGGCTGCAACCTAAAGAGTAGAACTCGGGCATATTTAAAATGATTTAAATATACCCCCAAATTCTACTCATGGCCTCCTCCTCCCCTACAGCCATACCAAGCCTCACCAAAAAGGAAAAAAAGCATAAGACTGCAAACAAAACAAAGAAAATGCTGGCTGACAATTGCCATTCCAGAAATACCAATAGCACTAGCAAAGACCCAGAACTGTGATTTACATGTTCATCGCAGTGCTGTTACTAATGACAAAAAGGAAACAAATTGATTTTTAGATCGAAAAGTGCTGTATAAGGGCCCTAATTAGTTGTTCTCTTCTAAGATATTTTTATATTTTGTGGCACATTACTTTAGGTAAGGTAATTCAAAATTATATTATCAGCCCATCTTGGTCATGCCACAGGACGCCGGACCAAAAGGTAACGCAAAATTATATTATCAGCCCGTTGCGCACCTACTAAAGGGCGCCGGACCAAAAGATAACTCAAAATTGTATTATCAGCCCGCCGCGCTCTTTCCACAGGGCGCAGGACCAAAAGCAAATGTAACTAATGTAATTAAAAATTACATTTTCAGGCCGTCACGCTCCTACCACAGGGCGCTGGACCAAAAGGTAACTCAAAATGATATTATCAGCCCGTCGCGCACCTACTAAAGGGCGCCGGACCAAAAGATAACTTAACATTTTAATATCAGCCCGTCGCGCTCTTTCCACAGGGCGCCGGACCAAAAGCTAATGTAACTAATGTAACTAAAAATTAAATTTTCAGCGCGTTTTGCTTCTAATACAGGGCGCCAGACCAAACGGTAACTCCAACTTTTATTATCAGCCCGTCGCGCTCTTTCCACAGGGCGCCGGACCAAAAGCAAATGTAACTAATGTAATAAAAAATTACATTTCTAGGCCGTCACGCTCCTACCACAGGGCGCTGGACCAAAAGGTAACTCAAAATTATATTATCAGCTCGTATGAGAATGGCATCTCAACTGCCAACAAAATACTGCACGCATTGCACAAATTGCTGCAACCTAAAGAGTAGAACTCAGTGGCATATTTAAAATGATTTAAATATACCCCCAAATTCGACTTATGGCCTCCTCCTCCCCTACAGCCATACCAAGCCTCACCAAAAAGGTAAAAAGCATAAGACTGCAAACAAAACAAAGAAAATGCTGGCCGACAATTGCCATTCCAGAAATACCAATAGCACTAGCAAAGACCCAGAACTGTGATTTACATGTTCATCGCAGTGCCGTTACTAATGACAAAAAGGAAACAAATCGATTTTTAGATCGAAAAGTGCTGTATAAGGGCCCTAATTAGTTGTTCTCTTCTAAGATATTTTTATATTATTTTGTGGCACATTACTTTAGGTAAGGTAATTCAAAATTATATTAGTAGCCCATCTTGGTCATGCCACAGGACGCCGGACCAAAAGGTAATGTAACTAATGTAATAAAAAATTACATTTCCAGGCCGTCACGCTCCTACCACAGGGCGCTGGACCAAAAGGTAACTCAAAATGATATTATCAGCCCGTCGCGCACCTACTAAAGGGCGCCGGACCAAAAGATAACTCAAAATTTTATTATCAGCCCGTCGCGCTCTTTCCACAGGGCGCCGGACCAAAAGCAAATGTTAATAATGTAACTAAAAATCACATTTTCAGCCTGTCGTGCTCCTACCACAGGGCGCCAGACCAAACGGTAACTCAAAATTATATTATCAGCTCGCTTGAGAATGGCATCTCAACTAGAAACAAAATACTGCACGCATTGCACAAATGGCTGCAACCTAAAGAGTAGAACTCGGGCATATTTAAAATGATTTAAATATACCCCCAAATTCTACTCATGGCCTCCTCCTCCCCTACAGCCATACCAAGCCTCACCAAAAAGGAAAAAAAGCATAAGACTGCAAACAAAACAAAGAAAATGCTGGCTGACAATTGCCATTCCAGAAATACCAATAGCACTGGCAAAGACCCAGAACTGTGATTTACATGTTCATCGCAGTGCTGTTACTAATGACAAAAAGGAAACAAATTGATTTTTAGATCGAAAAGTGCTGTATAAGGGCCCTAATTAGTTGTTCTCTTCTAAGATATTTTTATATTTTGTGGCACATTACTTTAGGTAAGGTAATTCAAAATTATATTATTAGCCCATCTTGGTCATGCCACAGGACGCCGGACCAAAAGGTAACGCAAAATTATATTATCAGCCCGTCGCACACCTACTAAAGGGCGCCGGCCCAAAAGGTAACTCAAAATTGTATTATCAGCCCGTCGCGCTCTTTCCACAGGGCGCCGGACCAAAAGCTAATGTAACTAATGTAACGAAAAATTAAATTTTCAGCGCGTTTTGCTTCTACAACAGGGCGCCAGACCAAACGGTAACTCCAACTTTTATTATCAGCCCGCCTATCCACAGCGCGCCGGACCAAAAGCAAATGTAACTAATGTAATAAAAAATTACATTTCTAGGCCGTCACGCTCCTACCACAGGGCGCTGGACCAAAAGGTAACTCAAAATTATATTATCAGCCCGTCGCGCACCTACTAAAGGGCGCCGGACCAAAAGCAAATGTTAATAATGTAACTAAAAATCACATTTTCAGCCTGTCGTGCTCCTACCACAGGGCGCCAGACCAAACGGTAACTCCAACTTTTAGTATCAGCCCGTCGCGCTCTGTCCACAGGGCACCGGACCAAAAGGTAACTCAAAATTATATTATCAGCTCGCTTGAGAATGGCATCTCAACTGCCAACAAAATACTGCACGCATTGCACAAATTGCTGCAACCTAAAGAGTAGAACTCAGGGGCATATTTAAAATGATTTAAATATACCCCCAAATTCTACTTATGGCCTCCTCCTCCCCTACAGCCATACCAAGCCTCACCAAAAAGGTAAAGAGCATGAGAGTGCAAACAAAACAAAGAAAATGCTGGCTGACAATTGCCATTTCAGAAATACCAATAGCACTAGCAAAGACACAGAACTGTGATTTACATGTTCATCGCAGTGCTGTTACTAATGACAAAAAGGAAACAAATTGATTTTTAGATCGGAAAGTGCTGTATAAGGGCCCTAATTCGTTGTTCTCTTCTAAGATATTTTTATATTTTGTGGCACATTACTTTAGATAAGGTAATTCAAAATTATATTATCAGCCCATCTTGGTCATGCCACAGGACGCCGGACCAAAAGGTAACGCAAAATTATATTATCAGCCCGTCGCGCACCTACTAAAGGGCGCCGGACCAAAAGATAATTTAAAATTTTATTATCAGCCCGTCGCGCTCTTTCCACAGCGCGCCGGACCAAAAGCAAATGTAACTAATGTAATTAAAAATTACATTTTCAGGCCGTCACGCTCCTACAACAGGGCGCCGGACCAAAAGGTAACTTTAAATTATATTATCAGCCCGTTTGAGAATGGCATCTGAACTGCCAACAAAATACTGCACGCATTGCACAAATTGCTGCAACCTAAAGAGTAGAACTCAGGGGCATATTTAAAATGATTTAAATATACCCCCAAATTCGACTTATGGCCTCCTCCTCCCCTACAGCCATACCAAGCCTCACCAAAAAGGAAAAAAGCATAAGACTGCAAACAAAACAAAGAAAATGCTGGCCGACAATTGCCATTCCAGAAATACCAATAGCACTAGCAAAGACCCAGAACTGCGATTTACATGTTCATCGCAGTGCTGTTACTAATGACAAAAAGGAAACAATTTGATTTTTAGATCGAAAAATGCTGTATAAGGGCCCTAATTAGTTGTTCTCTTCTAAGATATTTTTACATTATTTTGTGGCACATTACTTTAGGTAAGGTAATTCAAAATTATATTATTAGCCCATCTTGGTCATGCCACAGGACGCCGGACCAAAAGGTAACGCAAAATTATATTATCAGCCCGTCGTGCACCTACTAAAGGGCGCCGGACCAAAAGATAACTCAAAATTGTATTTTCAGCCCGTCGCGCTCTTTCCACAGGGCGCCGGACCAAAAGCAAATGTTAATAATGTAACTAAAAATCACATTTTCAGCCTGTCGTGCTCCTACCACAGGGCGCCAGACCAAACGGTAACTCCAACTTTTATTATCAGCCCGTCGCGCTCTTTCCACAGGGCACCGGACCAAAAGGTAACTCAAAATTATATTATCAGCTCGTTTGAGAATGGCATCTCAACTGCCAACAAAATACTGCACGCATTGCACAAATTGCTGCAACCTAAAGAGTAGAACTCAGGGGCATATTTAAAATGATTTAAATATACCCCCAAATTCGACTTATGGCCTCCTCCTCCCCTACAGCCATACCAAGCCTCACCAAAAAGGAAAAAAGCATAAGACTGCAAACAAAACAAAGAAAATGCTGGCCGACAATTGCCATTCCAGAAATACCAATAGCACTAGCAAAGACCCAGAACTGCGATTTACATGTTCATCGCAGTGCTGTTACTAATGACACAAAGGAAACGATTCGATTTTTAGATCGAAAAATGCTGTATAAGGGCCCTAATTAGTTGTTCTCTTCTAAGATATTTTTATATTATTTTGTGGCACATTACTTTAGGTAAGGTAATTCAAAATTATATTATTAGCCCATCTTGGCCATGCCACAGGACACCGGACCAAAAGGTAATGCAAAATTATATTATCAGCCCGTCGCGCACCTACTAAAGGGCGCCGGACCAAAAGATAACTCAAAATTGTATTATCAGCCCGTCGCGCTCTTTCCACAGGGCGCAGGACCAAAAGCAAATGTAACTAATGTAATTAAAAATTACATTTTCAGGCCGTCACGCTCCTACCACAGGGCGCTCGACCAAAAGGTAACTCAAAATTATATTATCAGCCCGTCGCGCACCTACTAAAGGGCGCCGGACCAAAAGATAACTTAAAATTTTATTATCAGCCCGTCGCGCTCTTTCCACAGGGCGCCGGACCAAAAGCTAATGTAACTAAAAATTAAATTTTCTGCGCGTTTTGCTTCTACAACAGGGCGCCAGACCAAACGGTAACTCCAACTTTTATTATCAGCCCGTCGCGCTCTTTCCACAGGGCGCCGGACCAAAAGCAAATGTAACTAATGTAATAAAAAATTACGTTTCTAGGCCGTCACGCTCCTACCACAGCGCGCTGGACCAAAAGGTAACTCCAAATTATATTATCAGCCCGTCGCGCACCTACTAAAGGGCACCGGACCAAAAGATAACTCAAAATTTTATTATCAGCCCGTCGCGCTCTTTCCACAGGGCGCCGGACCAAAAGCAAATGTTAATAATGTAACTAAAAATCACATTTTCAGCCTGTCGTTCTCCTACCACAGGGCCCCAGACCAAACGGTAACTCCAACTTTTATTATCAGCCCGCCTATCCACAGCGCGCCGGACCAAAAGCAAATGTAACTAATGTAATAAAAAATTACATTTCTAGGCCGTCACGCTCCTACCACAGGGCGCTGGACCAAAAGGTAACTCAAAATTATATTATCAGCCCGTCGCGCACCTACTAAAGGGCGCCGGACCAAAAACAAATGTTAATAATGTAACTAAAAATCACATTTTCAGCCTGTCATGCTCCTACCACAGGGCGCCAGACCAAACGGTAACTCCAACTTTTAGTATCAGCCCGTCGCGCTCTGTCCACAGGGCACCGGACCAAAAGGTAACTCAAAATTATATTATCAGCTCGCTTGAGAATGGCATCTCAACTGCCAACAAAATACTGCACGCATTGCACAAATTGCTGCAACCTAAAGAGTAGAACTCAGGCGCATATTTAAAATGATTTAAATATACCCCAAAATCCTACTTATGGCCTCCTCCTCCCCTACAGCCATACCAAGCCTCACCAAAAAGGAAAAAAGCATAAGACTGCAAACAAAACAAAGAAAATACTGGCCGACAATTGCCATTCCAGAAATACCAATAGCACCAGCAAAGACCAAGAACTGTGATTTACATGTTCATCGCAGTGCTGTTACTAATGACAAAAAGGAAACAAATCGATTTTTAGATCGAAAAGTGCTGTATAAGGGCCCTAATTAGTTGTTCTCTTCTAAGATATTTTTATATTATTTTGTGGCACATTACTTTAGGTAAGGTAATTCAAAATTATATTATCAGCCCGTCGCGCACCTACCAAAGGGCGCCGGACCAAAAGATAACTCAAAATTGTATTATCAGCCCGTCGCGCTCTTTCCACAGGGCGCCGGACCAAAAGCAAATGTAACTAATGTAATAAAAAAATTACATTTCTAGGCCGTCACGCTCCTACCACAGGGCGCTGGACCAAAAGGTAACTCAAAATTATATTGTCAGCTCGCTTGAGAATGGCATCTCAACTGCCAACAAAATACTGCACGCATTGCACAAATTGCTGCAACCTAAAGAGTAGAACTCAGGGGCATATTTAAATTGATTTAAATATACCCCCAAATTCGACTTATGGCCTCCTCCTCCCCTACAGCCATACCAAGCCTCACCGAAAAGGTAAAAAGCATAAGACTGCAAACACAACAAAGAAAATGCTGGCCGACAATTGCCATTCCAGAAATACCAATAGCACGAGCAAAGACCCAGAACTGTGATTTACATGTTCATCGCAGTGCCGTTACTAATGACAAAAAGGAAACAAATCGATTTTTAGATCGAAAATGCTGTATAAGGGCCCTAATTAGTTGTTCTCTTCTAAGATATTTTTATATTATTTTGTGGCACATTACTTTAGGTAAGGTAATTCAAAATTATATTATTAGCCTATCTTGGTCATGCCACAGGACGCCGGACCAAAAGGTAACTCAAAATTATATTATCAACCCAACGCTCACCTACTAAAGGGCGCCGGACCAAAAGATAACTCAAAATTGTATTTTCAGCCCGTCGCGCTCTTTCCACAGGGCGCCGGACCAAAAGCAAATGTTAATAATGTAACTAAAAATCACATTTTCAGCCTGTCGTGCTCCTACCACAGGGCGCCAGTCCAAACGGTAACTCCAACTTTTATTATCAGCCCGTCGCGCTCTTTCCACAGGGCACCGGACCAAAAGGTAACTCAAAATTATATTATCAGCTCGCTTGAGAATGGCATCTCAACTGCCAACAAAATACTGCACGCATTGCACAAATTGCTGCAACCTAACGAGTAGAACTCAGGGGCATATTTAAAATGATTTAAATATACCCCCAAATTCGACTTATGGCCTCCTCCTCCCCTACAGCCATACCAAGCCTCACCAAAAAGGTAAAGAGCATAAGAGTGCAAACAAAACAAAGAAAATGCTGGCTGACAATTGCCATTCCAGAAATACCAATAGAACTAGCAAAGACCCAGAACTGTGATTTACATGTTCATCGCAGTGCTGTTACTAATGACAAAAAGGAAACAAATCGATTTTTAGATCGAAAAGTGCTGTATAAGGTCCCTAATTAGTTGTTCTCTTCTAAGATATATTAGTTTGTGGCACATTACTTTAGGTAAGGTAATTCAAAATTATATTATTAAATTATATTATTAGCCCATCTTGGTCATGCCACAGGACGCCGGACCAAAAGGTAACGCAAAATTATATTATCAGCCCGTCGCGCACCTACTAAAAGGCGTCGGACCAAAAGATAACTCAAAATTGTATTATCAGCCCGTCGCGATCATTCCACAGGGCGCAGGACCAAAAGCAAATGTAACTAATGTAATTAAAAATTACATTTTCAGGCCGTCATGCTCCTACCACAGGGCGCTCGACCAAAAGGTAACTCAAAATTATATTATCAGCCCGTCGCGCACCTACTAAAGGGCGCCGGACCAAAAGATAACTTAAAATTTTAATATCAGCCCGTCGCGCTCTTTCCACAGGGCGCCGGACCAAAAGCTAATGTAACTAATGTAACAAAAAATTAAATTTTCAGCGCGTTTTGCTTCTACAACAGGGCGCCAGACCAAACGGTAACTCCAACTTTTATTATCAGCCCGTCGCGCTCTTTCCACAGGGCGCCGGACCAAAAGCAAATGTAACTAATGTAATAAAAAATTACATTTCTAGGCCGTCACGCTCCTACCACAGGGCGCTGGACCAAAAGGTAACTCAAAATTATATTATCAGCTCGTTTGAGAATGGCATCTCAACTGCCAACAAAATACTGCACGCATTGCACAAATTGCTGCAACCTAAAGAGTAGAACTCAGGGGCATATTTAAAATGATTTAAATATACCCCCAAATTCGACTTATGGCCTCCTCCTCCCCTACAGCCATACCAAGCCTCACCAAAAAGGTAAAAAGCATAAGACTGCAAACAAAACAAAGAAAATGCTGGCCGACAATTGCCATTCCAGAAATACCAATAGCACTAGCAAAGACCCAGAACTGTGATTTACATGTTCATCGCAGTGCCGTTACTAATGACAAAAAGGAAACAAATCGATTTTTAGATCGAAAATGCTGTATAAGGGCCCTAATTAGTTGTTCTCTTCTAAGATATTTTTATATTATTTTGTGGCACATTACTTTAGGTAAGGTAATTCAAAATTATATTATTAGCCCATCTTGGTCATGCCACAGGACGCCGGACCAAAAGGTAACTCAAAATTATATTATCAACCCATCGCTCATCTACTAAAGGGCGCCGGACCAAAAGATAACTCAAAATTGTATTATCAGCCCGTCGCGCTCTTTCCACAGGGCGCCGGACCAAAACCAAATGTAACTAATGTAATAAAAAATTAATTTTCTAGGCCGTCACGCTCCTACCACAGGGCGCTGGACCAAAAGGTAACTCAAAATTATATTATCAGCCCGTCGCGCACCTACTAAAGGGCGCTGGACCAAAAGATAACTTAAAATTTTAATATCAGCTCGCTTGAGAATGGCATCTCAACTGCCAACAAAATACTGCACGCATTGCACAAATTGCTGCAACCTAAAGAGTAGAACTCAGGGGCATATTTAAAATGATTTAAATATACCCCCAAATTCTACTTATGGCCTCCTCCTCCCCTACAGCCATACCAAGCCTCACCAAAAAGGTAAAGAGCATAAGAGTACAAACAAAACAAAGAAAATGCTGGCTGACAATTGCCATTCCAGAAATACCAATAGCACTAGCAAAGACCCAGAACTGTGATTTACATGTTCATCGCAGTGCTGTTACTAATGACAAAAAGGAAACAAATTGATTTTTAGATCGAAAAGTGCTGTATAAGGGCCCTAATTAGTTGTTCTCTTCTAAGATATTTTTATATTTTGTGGCACATTACTTTAGGTAAGGTAATTCAAAATTATATTATCAGCCCATCTTGGTCATGCCACAGGACGCCGGACCAAAAGGTAACGCAAAATTATATTATCAGCCCGTCGCGCACCTACTAAAGGGCGCCGGACCAAAAGATAACTCAAAATTGTATTATCAGCCCGCCGCGCTCTTTCCACAGGGCGCAGGACCAAAAGCAAATGTAACTAATGTAACTAAAAATTAAATTTTCAGAGTGTTTTGCTTCTAATACAGGGCGCCAGACCAAACGGTAACTCCAACTTTTATTATCAGCCCATCGCGCTCTTTCCACAGGGCGCCGGACCAAAAGCAAATGTAACTAATGTAATAAAAAATTACATTTCTAGGCCGTCACGCTCCTACCACAGGGCGCTGGACCAAAAGGTAACTCAAAATTATATTATCAGCTCGTATGAGAATGGCATCTCAACTGCCAACAAAATACTGCACGCATTGCACAAATTGCTGCAACCTAAAGAGTAGAACTCAGTGGCATATTTAAAATGATTTAAATATACCCCCAAATTCGACTTATGGCCTCCTCCTCCCCTACAGCCATACCAAGCCTCACCAAAAAGGTAAAGAGCATAAGAGTGCAAACAAAACAAAGAAAATGCTGGCCGACAATTGCCATTCCAGAAATACCAATAGCACTAGCAAAGACCCAGAACTGTGATTTACATGTTCATCGCAGTGCCGTTACTAATGACAAAAAGGAAACAAATCGATTTTTAGATCGAAAAGTGCTGTATAAGGGCCCTAATTAGTTGTTCTCTTCTAAGATATTTTTATATTATTTTGTGGCACATTACTTTAGGTAAGGTAATTCAAAATTATATTAGTAGCCCATCTTGGTCATGCCACAGGACGCCGGACCAAAAGGTAATGTAACTAATGTAATAAAAAATTACATTTCCAGGCCGTCACGCTCCTACCACAGGGCGCTGGACCAAAAGGTAACTCAAAATGATATTATCAGCCCGTCGCGCACCTACTAAAGGGCGCCGGACCAAAAGATAACTCAAAATTTTATTATCAGCCCGTCGCGCTCTTTCCACAGGGCGCCGGACCAAAAGCAAATGTTAATAATGTAACTAAAAATCACATTTTCAGCCTGTCGTGCTCCTACCACAGGGCGCCAGACCAAACGGTAACTCCAACTTTTATTATCAGCCCGTCGCGCTCTTTCCACAGGGCACCGGACCAAAAGGTAACTCAAAATTATATTATCAGCTCGCTTGAGAATGGCATCTCAACTAGAAACAAAATACTGCACGCATTGCACAAATGGCTGCAACCTAAAGAGTAGAACTCGGGCATATTTAAAATGATTTAAATATACCCCCAAATTCTACTCATGGCCTCCTCCTCCCCTACAGCCATACCAAGCCTCACCAAAAAGGAAAAAAAGCATAAGACTGCAAACAAAACAAAGAAAATGCTGGCTGACAATTGCCATTCCAGAAATACCAATAGCACTAGCAAAGACCCAGAACTGTGATTTACATGTTCATCGCAGTGCTGTTACTAATGACAAAAAGGAAACAAATTGATTTTTAGATCGAAAAGTGCTGTATAAGGGCCCTAATTAGTTGTTCTCTTCTAAGATATTTTTATATTTTGTGGCACATTACTTTAGGTAAGGTAATTCAAAATTATATTATCAGCCCATCTTGGTCATGCCACAGGACGCCGGACCAAAAGGTAACGCAAAATTATATTATCAGCCCGTTGCGCACCTACTAAAGGGCGCCGGACCAAAAGATAACTCAAAATTGTATTATCAGCCCGTCGCGCTCTTTCCACAGGGCGCAGGACCAAAAGCAAATGTAACTAATGTAATTAAAAATTACATTTTCAGGCCGTCACGCTCCTACCACAGGACGCCGGACCAAAAGGTAACGCAAAATTATATTATCAGCCCGTCGCGCACCTACTAAAGGGCGCCGGACCAAAAGATAACTTAACATTTTAATATCAGCCCGTCGCGCTCTTTCCACAGGGCGCTGGACCAAAAGCTAATGTAACTAATGTAACTAAAAATTAAATTTTCAGCGCGTTTTGCTTCTAATACAGGGCGCCAGACCAAACGGTAACTCCAGCTTTTATTATCAGCCCGTCGCGCTCTTTCCACAGGGCGCCGGACCAAAAGCAAATGTAACTAATGTAATAAAAAATTACATTTCTAGGCCGTCACGCTCCTACCACAGGGCGCTGGACCAAAAGGTAACTCAAAATTATATTATCAGCTCGTATGAGAATGGCATCTCAACTGCCAACAAAATACTGCACGCATTGCACAAATTGCTGCAACCTAAAGAGTAGAACTCAGGGGCATATTTAAAATGATTTAAATATACCCCCAAATTCGACTTATGGCCTCCTCCTCCCCTACAGCCATACCAAGCCTCACCAAAAAGGTAAAAAGCATAAGACTGCAAACAAAACAAAGAAAATGCTGGCCGACAATTGCCATTCCAGAAATACCAATAGCACTAGCAAAGACCCAGAACTGTGATTTACATGTTCATCGCAGTGCCGTTACTAATGACAAAAAGGAAACAAATCGATTTTTAGATCGAAAAGTGCTGTATAAGGGCCCTAATTAGTTGTTCTCTTCTAAGATATTTTTATATTATTTTGTGGCACATTACTTTAGGTAAGGTAATTCAAAATTATATTATTAGCCCATCTTGGTCATGCCACAGGACGCCGGACCAAAAGGTAATGTAACTAATGTAATAAAAAATTACATTTCCAGGCCGTCACGCTCCTACCACAGGGCGCTGGACCAAAAGGTAACTCAAAATTTTATTATCAGCCCGTCGCGCTCTTTCCACAGGGCGCCGGACCAAAAGCAAATGTTAATAATGTAACTAAAAATCCCATTTTCAGCCTGTCGTGCTCCTACCACAGGGCGCCAGACCAAACGGTAACTCCAACTTTTATTATCAGCCCGTCGCGCTCTTTCCACAGGGCACCGGACCAAAAGGTAACTCAAAATTATATTATCAGCTCGTTTGAGAATGGCATCTCAACTGCCAACAAAATACTGCACGCATTGCACAAATTGCTGCAACCTAAAGAGTAGAACTCAGGGGCATATTTAAAATGATTTAAATATACCCCCAAATTCGACTTATGGCCTCCTCCTCCCCTACAGCCATACCAAGCCTCACCAAAAAGGAAAAAAGCATAAGACTGCAAACAAAACAAAGAAAATGCTGGCCGACAATTGCCATTCCAGAAATACCAATAGCACTAGCAAAGACCCAGAACTGCGATTTACATGTTCATCGCAGTGCTGTTACTAATGACAAAAAGGAAACGATTCGATTTTTAGATCGAAAAATGCTGTATAAGGGCCCTAATTAGTTGTTCTCTTCTAAGATATTTTTATATTATTTTGTGGCACATTACTTTAGGTAAGGTAATTCAAAATTATATTATTAGCCCATCTTGGTCATGCCACAGGACGCCGGACCAAAAGGTAACGCAAAATTATATTATCAGCCCGTCGCGCACCTACTAAAGGGCGCCGGACCAAAAGATAACTCAAAATTGTATTATCAGCCCGTCGCGCTCTTTCCACAGGGCGCAGGACCAAAAGCAAATGTAACTAATGTAATTAAAAATTACATTTTCAGGCCGTCACGCTCCTACCACAGGGCGCTCGACCAAAAGGTAACTCAAAATTATATTATCAGCCCGTCGCGCACCTACTAAAGGGCGCCGGACCAAAAGATAACTTAACATTTTAATATCAGCCCGTCGCGCTCTTTCCACAGGGCGCCGGACCAAAAGCGAATGTAACTAATGTAACTAAAAATTAAATTTTCAGCGCGTTTTGCTTCTAATACAAGGCGCCAGACCAAACGGTAACTCCAACTTTTATTATCAGCCCGTCGCGCTCTTTCCACAGGGCGCCGGACCAAAAGCAAATGTAACTAATGTAATAAAAAATTACATTTCTAGGCCGTCACGCTCCTACCACAGGGCGCTGGACCAAAAGGTAACTCAAAATTATATTATCAGCTCGTATGAGAATGGCATCTCAACTGCCAACAAAATACTGCACGCATTGCACAAATTGCTGCAACCTAAAGAGTAGAACTCAGGGGCATATTTAAAATGATTTAAATATACCCCCAAATTCGACTTATGGCCTCCTCCTCCCCTACAGCCATACCAAGCCTCACCAAAAAGGTAAAAAGCATAAGACTGCAAACAAAACAAAGAAAATGCTGGCCGACAATTGCCATTCCAGAAATACCAATAGCACTAGCAAAGACCCAGAACTGTGATTTACATGTTCATCGCAGTGCCGTTACTAATGACAAAAAGGAAACAAATCGATTTTTAGATCGAAAAGTGCTGTATAAGGGCCCTAATTAGTTGTTCTCTTCTAAGATATTTTTATATTATTTTGTGGCACATTACTTTAGGTAAGGTAATTGAAAATTATATTATTAGCCCATCTTGGTCATGCCACAGGACGCCGGACCAAAAGGTAATGTAACTAATGTAATAAAAAATTACATTTCCAGGCCGTCACGCTCCTACCACAGGGCGCTGGACCAAAAGGTAACTCAAAATTTTATTATCAGCCCGTCGCGCTCTTTCCACAGGGCGTCGGACCAAAAGCAAATGTTAATAATGTAACTAAAAATCACATTTTCAGCCTGTCGTGCTCCTACCACAGGGCGCCAGACCAAACGGTAACTCCAACTTTTATTATCAGCCCGTCGCGCTCTTTCCACAGGGCACCGGACCAAAAGGTAACTCAAAATTATATTATCAGCTCGCTTGAGAATGGCATCTCAACTAGAAACAAAATACTGCACGCATTGCACAAATGGCTGCAACCTAAAGAGTAGAACTCGGGCATATTTAAAATGATTTAAATATACCCCCAAATTCTACTCATGGCCTCCTCCTCCCCTACAGCCATACCAAGCCTCATCAAAAAGGTAAAGAGCATAAGAGTGCAAACAAAACAAAGAAAATGCTGGCTGACAATTGCCATTTCAGAAATACCAATAGCACTAGCAAAGACCCAGAACTGCGATTTACATGTTCATCGCAGTGCTGTTACTAATGACAAAAAGGAAACGATTCGATTTTTAGATCGAAAAATGCTGTATAAGGGCCCTAATTAGTTGTTCTCTTCTAAGATATTTTTATATTTTGTGGCACATTACTTTAGGTAAGGTAATTCAAAATTATATTATTAGCCCATCTTGGTCATGCCACAGGACGCCGGACCAAAAGGTAACGCAAAATTATATTATCAGCCCGTCGCGCACCTACTAAAGGGCGCCGGCCCAAAAGGTAACTCAAAATTGTATTATCAGCCCGTCGCGCTCTTTCCACAGGGCGCCGGACCAAAAGCTAATGTAACTAATGTAACTAAAAATTTAATTTTCAGCGCGTTTTGCTTCTACAACAGGGCGCCAGACCAAACGGTAACTCCAACTTTTATTATCAGCCCGCCTATCCACAGCGCGCCGGACCAAAAGCAAATGTAACTAATGTAATAAAAAATTACATTTCTAGGCCGTCACGCTCCTACCACAGGGCGCTGGACCAAAAGGTAACTCAAAATTATATTATCAGCCCGTCGCGCACCTACTAAAGGGCGCCGGACCAAAAGCAAATGTTAATAAGGTAACTAAAAATCACATTTTCAGCCTGTCGTGCTCCTACCACAGGGCGCCAGACCAAACGGTAACTAAAACTTTTAGTATCAGCCCGTCGCGCTCTGTCCACAGGGCACCGGACCAAAAGGTAACTCAAAATTATATTATCAGCTCGCTTGAGAATGGCATCTCAACTGCCAACAAAATACTGCACGCATTGCACAAATTGCTGCAACCTAAAGAGTAGAACTCAGGGGCATATTTAAAATGATTTAAATATACCCCCAAATTCTACTTATGGCCTCCTCCTCCCCTACAGCCATACCAAGCGTCACCAAAAAGGTAAAGAGCATAAGAGTGCAAACAAAACAAAGAAAATGCTGGCCGACAATTGCCATTCCAGAAATACCAATAGCACTAGCAAAGACCCAGAACTGTGATTTACATGTTCATCGCAGTGCCGTTACTAATGACAAAAAGGAAACAAATCGATTTTTAGATCGAAAAGTGCTGTATAAGGGCCCTAATTAGTTGTTCTCTTCTAAGATATTTTTATATTATTTTGTGGCACATTACTTTAGGTAAGGTAATTCAAAATTATATTATTAGCCCATCTTGGTCATGCCACAGGACGCCGGACCAAAAGGTAATGTAACTAATGTAATAAAAAATTACATTTCCAGGCCGTCACGCTCCTACCACAGGGCGCTGGACCAAAAGGTAACTCAAAATTTTATTATCAGCCCGTCGCGCTCTTTCCACAGGGCGCCGGACCAAAAGCAAATGTTAATAATGTAACTAAAAATCACATTTTCAGCCTGTCGTGCTCCTACCACAGGGCGCCAGACCAAACGGTAACTCCAACTTTTATTATCAGCCCGTCGCGCTCTTTCCACAGGGCACCGGACCAAAAGGTAACTCAAAATTATATTATCAGCTCGCTTGAGAATGGCATCTCAACTAGAAACAAAATACTGCACGCATTGCACAAATGGCTGCAACCTAAAGAGTAGAACTCGGGCATATTTAAAATGATTTAAATATACCCCCAAATTCTACTCATGGCCTCCTCCTCCCCTACAGCCATACCAAGCCTCACCAAAAAGGTAAAGAGCATAAGAGTGCAAACAAAACAAAGAAAATGCTGGCTGACAATTGCCATTCCAGAAATACCAATAGCACTAGCAAAGACCCAGAACTGTGATTTACATGTTCATCGCAGTGCTGTTACTAATGACAAAAAGGAAACAAATTGATTTTTAGATCGAAAAGTGCTGTATAAGGGCCCTAATTAGTTGTTCTCTTCTAAGATATTTTTATATTTTGTGGCACATTACTTTAGGTAAGGTAATTCAAAATTATATTATTAGCCCATCTTGGTCATGCCACAGGACGCCGGACCAAAAGGTAACGCAAAATTATATTATCAGCCCGTCGCGCACCTACTAAAGGGCGCCGGCCCAAAAGGTAACTCAAAATTGTATTATCAGCCCGTCGCGCTCTTTCCACAGGGCGCCGGACCAAAAGCTAATGTAACTAATGTAACTAAAAATTTAATTTTCAGCGCGTTTTGCTTCTACAACAGGGCGCCAGACCAAACGGTAACTCCAACTTTTATTATCAGCCCGCCTATCCACAGCGCGCCGGACCAAAAGCAAATGTAACTAATGTAATAAAAAATTACATTTCTATGCCGTCACGCTCCTACCACAGGGCGCTGGACCAAAAGGTAACTCAAAATTATATTATCAGCCCGTCGCGCACCTACTAAAGGGCGCCGGACCAAAAGCAAATGTTAATAAGGTAACTAAAAATCACATTTTCAGCCTGTCGTGCTCCTACCACAGGGCGCCAGACCAAACGGTAACTCCAACTTTTAGTATCAGCCCGTCGCGCTCTGTCCACAGGGCACCGGACCAAAAGGTAACTCAAAATTATATTATCAGCTCGCTTGAGAATGGCATCTCAACTGCCAACAAAATACTGCACGCATTGCACAAATTGCTGCAACCTAAAGAGTAGAACTCAGGGGCATATTTAAAATGATTTAAATATACCCCCAAATTCTACTTATGGCCTCCTCCTCCCCTACAGCCATACCAAGCGTCACCAAAAAGGTAAAGAGCATAAGAGTGCAAACAAAACAAAGAAAATGCTGGCTGACAATTGCCATTCCAGAAATACCAATAGCACTAGAAAAGACACAGAACTGTGATTTACATGTTCATCGCAGTGCTGTTACTAATGACAAAAAGGAAACAAATTGATTTTTAGATCGGAAAGTGCTGTATAAGGGCCCTAATTAGTTGTTCTCTTCTAAGATATTTTTATATTTTGTGGCACATTACTTTAGGTAAGGTAATTCAAAATTATATTATCAGCCCATCTTGGTCATGCCACAGGACGCCGGACCAAAAGGTAACGCAAAATTATATTATCAGCCCGTCGCGCACCTACTAAAGGGCGCCGGACCAAAAGATAACTCAAAATTGTATTATCAGCCCGTCACGCTCTTTCCACAGGGCGCCGGACCAAAAGCAAATGTAACTAATGTAATAAAAAATTACATTTCTAGGCCGTCATGCTCCTACCACAGGGCGCTGGACCAAAAGGTAACTCAAAATTATATTATCAGCCCGTCGCGCACCTACTAAAGGGCGCTGGACCAAAAGATAACTTAAAATTTTAATATCAGCCCGTCGCGCTCTTTCCACAGGGCGCCGGACCAAAAGCTAATGTAACTAATGTAACTAAAAATTAAATTTTCAGCGCGTTTTGCTTCTAATACAGGGCGCCAGACCAAACGGTAACTCCAACTTTTATTATCAGCCCGTCGCGCTCTTTCCACAGGGCGCCGGACCAAAAGCAAATGTAACTAATGTAATAAAAAATTACATTTCTAGGCCGTCACGCTCCTACCACAGGGCGCTGGACCAAAAGGTAACTCAAAATTATATTATCAGCTCGTATGAGAATGGCATCTCAACTGCCAACAAAATACTGCACGCATTGCACAAATTGCTGCAACCTAAAGAGTAGAACTCAGGGGCATATTTAAAATGATTTAAATATACCCCCAAATTCGACTTATGGCCTCCTCCTCCCCTACAGCCATACCAAGCTTCACCAAAAAGGTAAAAAGCATAAGACTGCAAACAAAACAAAGAAAATGCTGGCCGACAATTGCCATTCCAGAAATACCAATAGCACTAGCAAAGACCCAGAACTGTGATTTACATGTTCATCGCAGTGCCGTTACTAGTGACAAAAAGGAAACAAATCGATTTTTAGATCGAAAATGCTGTATAAGGGCCCTAATTAGTTATTCTCTTCTAAGATATGTTTATATTATTTTGTGGCACATTACTTTAGGTAAGGTAATTCAAAATTATATTATTAGCCCATCTTGGTCATGCCACAGGACGCCGGACCAAAAGGTAACTCAAAATTATATTATCAACCCATCGCTCACCTACTAAAGGGTGCCGGACCAAAAGATAACTCAAAATTGTATTTTCAGCCCATCGCGCTCTTTCCACAGGGCGCCGGACCAAAAGCAAATGTTAATAATGTAACTAAAAATCACATTTTCAGCCTGTCGTGCTCCTACCACAGGGCGCCAGACCAAATGGTAACTCCAACTTTTATTATCAGCCCGTCGCACTCTTTCCACAGGGCACCGGACCAAAAGGTAACTCAAAATTATATTATCAGCTCGCTTGAGAATGGCATCTCAACTAGAAACAAAATACTGCACGCATTGCACAAATTGCTGCAACCTAAAGAGTAGAACTCAGGGGCATATTTAAAATGATTTAAATATACCCCCAAATTCGACTTATGGCCTCCCCTACAGCCATACCAAGCCTCACCAAAAAGGTAAAAGCATAAGAGTGCAAACAAAACAAAGAAAATGCTGGCTGACAATTGCCATTCCAGAAATACCAATAGCACTAGCAAAGACACAGAACTGTGATTTACATGTTCATCGCAGTGCTGTTACTAATGACAAAAAGGAGACAAATTGATTTTTAGATCGAAAAGTGCTGTATAAGGGCCCTAATTAGTTGTTCTCTTCTAAGATATTTTTATATTTTGTGGCACATTACTTTAGGTAAGGTAATTCAAAATTATATTGTCAGCCCATCTTGGTCATGCCACAGGACGCCGGACCAAAAGGTAACGCAAAATTATATTATCAGCCCGTCGCGCACCTACTAAAGGGCGCCGGACCAAAAGATAATTTAAAATTTTATTATCAGCCCGTCGCACTCTTTCCACAGCGCGCCGGACCAAAAGCAAATGTAACTAATGTAATTAAAAATTACATTTTCAGGCCGTCACGCTCCTACCACAGGGCGCTGGACCAAAAGGTAACTCAAAATGATATTATCAGCCCGTCGTGCACCTACTAAAGGGCGCCGGACCAAAAGGTAACTTTAAATTATATTATCAGCCCGTTTGAGAATGGCATCTCAACTGCCAACAAAATACTGCACGCATTGCACAAATTGCTGCAACCTAAAGAGTAGAACTCAGGGGCATATTTAAAATGATTTAAATATACCCCCAAATTCGACTTATGGCCTCCTCCTCCCCTACAGCCATACCAAGCCTCACCAAAAAGGAAAAAAGCATAAGACTGCAAACAAAACAAAGAAAATGCTGGCCGACAATTGCCATTCCAGAAATACCAATAGCACTAGCAAAGACCCAGAACTGCGATTTACATGTTCATCGCAGTGCTGTTACTAATGACAAAAAGGAAACGATTCGATTTTTAGATCGAAAAATGCTGTATAAGGGCCCTAATTAGTTGTTCTCTTCTAAGATATTTTTATATTATTTTGTGGCACATTACTTTAGGTAAGGTAATTCAAAATTATATTATTAGCCCATCTTGGCCATGCCACAGGACACCGGACCAAAAGGTAATGCAAAATTATATTATCAGCCCGTCGCGCACCTACTAAAGGGCGCCGGACCAAAAGATAACTCAAAATTGTATTATCAGCCCGTCGCGCTCTTTCCACAGGGCGCAGGACCAAAAGCAAATGTAACTAATGTAATTAAAAATTACATTTTCAGGCCGTCACGCTCCTACCACAGGGCGCTCGACCAAAAGGTAACTCAAAATTATATTATCAGCCTGTCGCGCACCTACTAAAGGGCGCCGGACCAAAAGATAACTCAAAATTTTATTATCAGCCCATCGCCCTCTTTCCACAGGGCGCCGGACCAAAAGCTAATGTAACTAATGTAATAAAAAATTACATTTCTAGGCCGTCACGCTCCTACCACAGGGCGCTGGACCAAAAGGTAACTCAAAATGATATTATCAGCCCGTCGCGCACCTACTAAAGGGCGCCGGACCAAAAGATAACTCAAAATTTTATCAGCCCGTCGCGCTCTTTCCACAGGGCACCGGACCAAAAGCAAATGTTAATAATGTAACTAAAAATCACATTTTCAGCCTGTCGTGCTCCTACCACAGGGTGCCAGACCAAACGGTAACTCCAACTTTTATTATCAGCCCGTCGCGCTCTTTCCACAGGGCACCGGACCAAAAGGTAACTTAAAATTATATTATCAGCTCGCTTGAGAATGGCATCTCAACTAGAAACAAAATACTGCACGCATTGCACAAATTGCTGTAACCTAAAGAGTAGAACTCAGGGGCATATTTAAAATGATTTAAATATACCCCCAAATTCTACTTATGGCCTCCTCCTCCCCTACAGCCATACCAAGCCTCACCAAAAAGTTAAAGAGCATAAGAGTGCAAACACAACAAAGAAAATGCTGGCTGACAATTGCCATTCCAGAAATACCAATAGCACTAGCAAAGACCCAGAACTGTGATTTACATGTTCATCGCAGTGCTGTTACTAATGACAAAAAGGAAACAAATTGATTTTTAGATCGAAAAGTGCTGTATAAGGGCCCTAATTAGTTGTTCTCTTCTAAGATATTTTTATATTATTTTGTGGCACATTACTTTAGGTAAGGTAATTCAAAATTATATTGTCAGCCCATCTTGGTCATGCCACAGGACGCCGGACCAAAAGGTAACGCAAAATTATATTATCAGCCCGTCGCGCACCTACTAAAGGGCGCCGGACCAAAAGATAATTTAAAATTTTATTATCAGCCCGTCGCGCTCTTTCCACAGCGCGCCGGACCAAAAGCAAATGTAACTAATGTAATTAAAAATTACATTTTCAGGCCGTCACGCTCCTACCACAGGGCGCTGGACCAAAAGGTAACTCAAAATGATATTATCAGCCCGTCGCGCACCTACTAAAGGGCGCCGGACCAAAAGGTAACTTTAAATTATATTATCAGCCCGTTTGAGAATGGCATCTCAACTGCCAACAAAATACTGCACGCATTGCACAAATTGCTGCAACCTAAAGAGTAGAACTCAGGGGCATATTTAAAATGATTTAAATATACCCCCAAATTCGACTTATGGCCTCCTCCTCCCCTACAGCCATACCAAGCCTCACCAAAAAGGAAAAAAGCATAAGACTGCAAACAAAACAAAGAAAATGCTGGCCGACAATTGCCATTCCAGAAATACCAATAGCACTAGCAAAGACCCAGAACTGCGATTTACATGTTCATCGCAGTGCTGTTACTAATGACAAAAAGGAAACGATACGATTTTTAGATCGAAAAATGCTGTATAAGGGCCCTAATTAGTTGTTCTCTTCTAAGATATTTTTATATTATTTTGTGGCACATTACTTTAGGTAAGGTAATTCAAAATTATATTATTAGCCCATCTTGGTCATGCCACAGGACGCTGGCCCAAAAGGTAACTCAAAATGATATTATCAGCCCGTCGCGCACCTACTAAAGGGCGCCGGACCAAAAGATAACTCAAAATTGTATTTTCAGCCCGTCGCGCTCTTTCCACAGGGCGCCGGACCAAAAGCAAATGTTAATAATGTAACTAAAAATCACATTTTCAGCCTGTCGTGCTCCTACCACAGGGCGCCAGACCAAACGGTAACTCCAACTTTTATTATCAGCCCGTCGCGCTCTTTCCACAGGGCACCGGACCAAAAGGTAACTCAAAATTATATTATCAGCTCGTTTGAGAATGGCATCTCAACTGCCAACAAAATACTGCACGCATTGCACAAATTGCTGCAACCTAAAGAGTAGAACTCAGGGGCATATTTAAAATGATTTAAATATACCCCCAAATTCGACTTATGGCCTCCTCCTCCCCTACAGCCATACCAAGCCTCACCAAAAAGGAAAAAAGCATAAGACTGCAAACAAAACAAAGAAAATGCTGGCCGACAATTGCCATTCCAGAAATACCAATAGCACTAGCAAAGACCCAGAACTGCGATTTACATGTTCATCGCAGTGCTGTTACTAATGACAAAAAGGAAACGATTCGATTTTTAGATCGAAAAATGCTGTATAAGGGCCCTAATTAGTTGTTCTCTTCTAAGATATTTTTATATTATTTTGTGGCACATTACTTTAGGTAAGGTAATTCAAAATTATATTATTAGCCCATCTTGGCCATGCCACAGGACACCGGACCAAAAGGTAATGCAAAATTATATTATCAGCCCGTCGCGCACCTACTAAAGGGCGCCGGACCAAAAGATAACTCAAAATTGTATTATCAGCCCGTCGCGCTCTTTCCACAGGGCGCAGGACCAAAAGCAAATGTAACTAATGTAATTAAAAATTACATTTTCAGGCCGTCACGCTCCTACCACAGGGCGCTCGACCAAAAGGTAACTCAAAATTATATTATCAGCCCGTCGCGCACCTACTAAAGGGCGCCGGACCAAAAGATAACTTAAAATTTTAATATCAGCCCGTCACGCTCTTTCCACAGGGCGCCGGACCAAAAGCTAATGTAACAAAAAATTAAATTTTCAGCGCGTTTTGCTTCTACAACAGGGCGCCAGACCAAACGGTAACTCACACTTTTATTATCAGCCCGTCGCGCTCTTTCCACAGGGCGCCGGACCAAAAGCAAATTAACTAATGTAATAAAAAATTACATTTCTAGGCCGTCATGCTCCTACCACAGGGCGCTGGACCAAAAGGTAACTCAAAATTATATTATCAGCTCGTTTGAGAATGGCATCTCAACTGCCAACAAAATACTGCACGCATTGCAAGAATTGCTGCAACCTAAAGAGTAGAACTCAGGGGCATATTTAAAATGATTTAAATATACCCCCAAATTCGACTTATGGCCTCCTCCTCCCCTACAGCCATACCAAGCCTCACCAAAAAGGTAAAAAGCATAAGACTGCAAACAAAACAAAGAAAATGCTGGCTGACAATTGCCATTCCAGAAATACCAATAGCACTAGCAAAGACCCAGATCTGTGATTTACATGTTCATCGCAGTGCCGTTACTAATGACAAAAAGGAAACAAATCGATTTTTAGATCGAAAATGCTGTATAAGGGCCCTAATTAGTTGTTCTCTTCTAAGATATTTTTATATTATTTTGTGGCACATTACTTTAGGTAAGGTAATTCAAAATTATATTATTAGCCCAACTTGGTCATGCCACAGGACGCCGGACCAAAAGGTAACTCAAAATGATATTATCAGCCCGTCGCGCACCTACTAAAGGGCGCCGGACCAAAAGATAACTCAAAATTTTATTATCAGCCCGTCGCGCTCTTTCCACAGGGCGCCAGACCAAAAGCAAATGTTAATAATGTAACTAAAAATCACATTTTCAGCCTGTCGTGCTCCTACCACAGGGCGCCAGACCAAACGGTAACTCCAACTTTTATTATCAGCCCGTCGCGCTCTTTCCACAGGGCACCGGACCAAAAGGTAACTCAAAATTATATTATCAGCTCGCTTGAGAATGGCATCTCAACTAGAAACAAAATACTGCACGCATTGCACAAATTGCTGCAACCTAAAGAGTAGAACTCAGGGGCATATTTAAAATGATTTAAATATACCCCCAAATTCGACTTATGGCCTCCTCCTCCCCTACAGCCATACCAAGCCTCACCAAAAAGGTAAAAAGCATAACTGCAAACAAAACAAAGAAAATGCTGGCCGACAATTGCCATTCCAGAAATACCAATAGCACGAGCAAAGACCCAGAACTGTGATTTGCATGTTCATCGCAGTGCCGTTACTAATGACAAAAAGGAAACAAATCGATTTTTAGATCGAAAATGCTGTATAAGGGCCCTAATTAGTTGTTCTCTTCTAAGATATTTTTATATTATTTTGTGGCACATTACTTTAGGTAAGGTAATTCAAAATTATATTATTAGCCTATCTTGGTCATGCCACAGGACGCCGGACCAAAAGGTAACGCAAAATTATATTATCAGCCCGTCGCGCACCTACTAAAGGGCGCTGCACCAAAAGATAACTCAAAATTGTATTATTAGCCCGTCGCTCTCTTTCCACAGGGCGCCGGACCAAAAGCAAATGTAACTAATGTAATAACAAATTACATTTCTAGGCCGTCACGCTCCTACCACAGGGTGCTGGACCAAAAGGTAACTCAAAATTATATTATCAGCCCATCGCGCACCTACTAAAGGGAGCCGGACCAAAAGATAACTCAAAATTTTATTATCAGCCCGCCGCGCTCTTTCCACAGGGCACCGGCCCAAAAGCAAATGTTATTAATGTAACTAAAAATCACATTTTCAGTCTGTCGTGCTCCTGCCACAGGGCCCCAGACCAAACGTTAACTCCAACTTTTATTATCAGCCCGCCTTTCGACAGCGGGCCGGACCAAAAGCAAATGTAACTAATTTAATTAAAAATTACATTTTCAGGCCGTCACGCTCCTACCACAGGGCGCTGGACCAAAAGGTAACTCAAAATGATATTATCAGCCCGTCGCGCACCTACTAAAGGGCGCCGGACCAAAAGGTAACTTTAAATTATATTATCCGCCCGTTTGAGAATGGCATCTCAACTGCCAACAAAATACTGCACGCATTGCACAAATTGCTGCAACCTAAAGAGTAGAACTCAGGGGCATAATTAAAATGATTTAAATATACCCCCAAATTCGACTTATGGCCTCCTCCTCCCCTACAGCCATACCAAGCCTCACCAAAAAGGTAAAAAGCATAAGACTGCAAACAAAACAAAGAAAATGCTGGCCGACAATTGCCATTCCAGAAATATCAATAGCACTACCAAAGACCAAGAACTGTGATTTACATGTTCATCGCAGTGCTGTTACTAATGACAAAAAGGAAACAAATCGATTTTTAGATCGAAAAGTGCTGTATAAGGGACCTAATTAGTTGTTTTCTTCTAAGATATTTTTATATTATTTTGTGGCACATTACTTTAGGTAAGGTAATTCAAAATTATATTATTAGCCCATCTTGGTCATGCCACAGGACGCCGGACCAAAAGGTAACGCAAAATTATATTATCAGCCCGTCGCGCACCTACTAAAGGGCGCCGGACCAAAAGATAACTCAAAATTTTATTATCAGCCCGTCGCGCTCTTTCCACAGGGCGCCGGACCAAAAGCAAATGTGACTAATGTAATTAAAAATTACATTTTCAGGCCGTCACGCTCCTACCACAGGGCGCTGGACCAAAAGGTAACTCAAAATGATATTATCAGCCCGTCGCGCACCTACTAAAGGGCGCCGGACCAAAAGGTAACTTTAAATTATATTATCAGCCCGTTTGAGAATGGCATCTCAACTGCCAACAAAATACTGCACACATTGCACAAATTGCTGCAACCTAAAGAGTAGAACTCAGGGGCATATTTAAAATGATTTAAATATACCCCCAAATTCGACTTATGGCCTCCTCCTCCCCTACAGCCATACCAAGCCTCACCAAAAAGGAAAAAAGCATAAGACTGCAAACAAAACAAAGAAAATGCTGGCCGACAATTGCCATTCCAGAAATACCAATAGCACTAGCAAAGACCCAGAACTGTGATTTACATGTTCATCGCAGTGCTGTTACTAATGACAAAAAGGAAACAAATCGATTTTTAGATCGAAAAGTGCTGTATAAGGGCCCTAATTAGTTGTTCTCTTCTAAGATATTTTTATATTATTTTGTGGCACATTACTTTAGGTAAGGGAATGCAAAATTATATTATTAGCCCATCTTGGTCATGCCACAGGACGCCGGACCAAAAGGTTACTCAAAATTATATTATCAGCCCGTCGCGCACCTACTAAAGGGCGCCGGACCAAAAGATAACTCAAAATTTTATTATCAGCCCGTCGCGCTCTTTCCACAGGGCACCGGACCAAAAGCAAATGTTATTAATGTAACTAAAAATCACATTTTCAGTCTGTCGTGCTCCTACCACAGGGCCCCAGACCAAACGGTAACTCCAACTTTTATTATCAGCCCGCCTTTCCACAGCGCGCCGGACCAAAAACAAATGTAACTAATGTAATTAAAAATTACATTTTCAGGCCGTCACGCTCCTACCACAGGGCGCTGGACCAAAAGGTAACTCAAAATGATATTATCAGCCCGTCGCGCACCTACTAAAGGGCGCCGGACCAAAAGGTAACTTTAAATTATATTATCAGCCCGTTTGAGAATGGCATCTCAACTGCCAACAAAATACTGCACGCATTGCACAAATTGCTGCAACCTAAAGAGTAGAACTCAGGGGCATATTTAAAATGATTTAAATATACCCCCAAATTCGACTTATGGCCTCCTCCTCCCCTACAGCCATACCAAGCCTCACCAAAAAGGAAAAAAGCATAAGACTGCAAACAAAACAAAGAAAATGCTGGCCGACAATTGCCATTCCAGAAATACCAATAGCACTAGAAAAGACCAAGAACTGTGATTTACATGTTCATCGCAGTGCTGTTACTAATGACAGAAAGGAAACAAATCAATTTTTAGATCGAAAAGTGCTGTATAAGGGCCCTAATTAGTTGTTCTCCTCTAAGATATTTTATATTATTTTGTGGCACATTACTTTAGGTAAGGTAATTCAAAATTATATTATTAGCCCATCTTGGTCATGCCACAGGACGCCGGACCAAAAGGTAACACAAAATTATATTATCAGCCCATCGCGCACCTACTAAATGGCGCCGGACCAAAAGATAACTCAAAATTGTATTATCAGCCCGTCGCGATCTTTCCACAGGGTGCCGGACCAAAAGCTAATGTAACTAATGTAACTAAAAATTAAATTTTCAGCGCGTTTTGCTTCTACAACAGGGCGCCAGACCAAACAGTAACTCCAACTTTTATTATCAGCCCGTCGCGCTCTTTCCACAGGGCGCCGGACCAAAAGCAAATGTAACTAATGTAATAAAAAATTACATTTCTAGGCCGTCACGCTCCTACCACAGGGCGCTGGACCAAAAGGTAACTCAAAATTATATTATCAGCCCGTCGCGCACCTACTAAAGGGCGCCGGACCAAAAGATAACTCAAAATTTTATTATCAGCCCGTCGCGCTCTTTCCACAGGGCGCCGGACCAAAAGCAAATGTTTTTAATGTAACAAAAAATCACATTTTCAGCCTGTCGTGCTCCTACCACAGGGCCCCAGACCAAACGGTAACTCCAACTTTTATTATCAGCCCGCCTTTCCACAGCGCGCCGGACCAAAAGCAAATGTAACTAATGTAATTAAAAATTACATTTTCAGGCCGTCACGCTCCTACCACAGGGCGCTGGACCAAAAGGTAACTCAAAATGATATTATCAGCCCGTCGCGCACCTACTAAAGGGCGCCGGACCAAAAGGTAACTTTAAATTATATTATCGGCCCGTTTGAAAATGGCATCTCAACTGCCAACAAAATACTGCACGCATTGCACAAATTGCTGCAACCTAAAGAGTAGAACTCAGGGGCATATTTAAAATGATTTAAATATACCCCCAAATTCGACTTATGGCCTCCTCCTCCCCTACAGCCATACCAAGCCTCACCAAAAAGGAAAAAAGCATAAGACTGCAAACAAAACAAGGAAAATGCTGGCCGACAATTGCCATTCCAGAAATACCAATAGCACTAGCAAAGACCAAGAACTGTGATTTACATGTTCATCGCAGTGCTGTTACTAATGACAAAAAGGAAACAAATCGATTTTTAGATCGAAAAGTGCTGTATAAGGGACCTAATTAGTTGTTTTCTTCTAAGATATTTTTATATTATTTTGTGGCACATTACTTTAGGTAAGGTAATTCAAAATTATATTATTAGCCCATCTTGGTCATGCCACAGGACGCCGGACCAAAAGGTAACGCAAAATTATATTATCAGCCCGTCGCGCACCTACTAAAGGGCGCCGGACCAAAAGATAACTCAAAATTTTATTATCAGCCCGTCGCGCTCTTTCCACAGGGCGCCGGACCAAAAGCAAATGTGACTAATGTAATTAAAAATTACATTTTCAGGCCGTCACGCTCCTACCACAGGGCGCTGGACCAAAAGGTAACTCAAAATGATATTATCAGCCCGTCGCGCACCTACTAAAGGGCGCCGGACCAAAAGGTAACTTTAAATTATATTATCAGCCCGTTTGAGAATGGCATCTCAACTGCCAACAAAATACTGCACGCATTGCACAAATTGCTGCAACCTAAAGAGTAGAACTCAGGGGCATATTTAAAATGATTTAAATATACCCCCAAATTCGACTTATGGCCTCCTCCTCCCCTACAGCCATACCAAGCCTCACCAAAAAGGAAAAAAGCATAAGACTGCAAACAAAACAAAGAAAATGCTGGCCGACAATTGCCATTCCAGAAATACCAATAGCACTAGAAAAGACCAATAACTGTGATTTACATGTTCATCGCAGTGCTGTTACTAATGACAGAAAGGAAACAAATCAATTTTTAGATCGAAAAGTGCTGTATAAGGGCCCTAATTAGTTGTTCTCCTCTAAGATATTTTATATTATTTTGTGGCACATTACTTTAGGTAAGGTAATTCAAAATTATATTATTAGCCCATCTTGGTCATGCCACAGGACGCCGGACCAAAAGGTAACACAAAATTATATTATCAGCCCATCGCGCACCTACTAAATGGCGCCGGACCAAAAGATAACTCAAAATTGTATTATCAGCCCGTCGCGATCTTTCCACAGGGTGCCGGACCAAAAGCTAATGTAACTAATGTAACTAAAAATTAAATTTTCAGCGCGTTTTGCTTCTACAACAGGGCGCCAGACCAAACAGTAACTCCAACTTTTATTATCAGCCCGTCGCGCTCTTTCCACAGGGCGCCGGACCAAAAGCAAATGTAACTAATGTAATAAAAAATTACATTTCTAGGCCGTCACGCTCCTACCACAGGGCGCTGGACCAAAAGGTAACTCAAAATTATATTATCAGCCCGTCGCGCACCTACTAAAGGGCGCCGGACCAAAAGATAACTCAAAATTTTATTATCAGCCCGTCGCGCTCTTTCCACAGGGCGCCGGACCAAAAGCAAATGTTTTTAATGTAACAAAAAATCACATTTTCAGCCTGTCGTGCTCCTACCACAGGGCCCCAGACCAAACGGTAACTCCAACTTTTATTATCAGCCCGCCTTTCCACAGCGCGCCGGACCAAAAGCAAATGTAACTAATGTAATTAAAAATTACATTTTCAGGCCGTCACGCTCCTACCACAGGGCGCTGGACCAAAAGGTAACTCAAAATGATATTATCAGCCCGTCGCGCACCTACTAAAGGGCGCCGGACCAAAAGGTAACTTTAAATTATATTATCGGCCCGTTTGAAAATGGCATCTCAACTGCCAACAAAATACTGCACGCATTGCACAAATTGCTGCAACCTAAAGAGTAGAACTCAGGGGCATATTTAAAATGATTTAAATATACCCCCAAATTCGACTTATGGCCTCCTCCTCCCCTACAGCCATACCAAGCCTCACCAAAAAGGAAAAAAGCATAAGACTGCAAACAAAACAAGGAAAATGCTGGCCGACAATTGCCATTCCAGAAATACCAATAGCACTAGCAAAGACCAAGAACTGTGATTTACATGTTCATCGCAGTGCTGTTACTAATGACAAAAAGGAAACAAATCGATTTTTAGATCGAAAAGTGCTGTATAAGGGACCTAATTAGTTGTTCTCTTCTAAGATATTTTTATATTATTTTGTGGCACATTACTTTAGGTAAGGTAATTCAAAATTATATTATTAGCCCATCTTGGTCATGCCACAGGACGCCGGTCCAAAAGGTAACGCAAAATTATATTATCAGCCTGTCGCGCACCTACTAAAGGGCGCCGGACCAAAAGATAACTCAAAATTGTATTATCAGCCCGTTGCGCTCTTTCCACAGGACGCCGGGCCAAAAGCAAATGTAACTAATGTAATAAAAAATTAAATTTCTAGGCCGTCACGCTCCTACCACAGGGCGCTGGACCAAAAGGTAACTCAAAATTATATTATCAGCCCGTCGCGCACCTACTAAAGGGCGCCGGACCAAAAGGTAACTTTAAATTATATTATCAGCCCGTTTGAGAATGGCATCTCAACTGCCAACAAAATACTGCACGCATTGCACAAATTGCTGCAACCTAAAGAGTAGAACTCAGGGGCATATTTAAAATGATTTAAATATACCCCCAAATTCGATTTATGGCCTCCTCCTCCCCTACAGCCATACCAAGCCTCACCAAAAACGAAAAAAGCATAAGACTGCAAACAAAACAAAGAAAATGCTGGCCGACAATTGCCATTCCAGAAATACCAATAGCACTAGCAAAGACCAAGAACTGTGATTTACATGTTCATCGCAGTGCTGTTACTAATGACAAAAAGGAAACAAATCGATTTTTAGATCGAAAAGTGCTGTATAAGGGCCCTAATTAGTTGTTCTCTTCTAAGATATTTTATATTATTTTGTGGCACATTACTTTAGGTAAGGTAATTCAAAATTATATTATTAGCCCATCTTGGTCATGCCACAGGACGCCGGACCAAAAGGTAACGCAAAATTATATTATCAGCCCGTCGCGCACCTACTAAAGGGCGCCGGACCAAAAGATAACTCAAAATTGTATTATCAGCCCATCGCGCTCTTTCCACAGGGCGCCGGACCAAAAGCAAATGTAACTAATGTAATAAAAAATTACATTTCTAGGCCGTCATGCTCCTACCACAGGGCGCTGGACCAAAAGGTAATGCAAAATTATATTATCAGCCCGTCGCGCACCTACTAAAGGGCGCCAGACCAAAAGATAACTCAAAATTTTATTATCAGCACGTCGCGCTCTTTCCACAGCGCGCCGGACCAAAAGCAAATGTAACTAATGTAATTAAAAATTACATTTTCAGGCCGTCACGCTCCTACCACAGGGCGCTCGACCAAACAGTAACTCCAACTTTTATTATCAGCCCGTCGCGCTCTTTCCTCAGGGCGCCGGACCAAAAGCAAATGTAACTAATGTAATAAAAAATTACATTTCTAGGCCGTCACGCTCCTACCACAGGGCGCTGGACCAAAAGGTAACTCAAAATTATATTATCAGCCCGTCGCGCACCTACTAAAGGGCGCCGGACCAAAAGATAACTCAAAATTTTATTATCAGCCCGTCGCGCTCTTTCCACAGGGCGCCGGACCAAAAGCAAATGTTTTTAATGTAACAAAAAATCACATTTTCAGCCTGTCGTGCTCCTACCACAGGGCCCCAGACCAAACGGTAACTCCAACTTTTATTATCAGCCCGCCTTTCCACAGCGCGCCGGACCAAAAGCAAATGTAACTAATGTAATTAAAAATTACATTTTCAGGCCGTCACGCTCCTACCACAGGGCGCTGGACCAAAAGGTAACTCAAAATGATATTATCAGCCCGTCGCGCACCTACTAAAGGGCGCCGGACCAAAAGGTAACTTTAAATTATATTATCCGCCCGTTTGAGAATGGCATCTCAACTGCCAACAAAATACTGCACGCATTGCACAAATTGCTGCAACCTAAAGAGTAGAACTCAGGGGCATATTTAAAATGATTTAAATATACCCCCAAATTCGACTTATGGCCTCCTCCTCCCCTCCAGCCATACCAAGCCTCACCAAAAAGGTAAAAAGCATAAGACTGCAAACAAAACAAAGAAAATGCTGGCCGACAATTGCCATTCCAGAAATACCAATAGCACTAGCAAAGACCAAGAACTGTGATTTACATGTTCATCGCAGTGCTGTTACTAATGACAAAAAGGAAACAAATCGATTTTTAGATCGAAAAGTGCTGTATAAGGGACCTAATTAGTTGTTTTCTTCTAAGATATTTTTATATTATTTTGTGGCACATTACTTTAGGTAAGGTAATTCAAAATTATATTATTAGCCCATCTTGGTCATGCCACAGGACGCCGGACCAAAAGGTAACGCAAAATTATATTATCAGCCCGTCGCGCACCTACTAAAGGGCTCCGGACCAAAAGATAACTCAAAATTGTATTATCAGCCCGTTGCGCTCTTTCCACAGGGCGCCGGGCCAAAAGCAAATGTAACTAATGTAATAAAAAATTACATTTCTAGGCCGTCACGCTCCTACCACAGGGCGCTGGACCAAAAGGTAACTCAAAATTATATTATCAGCCCGTCGCGCACCTACTAAAGGGCGCCGGACCAAAAGATAACTCAAAATTTTATTATCAGCCCGTCGCGCTCTTTCCACAGGGCGCCGGACCAAAAGCAAATGTTTTTAATGTAACAAAAAATCACATTTTCAGCCTGTCGTGCTCCTACCACAGGGCCCCAGACCAAACGGTAACTCCAACTTTTATTATCAGCCCGCCTTTCCACAGCGCGCCGGACCAAAAGCAAATGTAACTAATGTAATTAAAAATTACATTTTCAGGCCGTCACGCTCCTACCACAGGGCGCTGGACCAAAAGGTAACTCAAAATGATATTATCAGCCCGTCGCGCACCTACTAAAGGGCGCCGGACCAAAAGGTAACTTTAAATTATATTATCCGCCCGTTTGAGAATGGCATCTCAACTGCCAACAAAATACTGCACGCATTGCACAAATTGCTGCAACCTAAAGAGTAGAACTCAGGGGCATATTTAAAATGATTTAAATATACCCCCAAATTCGACTTATGGCCTCCTCCTCCCCTCCAGCCATACCAAGCCTCACCAAAAAGGTAAAAAGCATAAGACTGCAAACAAAACAAAGAAAATGCTGGCCGACAATTGCCATTCCAGAAATACCAATAGCACTAGCAAAGACCAAGAACTGTGATTTACATGTTCATCGCAGTGCTGTTACTAATGACAAAAAGGAAACAAATCGATTTTTAGATCGAAAAGTGCTGTATAAGGGACCTAATTAGTTGTTTTCTTCTAAGATATTTTTATATTATTTTGTGGCACATTACTTTAGGTAAGGTAATTCAAAATTATATTATTAGCCCATCTTGGTCATGCCACAGGACGCCGGACCAAAAGGTAACGCAAAATTATATTATCAGCCCGTCGCGCACCTACTAAAGGGCTCCGGACCAAAAGATAACTCAAAATTGTATTATCAGCCCGTTGCGCTCTTTCCACAGGGCGCCGGGCCAAAAGCAAATGTAACTAATGTAATAAAAAATTACATTTCTAGGCCGTCACGCTCCTACCACAGGGCGCTGGACCAAAAGGTAACTCAAAATTATATTATCAGCCCGTCGCGCACCTACTAAAGGGCGCCGGACCAAAAGATAACTCAAAATTTTATTATCAGCCCTTCGCGCTCTTTCCACAGGGCGCCGGACCAAAAGCAAATGTTATTAATGTAACTAAAAATCACATTTTCAGCCTGTCGTGCTCCTACCACAGGGCGCCAGAGCAAACGGTAACTCCAACTTTTATTATCAGCCCGTCGCGCTCTTTCCACAGGGCGCCGGACCAAATGGTAACTCAAAATTATATTATCAGCTCGTTTGAGAATGGCATCTCAACTGCCAACAAAATACTGCACGCATTGCACAAATTGCTGCAACCTAAAGAGTAGAACTCAGGGGCATATTTAAAATGATTTAAATATACCCCCAAATTCTACTTATGGCCTCCTCCTCCCCTACAGCCATACCAAGCCTCACCAAAAAGGTAAAAAGCATAAGACTGCAAACAAAACAAAGAAAATGCTGGCCGACAATTGCCATTCCAGAAATACCAATAGCACTAGCAAAGACCCAGAACTGTGATTTACATGTTCATCGCAGTGCTGTTACTAATGACAAAAAGAAAACAAATCGATTTTTAGATCGAAAAGTGCTGAATAAGGGCCTTAATTAGTTGTTCTCTTCTAAGATATTTTTATATTATTTTGTGGCACATTACTTTAGGTAAGGTAATTTAAAATCATATTATCAGCCCATCTTGGTCATGCCACAGGACGTCGGACCAAAAGGTAATGCAAAATTATATTATCAGCCCGTCGCGCACCTACTAAAGGGCGCCGGACCAAAATATAACTCAAAATTTTATTATCAGCCCGTCGCGCTCTATCCACAGCGCGCCGGACCAAAAGCAAATGTAACTAATGTAATTAAAAATTACATTTTCAGGCCGTCACGCTCCTACCACAGGGCGCTGGACCAAAAGGTAACTCAAAATTATATTATCAGCCCGTCGCGCACCTACTAAAGGGCGCCGGACCAAAAGGTAACTTTAAATTATATTATCAGCCCGTTTGAGAATGGCATCTTAATTGCCAACAAAATACTGCACGCATTGCACAAATTGATGCAACCTAAAGAGTAGAACTCAGGGGCATATTTAAAATGATTTAAATATACCCCCAAATTCGACTTATGACCTCCTCCTCCCCTACAGCCATACCAAGCCTCACCAAAAAGCAAAAAAGCATAAGACTGCAAACAAAACAAAGAAAATGCTGGCCGACAATTGCCATTCCAGAAATACCAATAGCACTAGCAAAGACCAAGAACTGTGATTTACATGTTCATCGCAGTGCTGTTACTAATGGCAAAAAGGAAACAAATCGATTTTTAGATCGAAAAGTGCTGTATAAGGGCCCTAATCAGTTGTTCTCTTCTAAAATATTTTTATATTATTTTGTTGCACATTACTTTAGGTAAGGTAATTCAAAATTATATTATAAGCCCATCTTGGTCATGCCACAGGACGCCGGACCAAAAGGTAACACAAAATTATATTATCAGCCCGTCGCGCACCTACTAAAGGGCGCCGGACCAAAAGATAACTCAAAATTGTATTATCAGCCCGTCGCGCTCTTTCCACAGGGCGCCGGACCAAAAGCAAATGTAACTAATGTAATAAAAAATTACATTTCTAGGCCGTCACGCTCCTACCACAGGGCGCTGGACCAAAAGGTAACTCAAAATTATATTATCAGCCCGTCGCGCACTTACTAAAGGGCGCCAGACCAAAAGATAACTCAAAATTTTATTATCAGCCCGTCGCGCTCTTTCCACAGGGCACCGGACCAAAAGCAAATGTTATTAATGTAACTAAAAATCACATTTTCAGCCTGTCGTGCTCCTACCACAGGGCGCCAGACCAAACGGTAACTCCAACTTTTATTATCAGCCCGTCGCGCTCTTTCCACAGGGCGTCGGACCAAAAGGTAACTCAAAATTATATTATCAGCTCGTTTGAGAATGGCATCTCAACTGCCAACAAAATACTGCACGCATTGCACAAATTGCTGCAACCTAAAGAGTAGAACTCAGGGGCATATTTAAAATGATTTAAATATACCCCCAAATTCTACTTATGGCCTCCTCCTCCCCTACAGCCATACCAAGCCACACCAAAAAGGTAAAAAGCATAAGACTGCAAACAAAACAAAGAAAATGCTGGCCGACAATTGTCATTCCAGAAATACCAATAGCACTAGCAAAGACCCAGAACTGTGATTTACATGTTCATCGCAGTGCTGTTACTAATGACAAAGAGGAAACGATTCGATTTTTAGATCCAAAAGTGCTGTATAAGGGCCCTAATTAGTTGTTCTCTTCTAAGATATTTTTATATTCTTTTTTGGCACAGTACTTTAGGTAAGGTAATTCAAAATTAAATTATCAGCCCGTCGCGCACCTACTAAAGGGCGCCGAACCAAAAGATAACTCAAAATTTTATTATCAGCCCGTCGCGCTCTTTCCGCAGGGCGCCGGACCAAAAGCAAATGTTATTAATGTAACTAAAAATCACATTTTCAGCCTGTCGTGCTCCTACCACACGGCCCCAGACCAAACGGTAACTCCAACTTTTATTATCAGCCCGCCTTTCCACAGCGCGCCGGACCAAAAGCAAATGTAACTAATGTAATTAAAAATTACATTTTCAGGCCGTCACGCTCCTACCACAGGGCGCTGGACCAAAAGGTAACTCAAAATGATATTATCAGCCCATCGCGCACCTACTGAAGGGCGCCGGACCAAAAGGTAACTTTAAATTATATTATCAGCCCATTTGAGAATGGCATCTCAACTGCCAACAAAATACTGCACGCATTGCACAAATTGCTGCAACCTAAAGAGTAGAACTCAGGGGCATATTTAAAATGATTTAAATATACCCCCAAATTCGACTTATGGCCTCCTCCTCCCCTACAGCCATACCAAGCCTCACCAAAAAGGAAAAAAGCATAAGACTGCAAACAAAACAAAGAAAATGCTAGCCGACAATTGCCATTCCAGAAATACCAATAGCACTAGCAAAGACCAAGAACTGTGATTTACATGTTCATCGCAGTGCTGTTACTAATGACAAAAAGGAAACAAATCGATTTTTAGATCGAAAAGTGCTGTATAAGGGCCCTAATTAGTTGTTCTCTTCTAAGATATTTTTATATTATTTTGTGGCACATTACTTTAGGTAAGGTAATTCAAAATTATATTATTAGCCCATCTTGGTCATGCCACAGGACGCCGGACCAAAAGGTAACGCAAAATTATATTATCAGCCCGTCGCGCACCTACTAAAGGGCGCCGGACCAAAAGATAACTCAAAATTGTATTATCAGCCCGTCGCGCTCTTTCCACAGGGCGCCGGGCCAAAAGCAAATGTAACTAATGTAATAAAAAATTACATTTCTAGGCCGTCACGCTCCTACCACAGGGCGCTGGACCAAAAGGTAACTCAAAATTATATTATCAGCCCGTCGCGCACCTACTAAAGGGCGCCGGACCAAAAAAGATAACTCAAAATTTTATTATCAGCCCGTCGCGCTATTTCCACAGGGCACCGGACCAAAAGGAAATGTTATTAATGTAACTAAATATCACATTTTCAGTCTGTCGTGCTCCTACCACAGGGCCCCAGACCAAACGGTAACTCCAACTTTTATTATCAGCCCGCCTTTCCACAGCGCGCCGGACCAAAAGCAAATGTAACTAATGTAATTAAAAATTACATTTTCAGGCCGTCACACTCCTACCACAGGGCGCTGGACCAAAAGGTAACTCAAAATGATATTATCAGCCTATCGCGCACCTACTAAAGGCCGCCGGACCAAAAGGTAACTTTAAATTATGTTATCAGCCCGTTTGAGAATGGCATCTCAACTGCCAACAAAATACTGCACGCATTGCACAAATTGCTGCAACCTAAAGAGTAGAACTCAGGGGCATATTTAAAATGATTTAAATATACCCCCAAATTCGACTTATGGCCTCCTCCTCCCCTACAGCCATACCAAGCCTCACCAAAAAGGAAAAAAGCATAAGACTGCAAACAAAACAAAGAAAATGCTAGCCGACAATTGCCATTCCAGAAATACCAATAGCACTAGCAAAGACCAAGAACTGTGATTTACATGTTCATCGCAGTGCTGTTACTAATGACAAAAAGGAAACAAATCGATTTTTAGATCGAAAAGTGCTGTATAAGGGCCCTAATTAGTTGTTCTCTTCTAAGATATTTTTATATTATTTTGTGGCACATTACTTTAGGTAAGGTAATTCAAAATTATATTATTAGCCCATCTTGGTCATGCCACAGGACGCCGGACCAAAAGGTAACGCAAAATTATATTATCAGCCCGTCGCGCACCTACTAAAGGGCGCCGGACCAAAAGATAACTCAAAATTGTATTATCAGCCCGTCGCGCTCTTTCCACAGGGCGCCGGACCAAAAGCAAATGTAACTAATGTAATAAAAAATTACATTTCTAGGCCGTCACGCTCCTACCACAGGGCGCTGGACCAAAAGGTAACTCAAAATTATATTATCAGCCCGTCGCGCACCTACTAAAGGGCGCCGGACCAAAAAAGATAACTCAAAATTTTATTATCAGCCCGTCGCGCTATTTCCACAGGGCACCGGACCAAAAGCAAATGTTATTAATGTAACTAAAAATCACATTTTCAGCCTGTCGTGCTCCTACCACAGGGCCCCAGACCAAACGGTAACTCCAACTTTTATTATCAGCCCGCCTTTCTACAGCGCGCCGGACCAAAAGCAAATGTAACTAATGTAATTAAAAATTACATTTTCAGGCCATCACGCTCCTACCACAGGGCGCTGGACCTAAAGGTAACTCAAAATGATATTATCAGCCCGTCGCGCACCTACTAAAGGGCGCCGGACCAAAAGGTAACTTTAAATTATATTATCAGCCCGTTTGAGAATGGCATCTCAACTGCCAACAAAATACTGCACGCATTGCACAAATTGCTGCAACCTAAAGAGTAGAACTCAGGGGCATATTTAAAATGATTTAAATATACCCCCAAATTCGACTTATGGCCTCCTCCTCCCCTACAGCCATACCAAGCCTCACCAAAAAGGAAAAAAGCATAAGACTGCAAACAAAACAAAGAAAATGCTGGCCGACAATTGCCATTCCAGAAATACCAATAGCACTAGCAAAGACCAAGAACTGTGATTTACATGCTCATCGCAGTGCTGTTACTAATGACAAAAAGGAAACAAATCGATTTTTAGATCGAAAAGTGCTGTATAAGGGCCCTAATTAGTTGTTCTCTTCTAAGATATTTTATATTATTTTGTGGCACATTACTTTAGGTAAGGTAATTCAAAATTATATTATTAGCCCATCTTGGTCATGCCACAGGACGCCGGACCAAAAGGTAACGCAAAGTTTTATTATCAGCCCGTCGCGCACCTACTACAGGGCGCCGGACCAAAAGATAACTCAAAATTGTATTATCAGCCCGTCGTGCTATTTCCACAGGGCGCCGGACCAAAAGCTAATGTAACTAATGTAACTAAAAATTACATTTTCAGCGCGTTTTGCTTCTACAACAGGGCGCCAGACCAAATGGTAACTCCAACTTTTATTATCAGCCCGTCGCGCTCTTTCCACAGGGCGCCGGACCAAAAGCAAATGTAACTAATGTAATAAAAAATTACATTTCTAGGCCGTCACGCTCCTACCACAGGGCGCTGGACCAAATGGTAACTCAAAATTATATTATCAGCCCGTCGCGCACCTACTAAAGGGCGCCGGACCAAAAGATAACTCAAAATTTTATTATCAGCCCGTCGCGCTATTTCCACAGGGCGCCGGACCAAAAGCTAATGTAACTAATGTAACTAAAAATTACATTTTCAGCGCGTTTTGCTTCTACAACAGGGCGCCAGACCAAATGGTAACTCCAACTTTTATTATCAGCCCGTCGCGCTCTTTCCACAGGGCGCCGGACCAAAAGCAAATGTAACTAATGTAATTAAAAATTACATTTTCAGGCCATCACGCTCCTACCACAGGGCGCTGGACCTAAAGGTAACTCAAAATGATATTATCAGCCCGTCGCGCACCTACTAAAGGGCGCCGGACCAAAAGGTAACTTTAAATTATATTATCAGCCCGTTTGAGAATGGCATCTCAACTGCCAACAAAATACTGCACGCATTGCACAAATTGCTGCAACCTAAAGAGTAGAACTCAGGGGCATATTTAAAATGATTTAAATATACCCCCAAATTCGACTTATGGCCTCCTCCTCCCCTACAGCCATACCAAGCCTCACCAAAAAGGAAAAAAGCATAAGACTGCAAACAAAACAAAGAAAATGCTGGCCGACAATTTCCCTTCCAGAAATACTAATAGCACTAGCAAAGACCAAGAACTGTGATTTACATGTTCATCGCAGTGCTGTTACTAATGACAAAAAGGAAACAAATCGATTTTTAGATCGAAAAGTGCTGTATAAGGGCCCTAATTAGTTGTTCTCTTCTAAGATATTTTTATATTATTTTGTGGCACATTACTTTAGGTAAGGTAATTCAAAATTATATTATTAGCCTATCTTGGTCATGCCACAGGACGCCGGACCAAAAGGTAACGCAAAATTATATTATCAGCCCGTCACGCACCTACTAAAGGGCGCCGCACCAAAAGATAACTCAAAATTGTATTATTAGCCCGTCGCTCTCTTTCCACAGGGCGCCGGACCAAAAGCAAATGTAACTAATGTAATAAAAAATTACATTTCTAGGCCGTCACACTCCTACCACAGGGTGCTGGACCAAAAGGTAACTCAAAATTATATTATCAGCCCGTCGCGCACCTACTAAAGGGAGCCGGACCAAAAGATAACTCAAAATTTTATTATCAGCCCGTCGCGCTCTTTCCACAGGGCACCGGCCCAAAAGCAAATGTTATTAATGTAACTAAAAATCACATTTTCAGTCTGTCGTGCTCCTGCCACAGGGCCCCAGACCAAACGTTAACTCCAACTTTTATTATCAGCCCGCCTTTCCACAGCGCGCCGGACCAAAAGCAAATGTAACTAATGTAATTAAAAATTACATTTTCAGGCCGTTACGCTCCTACCACAGGGCGCTGGACCAAAAGGTAACTCAAAATGATATTATCAGCCCGTCGCGCACCTACTAAAGGGCGCCGGACCAAAAGGTAACTTTAAATTATATTATCCGCCCGTTTGAGAATGGCATCTCAACTGCCAACAAAATACTGCACGCATTGCACAAATTGCTGCAATCTAAAGAGTAGAACTCAGGGGCATATTTAAAATGATTTAAATATACCCCCAAATTCGACTTATGGCCTCCTCCTCCCCTACAGCCATACCAAGCCTCACCAAAAAGGAAAAAAGCATAAGACTGCAAACAAAACAAAGAAAATGCTGGCCGACAATTGCCATTCCAGAAATACCAATAGCACTAGCAAAGACCAAGAACTGTGATTTACATGTTCATCGCAGTGCTGTTACTAATGACAAAAAGGAAACAAATCGATTTTTAGATCGAAAAGTGCTGTATAAGGGACCTAATTAGTTGTTTTCTTCTAAGATATTTTTATATTATTTTGTGGCACATTACTTTAGGTAAGGTAATTCAAAATTATATTATTAGCCCATCTTGGTCATGCCACAGGACGCCGGACCAAAAGGTAACGCAAAATTATATTATCAGCCCGTCGCGCACCTACTAAAGGGTGCCGGACCAAAAGATAACTCAAAATTGTATTATCAGCCCGTTGCGCTCTTTCCACAGGGCGCCGGGCCAAAAGCAAATGTAACTAATGTAATAAAAAATTACATTTCTAGGCCGTCACGCTCCTACCACAGGGCGCTGGACCAAAAGGTAACTCAAAATTATATTATCAGCCCGTCGCGCACCTACTAAAGGGTGCCGGACCAAAAGGTAACTTTAAATTATATTATCAGCCCGTTTGAGAATGGCATCTCAACTGCCAACAAAATACTGCACGCATTGCACAAATTGCTGCAACCTAAAGAGTAGAACTCAGGGGCATATTTAAAATGATTTAAATATACCCCCAAATTCGACTTATGGCCTCCTCCTCCCCTACAGCAATACCAAGCCTCACCAAAAAGGTAAAAAGCGTAAGACTGCAAACAAAACAAAGAAAATGCTGGCCGACAATTGCCATTCCAGAAATACCAATAGCACTAGCAAAGACCAAGAACTGTGATTTACATGTTCATCGCAGTGCTGTTACTAATGACAAAAAGGAAACAAATCGATTTTTAGATCAAAAAGTGCTGTATAAGGGACCTAATTAGTTGTTTTCTTCTAAGATATTTTTATATTATTTTGTGGCACATTACTTTAGGTAAGGTAATTCAAAATTATATTATTAGCCCATCTTGGTCATGCCACAGGACGCCGGACCAAAAGGTAACGCAAAATTATATTATCAGCCCGTCGCGCACCTACTAAAGGGCGCCGGACCAAAAGATAACTCAAAACTGTATTATCAGCCCGTTGCGCTCTTTCCACAGGGCGCCGGGCCAAAAGCAAATGTAACTAATGTAATAAAAAACTACATTTCTAGGCCGTCACGCTCCTACCACAGGGAGCCGGACCAAAAGATAACTCAAAATTTTATTATCAGCCCGTCGCGCTCTTTCCACAGGGCACCGGCCCAAAAGCAAATGTTATTAATGTAACTAAAAATCACATTTTCAGTCTGTCGTGCTCCTGCCACAGGGCCCCAGACCAAACGTTAACTCCAACTTTTATTATCAGCCCGCCTTTCCACAGCGCGCCGGACCAAAAGCAAATGTAACTAATGTAATTAAAAATTACATTTTCAGGCCGTTACGCTCCTACCACAGGGCGCTGGACCAAAAGGTAACTCAAAATGATATTATCAGCCCGTCGCGCACCTACTAAAGGGCGCCGGACCAAAAGGTAACTTTAAATTATATTATCCGCCCGTTTGAGAATGGCATCTCAACTGCCAACAAAATACTGCACGCATTGCACAAATTGCTGCAATCTAAAGAGTAGAACTCAGGGGCATATTTAAAATGATTTAAATATACCCCCAAATTCGACTTATGGCCTCCTCCTCCCCTACAGCCATACCAAGCCTCACCAAAAAGGAAAAAAGCATAAGACTGCAAACAAAACAAAGAAAATGCTGGCCGACAATTGCCATTCCAGAAATACCAATAGCACTAGCAAAGACCAAGAACTGTGATTTACATGTTCATCGCAGTGCTGTTACTAATGACAAAAAGGAAACAAATCGATTTTTAGATCGAAAAGTGCTGTATAAGGGACCTAATTAGTTGTTTTCTTCTAAGATATTTTTATATTATTTTGTGGCACATTACTTTAGGTAAGGTAATTCAAAATTATATTATTAGCCCATCTTGGTCATGCCACAGGACGCCGGACCAAAAGGTAACGCAAAATTATATTATCAGCCCGTCGCGCACCTACTAAAGGGTGCCGGACCAAAAGATAACTCAAAATTGTATTATCAGCCCGTTGCGCTCTTTCCACAGGGCGCCGGGCCAAAAGCAAATGTAACTAATGTAATAAAAAATTACATTTCTAGGCCGTCACGCTCCTACCACAGGGCGCTGGACCAAAAGGTAACTCAAAATTATATTATCAGCCCGTCGCGCACCTACTAAAGGGTGCCGGACCAAAAGGTAACTTTAAATTATATTATCAGCCCGTTTGAGAATGGCATCTCAACTGCCAACAAAATACTGCACGCATTGCACAAATTGCTGCAACCTAAAGAGTAGAACTCAGGGGCATATTTAAAATGATTTAAATATACCCCCAAATTCGACTTATGGCCTCCTCCTCCCCTACAGCAATACCAAGCCTCACCAAAAAGGTAAAAAGCGTAAGACTGCAAACAAAACAAAGAAAATGCTGGCCGACAATTGCCATTCCAGAAATACCAATAGCACTAGCAAAGACCAAGAACTGTGATTTACATGTTCATCGCAGTGCTGTTACTAATGACAAAAAGGAAACAAATCGATTTTTAGATCAAAAAGTGCTGTATAATGGACCTAATTAGTTGTTTTCTTCTAAGTTATTTTTATATTATTTTGTGGCACATTACTTTAGGTAAGGTAATTCAAAATTATATTATTAGCCCATCTTGGTCATGCCACAGGACGCCGGACCAAAAGGTAACGCAAAATTATATTATCAGCCCGTCGCGCACCTACTAAAGGGCGCCGGACCAAAAGATAACTCAAAACTGTATTATCAGCCCGTTGCGCTCTTTCCACAGGGCGCCGGGCCAAAAGCAAATGTAACTAATGTAATAAAAAATTACATTTCTAGGCCGTCACGCTCCTACCACAGGGCGCTGGACCAAAAGGTAACTCAAAATTATATTATCAGCCCGTCGCGCACCTACTAAAGGGTGCCGGACCAAAAGGTAACTTTAAATTATATTATCAGCCCGTTTGAGAATGGCATCTCAACTGCCAACAAAATACGGCACGCATTGCACAAATTGCTGCAACCTAAAGAGTAGAACTCAGGGGCATATTTAAAATGATTTAAATATACCCCCAAATTCGACTTATGGCCTCCTCCTCCCCTACAGCCATACCAAGCCTCACCAAAAAGGAAAAAAGCATGAGACTGCAAACAAAACAAAGAAAATGCTGGCCGACAATTGCCATTCCAGAAATACCAATAGCACTAGCAAAGACCAAGAACTGTGATTTACATGTTCATCGCAGTGCTGTTACTAATGACAAAAAGGAAACAAATCGATTTTTAGATCGAAAAGTGCTGTATAAGGGCCCTAATTAGTTGTTCTCTTCTAAGATATTTTATATTATTTTGTGGCACATTACTTTAGGTAAGGTAATTCAAAATTATATTATTAGCCCATCTTGGTCATGCCACAGGACGCCGGACCAAAATGTAAGGCAAAATTATATTATCAGCCCGTCGCGCACCTACTAAAGGGCGCCGGACCAAAAGATAACTCAAAATTGTATTATCAGCCCGTCGCGCTCTTTCCACAGGGTGCCGGACCAAAAGCAAATGTAACTAATGTAATAAAAAATTACATTTCTAGGCCGTCACGCTCCTACCACAGGGCGCTGGACCAACAGGTAACTCAAAATTATATTATCAGCCCGTCGCGCACCTACTAAAGGGTGCCGGGCCAAAAGATAACTCAAAATTTTATTATCAGCCCGTCGCGTTCTTTCCACAGGGCACCGGCCCAAAAGCAAATGTTATTAATGTAACTAAAAATCACATTTTCAGTCTGTCGTGCTCCTGCCACAGGGCCCCAGACCAAACATTAACTCCAACTTTTATTATTAGCCCGCCTTTCCACAGCGCGCCGGACCAAAAGCAAATGTAACTAATGTAATTAAAAATTACATTTTCAGGCCGTTACGCTCCTACCACAGGGCGCTGGACCAAAAGGTAACTCAAAATGATATTATCAGCCCGTCGCGCACCTACTAAAGGGCGCCGGACCAAAAGGTAACTTTAAATTATATTATCCGCCCGTTTGAGAATGGCATCTCAACTGCCAACAAAATACTGCACGCATTGCACAAATTGCTGCAATCTAAAGAGTAGAACTCAGGGGCATATTTAAAATGATTTAAATATACCCCCAAATTCGACTTATGGCCTCCTCCTCCCCTACAGCCATACCAAGCCTCACCAAAAAGGTAAAAAGCATAAGACTGCAAACAAAACAAAGAAAATGCTGGCCGACAATTGCCATTCCAGAAATACCAATAGCACTAGCAAAGACCAAGAACTGTGATTTACATGTTCATCGCAGTGCTGTTACTAATGACAAAAAGGAAACAAATCGATTTTTAGATCGAAAAGTGCTGTATAAGGGACCTAATTAGTTGTTTTCTTCTAAGATATTTTTATATTATTTTGTGGCACATTACTTTAGGTAAGGTAATTCAAAATTATATTATTAGCCCATCTTGGTCATGCCACAGGACGCCGGACCAAAAGGTAACGCAAAATTATATTATCAGCCCGTCGCGCACCTACTAAAGGGCGCCGGACCAAAAGATAACTCAAAATTGTATTATCAGCCCGTTGCGCTCTTTCCACAGGGCGCCGGGCCAAAAGCAAATGTAACTAATGTAATAAAAAATTACATTTCTAGGCCGTCACGCTCCTACCACAGGGCGCTGGACCAAAAGGTAACTCAAAATTATATTATCAGCCTGTCGCGCACCTACTAAAGGGTGCCGGACCAAAAGGTAACTTTAAATTATATTATCAGCCCGTTTGAGAATGGCATCTCAACTGCCAACAAAATACTGCACGCATTGCACAAATTGCTGCAACCTAAAGAGTAGAACTCAGGGGCATATTTAAAATTATTTAAATATACCCCCAAATTCGACTTATGGCCTCCTCCTCCCCTACAGCCATACCAAGCCTCACCAAAAAGGAAAAAGCATAAGACTGCAAACAAAACAAAGAAAATGCAGGCCGACAATTGCCATTCCAGAAATACCAATAGCACTAGCAAAGACCAAGAACTGTGATTTACATGTTCATCGCAGTGCTGTTACTAATGACAAAAAGGAAACAAATCTATTTTTAGATCGAAAAGTGCTGTATAAGGGCCCTAATTAGTTGTTCTCTTCTAAGATATTTTATATTATTTTGTGGCACATTACTTTAGGTAAGGTAATTCAAAATTATATTATTAGCCCATCTTGGTCATGCCACAGGACGCCGGACCAAAATGTAAGGCAAAATTATATTATCAGCCCGTCGCGCACCTACTAAAGGGCGCCGGACCAAAAGATAACTCAAAATTGTATTATCAGCCCGTCGCGCTCTTTCCACAGGGCGCCGGACCAAAAGCAAATGTAACTAATGTAATAAAAACCTACATTTCTAGGCCGTCACGCTCCTACCACAGGGCGCTGGACCAAAAGGTAACTCAAAATTATATTATCAGCCCGTCGCGCACCTACTAAAGGGTGCCGGACCAAAAGATAACTCAAAATTTTATTATCAGCCCGTCGCGCTCTTTCCACAGGGCACCGGCCCAAAAGCAAATGTTATTAATGTAACTAAAAATCACATTTTCAGTCTGTCGTGCTCCTGCCACAGGGCCCCAGACCAAACGTTAACTCCAACTATTATTATTAGCCCGCCTTTCCACAGCGCGCCGGACCAAAAGCAAATGTAACTAATGTAATTAAAAATTACATTTTCAGGCCGTTACGCTCCTACCACAGGGCGCTGGACCAAAAGGTAACTCAAAATGATATTATCAGCCCGTCGCGCACCTACTAAAGGGCGCCGGACCAAAAGGTAACTTTAAATTATATTATCCGCCCGTTTGAGAATGGCATCTCAACTGCCAACAAAATACTGCACGCATTGCACAAATTGCTGCAATCTAAAGAGTAGAACTCAGGGGCATATTTAAAATGATTTAAATATACCCCCAAATTCGACTTATGGCCTCCTCCTCCCCTACAGCCATACCAAGCCTCACCAAAAAGGTAAAAAGCATAAGACTGCAAACAAAACAAAGAAAATGCTGGCCGACAATTGCCATTCCAGAAATACCAATAGCACTAGCAAAGACCAAGAACTGTGATTTACATGTTCATCGCAGTGCTGTTACTAATGACAAAAAGGAAACAAATCGATTTTTAGATCGAAAAGTGCTGTATAAGGGACCTAATTAGTTGTTTTCTTCTAAGATATTTTTATATTATTTTGTGGCACATTACTTTAGGTAAGGTAATTCAAAATTATATTATTAGCCCATCTTGGTCATGCCACAGGACGCCGGACCAAAAGGTAACGCAAAATTATATTATCAGCCCGTCGCGCACCTACTAAAGGGCGCCGGACCAAAAGATAACTCAAAATTGTATTATCAGCCCGTTGCGCTCTTTCCACAGGGCGCCGGGCCAAAAGCAAATGTAACTAATGTAATAAAAAATTACATTTCTAGGCCGTCACGCTCCTACCACAGGGCGCTGGACCAAAAGGTAACTCAAAATTATATTATCAGCCTGTCGCGCACCTACTAAAGGGTGCCGGACCAAAAGGTAACTTTAAATTATATTATCAGCCCGTTTGAGAATGGCATCTCAACTGCCAACAAAATACTGCACGCATTGCACAAATTGCTGCAACCTAAAGAGTAGAACTCAGGGGCATATTTAAAATGATTTAAATATACCCCCAAATTCGACTTATGGCCTCCTCCTCCCCTACAGCCATACCAAGCCTCACCAAAAAGGAAAAAGCATAAGACTGCAAACAAAACAAAGAAAATGCTGGCCGACAATTGCCATTCCAGAAATACCAATAGCACTAGCAAAGACCAAGAACTGTGATTTACATGTTCATCGCAGTGCTGTTACTAATGACAAAAAGGAAAGAAATCGATTTTTAGATCGAAAAGTGCTGTATAAGGGCCCTAATTAGTTGTTCTCTTCTAAGATATTTTATATTATTTTGTGGCACATTACTTTAGGTAAGGTAATTCAAAATTATATTATTAGCCCATCTTGGTCATGCCACAGGACGCCGGACCAAAATGTAAGGCAAAATTATATTATCAGCCCGTCGCGCACCTACTAAAGGGCGCCGGACCAAAAGATAACTCAAAATTGTATTATCAGCCCGTCGCGCTCTTTCCACAGGGCGCCGGACCAAAATCAAATGTAACTAATGTAATAAAAACCTACTTTTCTAGGCCGTCACGCTCCTACCACAGGGCGCTGGACCAAAAGGTAACTCAAAATTAAATTATCAGCCCGTCGCGCACCTACTAAAGGGTGCCGGACCAAAAGATAACTCAAAATTTTATTATCAGCCCGTCGCGCTCTTTCCACAGGGCACCGGCCCAAAAGCAAATGTTATTAATGTAACTAAAAATCACATTTTCAGTCTGTCGTGCTCCTGCCACAGGGCCCCAGACCAAACGTTAACTCCAACTTTTATTATCAGCCCGCCTTTCCACAGCGCGCCGGACCAAAAGCAAATGTAACTAATGTAATTAAAAATTACATTTTCAGGCCGTTACGCTCCTACCACAGGGCGCTGGACCAAAAGGTAACTCAAAATGATATTGTCAGCCCGTCGCGCACCTACTAAAGGGCGCCGGACCAAAAGGTAACTTTAAATTATATTATCCGCCCGTTTGAGAATGGCATCTCAACTGCCAACAAAATACTGCACGCATTGCACAAATTGCTGCAATCTAAAGAGTAGAACTCAGGGGCATATTTAAAATGATTTAAATATACCCCCAAATTCGACTTATGGCCTCCTCCTCCCCTACAGCCATACCAAGCCTCACCAAAAAGGTAAAAAGCATAAGACTGCAAACAAAACAAAGAAAATGCTGGCCGACAATTGCCATTCCAGAAATACCAATAGCACTAGCAAAGACCAAGAACTGTGATTTACATGTTCATCGCAGTGCTGTTACTAATGACAAAAAGGAAACAAATCGATTTTTAGATCGAAAAGTGCTGTATAAGGGACCTAATTAGTTGTTTTCTTCTAAGATATTTTTATATTATTTTGTGGCACATTACTTTAGGTAAGGTAATTCAAAATTATATTATTAGCCCATCTTGGTCATGCCACAGGACGCCGGACCAAAAGGTAACGCAAAATTATATTATCAGCCCGTCGCGCACCTACTAAAGGGCGCCGGACCAAAAGATAACTCAAAATTGTATTATCAGCCCGTCGCGCTCTTTCCACAGGGTGCCGGACCAAAAGCAAATGTAACTAATGTAATAAAAAATTACATTTCTAGGCCGTCACGCTCCTACCACAGGGCGCTGGACCAAAAGGTAACTCAAAATTATATTATCAGCCCGTTGCGCTCTTTCCACAGGGCGCCGGGCCAAAAGCAAATGTAACTAATGTAATAAAAAATTACATTTCTAGGCCGTCACGCTCCTACCACAGGGCGCTGGACCAAAAGGTAACTCAAAATTATATTATCAGCCCGTCGCGCACCTACTAAAGGGTGCCGGACCAAAAGATAACTCAAAATTTTATTATCAGCCCGTCGCGCTCTTTCCACAGGGCACCGGCCCAAAAGCAAATGTTATTAATGTGACTAAAAATCACATTTTCAGTCTGTCGTGCTCCTGCCACAGGGCCCCAGACCAAACGTTAACTCCAACTTTTATTATCAGCCCGCCTTTCCACAGCGCGCCGGACCAAAAGAAAATGTAACTAATGTAATTAAAAATTACATTTTCAGGCCGTTACGCTCCTACCACAGGGCGCTGGACCAAAAGGTAACTCAAAATGATATTATCAGCCCGTCGCGCACCTACTAAAGGGCGCCGGACCAAAAGATAACTCAAAATTGTATTATCAGCCCGTTGCGCTCTTTCCACAGGGCGCCGGTCCAAAAGCAAATGTAACTAATGTAATAAAAAATTACATTTCTAGGCCGTCACCACAGGGCGCTGGACCAAAAGGTAACTCAAAATTATATTATCAGCCCGTCGCGCACCTACTAAAGGGTGCCGGACCAAAAGGTAACTTTACATTATATTATCAGCCCGTTTGAGAATGGCATCTCAACTGCCAACAAAATCCTGCACGCATTGCACAAATTGCTGCAACCTAAAGAGTAGAACTCAGGGGCATATTTAAAATGATTTAAATATACCCCCAAATTCGACTTATGGCCTCCTCCTCCCCTACAGCCATACCAAGCCTCACCAAAAAGGAAAAAGCATAAGACTGCAAACAAAACAAAGAAAATGCTGGCCGACAATTGCCATTCCAGAAATACCAATAGCACTAGCAAAGACCAAGAACTGTGATTTACATGTTCATCGCAGTGCTGTTACTAATGACAAAAAGGAAACAAATCGATTTTTAGATCGAAAAGTGCTGTATAAGGGACCTAATTAGTTGTTTTCTTCTAAGATATTTTTATATTATTTTGTGGCACATTACTTTAGGTAAGGTAATTCAAAATTATATTATTAGCCCATCTTGGTCATGCCACAGGACGCCGGACCAAAAGGTAACGCAAAATTATATTATCAGCCCGTCGCGCACCTACTAAAGGGCGCCGGACCAAAAGAAAACTCAAAATTGTATTATCAGCCCGTTGCGCTCTTTCCACAGGGCGCCGGGCCAAAAGCAAATGTAACTAATGTAATAAAAAATTACATTTCTAGGCCGTCACGCTCCTACCACAGGGCGCTGGACCAAAAGGTAACTCAAAATTATATTATCAGCCCATCGCGCACCTACTAAAGGGTGCCGGACCAAAAGATAACTCAAAATTTTATTATCAGCCCGTCGCGCTCTTTCCACAGGGCACCGGCCCAAAAGCAAATGTTATTAATGTAACTAAAAATCACATTTTCAGTCTGTCGTGCTCCTGCCACAGGGCCCCAGACCAAACGTTAACTCCAACTTTTATTATCAGCCCGCCTTTCCACAGCGCGCCGGACCAAAAGCAAATGTAACTAATGTAATTAAAAATTACATTTTCAGGCCGTTACGCTCCTACCACAGGGCGCTGGACCAAAAGGTAACTCAAAATGATATTATCAGCCCGTCGCGCACCTACTAAAGGGCGCCGGACCAAAAGGTAACTTTAAATTATATTATCCGCCCGTTTGAGAATGGCATCTCAACTGCCAACAAAATACTGCACGCATTGCACAAATTGCTGCAACCTAAAGAGTAGAACTCAGGGGCATATTTAAAATGATTTAAATATACCCCCAAATTCTACTTATGGCCTCCTCCTCCCCTACAGCCATACCAAGCCTCACCAAAAAGGTAAAAAGCATAAGACTACAAACAAAACAAAGAAAATGCTGGCCGACAATTGCCATTCCAGAAATACCAATAGCACTAGCAAAGACCAAGAACTGTGATTTACATGTTCATCGCAGTGCTGTTACTAATGACAAAAAGGAAACAAATCGATTTTTAGATCGAAAAGTGCTGTATAAGGGACCTAATTAGTTGTTTTCTTCTCAGATATTTTTATATTATTTTGTGGCACATTACTTTAGGTAAGGTAATTCAAAATTATATTATTAGCCCATCTTGGTCATGCCACAGGACGCCGGACCAAAATGTAAGGCAAAATTATATTATCAGCCCGTCGCGCACCTACTAAAGGGCGCCGGACCAAAAGATAACTCAAAATTGTATTATCAGCCCGTCGCGCTCTTTCCACAGGGCGCCGGACCAAAAGCAAATGTAACTAATGTAATAAAAACTTACATTTCTAGGCCGTCACGCTCCTACCACAGGGCGCTGGACCAAAAGGTAACTCAAAATTATATTATCAGCCCGTCGCGCACCTACTAAAGGGTGCCGGACCAAAAGATAACTCAAAATTTTATTATCAGCCCGTCGCGCTCTTTCCACAGGGCACCGGCCCAAAAGCAAATGTTATTAATGTAACTAAAAATCACCTTTTCAGTCTGTCGTGCTCCTGCCACAGGGCCCCAGACCAAACGTTAACTCCAACTTTTATTATCAGCCCGCCTTTCCACAGCGCGCCGGACCAAAAGCAAATGTAACTAATGTAATTAAAAATTACATTTTCAGGCCGTTACGCTCCTACCACAGGGCGCTGGACCAAAAGGTAACTCAAAATGATATTATCAGCCCGTCGCGCACCTACTAAAGGGCGCCGGACCAAAAGGTAACTTTAAATTATATTATCCGCCCGTTTGAGAATGGCATCTCAACTGCCAACAAAATACTGCACGCATTGCACAAATTGCTGCAATCTAAAGAGCAGAACTCAGGGGCATATTTAAAATGATTTAAATATACCCCCAAATTCGACTTATGGCCTCCTCCTCCCCTACAGCCATACCAAGCCTCACCAAAAAGGTAAAAAGCATAAGACTGCAAACAAAACAAAGAAAATGCTGGCCGACAATTGCCATTCCAGAAATACCAATAGCACTAGCAAAGACCAAGAACTGTGATTTACATGTTCATCGCAGTGCTGTTACTAATGACAAAAAGGAAACAAATCGATTTTTAGATCGAAAAGTGCTGTATAAGGGACCTAATTAGTTGTTTTCTTCTAAGATATTTTTATATTATTTTGTGGCACATTACTTTAGGTAAGGTAATTCAAAATTATATTATTAGCCCATCTTGGTCATGCCACAGGACGCCGGACCAAAAGGTAACGCAAAATTATATTATCAGCCCGTCGCGCACCTACTCAAGGGCGCCGGACCAAAAGATAACTCAAAATTGTATTATCAGCCCGTTGCGCTCTTTCCACAGGGCGCCGGGCCAAAAGCAAATGTAACTAATGTAATAAAAAATTACATTTCTAGGCCGTCACGCTCCTACCACAGGGCGCTGGACCAAGAGGTAACTCAAAATTATATTATCAGCCCGTCGCGCACCTACTAAAGGGTGCCGAACAAAAGGTAACTTTAAATTATATTATCAGCCCGTTTGAGAATGGCATCTCAACTGCCAACAAAATACTGCACGCATTGCACAAATTGCTGCAACCTAAAGAGTAGAACTGAGGGGCATATTTAAAATGATTTAAATATACCCCCAAATTCGACTTATGGCCTCCTCCTCCCCTACAGCCATACCAAGCCTCACCAAAAAGGAAAAAGCATAAGACTGCAAACAAAACAAAGAAAATGCTGGCCGACAATTGCCATTCCAGAAATACCAATAGCACTAGCAAAGACCAAGAACTGTGATTTACATGTTCATCGCAGTGCTGTTACTAATGACAAAAAGGAAACAAATCGATTTTTAGATCGAAAAGTGCTGTATAAGGGACCTAATTAGTTGTTTTCTTCTAAGATATTTTTATATTATTTTTTGGCACATTACTTTAGGTAAGGTAATTCAAAATTATATTATTAGCCCATCTTGGTCATGCCACAGGACGCCGGACCAAAAGGTAACGCAAAATTATATTATCAGCCTGTCGCGCACCTACTAAAGGGTGCCGGACCAAAAGATAACTCAAAATTGTATTATCAGCCCGTTGCGCTCTTTCCACAGGGCGCCGGGCCAAAAGCAAATGTAACTAATGTAATAAAAAATTACATTTCTAGGCCGTCACGCTCCTACCACAGGGCGCTGGACCAAAAGGTAACTCAAAATTATATTATCAGCCCGTCGCGCACCTACTAAAGGGTGCCGGACCAAAAGGTAACTTTAAATTATATTATCAGCCTGTTTGAGAATGGCATCTCAACTGCCAACAAAATACTGCACGCATTGCACAAATTGCTGCAACCTAAAGAGTAGAACTCAGGGGCATATTTAAAATGATTTAAATATACCCCCAAATTCGACTTATGGCCTCCTCCTCCCCTACAGCAATACCAAGCCTCACCAAAAAGGTAAAAAGCGTAAGACTGCAAACAAAACAAAGAAAATGCTGGCCGACAATTGCCATTCCAGAAATACCAATAGCACTAGCAAAGACCAAGAACTGTGATTTACATGTTCATCGCAGTGCTGTTACTAATGACAAAAAGGAAACAAATCGATTTTTAGATCAAAAAGTGCTGTATAAGGGACCTAATTAGTTGTTTTCTTCTAAGTTATTTTTATATTATTTTGTGGCACATTACTTTAGGTAAGGTAATTCAAAATTATATTATTAGCCCATCTTGGTCATGCCACAGGACGCCGGACCAAAAGGTAACGCAAAATTATATTATCAGCCCGTCGCGCACCTACTAAAGGGCGCCGGACCAAAAGATAACTCAAAACTGTATTATCAGCCCGTTGCGCTCTTTCCACAGGGCGCCGGGCCAAAAGCAAATGTAACTAATGTAATAAAAAATTACATTTCTAGGCCGTCACGCTCCTACCACAGGGCGCTGGACCAAAAGGTAACTCAAAATTATATTATCAGCCCGTCGCGCACCTACTAAAGGGTGCCGGACCAAAAGGTAACTTTAAATTATATTATCAGCCCGTTTGAGAATGGCATCTCAACTGCCAACAAAATCCTGCACGCATTGCACAAATTGCTGCAACCTAAAGAGTAGAACTCAGGGGCATATTTAAAATGATTTAAATATACCCCCAAATTCGACTTATGGCCTCCTCCTCCCCTACAGCCATACCAAGCCTCACCAAAAAGGAAAAAAGCATGAGACTGCAAACAAAACAAAGAAAATGCTGGCCGACAATTGCCATTCCAGAAATACCAATAGCACTAGCAAAGACCAAGAACTGTGATTTACATGTTCATCGCAGTGCTGTTACTAATGACAAAAAGGAAACAAATCGATTTTTAGATCGAAAAGTGCTGTATAAGGGCCCTAATTAGTTGTTCTCTTCTAAGATATTTTATATTATTTTGTGGCACATTACTTTAGGTAAGGTAATTCAAAATTATATTATTAGCCCATCTTGGTCATGCCACAGGACGCCGGACCAAAATGTAAGGCAAAATTATATTATCAGCCCGTCGCGCACCTACTAAAGGGCGCCGGACCAAAAGATAACTCAAAATTGTATTATCAGCCCGTCGCGCTCTTTCCACAGGGTGCCGGACCAAAAGCAAATGTAACTAATGTAATAAAAAATTACATTTCTAGGCCGTCACGCTCCTACCACAGGGCGCTGGACCAACAGGTAACTCAAAATTATATTATCAGCCCGTCGCGCACCTACTAAAGGGTGCCGGGCCAAAAGATAACTCAAAATTTTATTATCAGCCCGTCGCGTTCTTTCCACAGGGCACCGGCCCAAAAGCAAATGTTATTAATGTAACTAAAAATCACATTTTCAGTCTGTCGTGCTCCTGCCACAGGGCCCCAGACCAAACATTAACTCCAACTTTTATTATTAGCCCGCCTTTCCACAGCGCGCCGGACCAAAAGCAAATGTAACTAATGTAATTAAAAATTACATTTTCAGGCCGTTACGCTCCTACCACAGGGCGCTGGACCAAAAGGTAACTCAAAATGATATTATCAGCCCGTCGCGCACCTACTAAAGGGCGCCGGACCAAAAGGTAACTTTAAATTATATTATCCGCCCGTTTGAGAATGGCATCTCAACTGCCAACAAAATACTGCACGCATTGCACAAATTGCTGCAATCTAAAGAGTAGAACTCAGGGGCATATTTAAAATGATTTAAATATACCCCCAAATTCGACTTATGGCCTCCTCCTCCCCTACAGCCATACCAAGCCTCACCAAAAAGGTAAAAAGCATAAGACTGCAAACAAAACAAAGAAAATGCTGGCCGACAATTGCCATTCCAGAAATACCAATAGCACTAGCAAAGACCAAGAACTGTGATTTACATGTTCATCGCAGTGCTGTTACTAATGACAAAAAGGAAACAAATCGATTTTTAGATCGAAAAGTGCTGTATAAGGGACCTAATTAGTTGTTTTCTTCTAAGATATTTTTATATTATTTTGTGGCACATTACTTTAGGTAAGGTAATTCAAAATTATATTATTAGCCCATCTTGGTCATGCCACAGGACGCCGGACCAAAAGGTAACGCAAAATTATATTATCAGCCCGTCGCGCACCTACTAAAGGGCGCCGGACCAAAAGATAACTCAAAATTGTATTATCAGCCCGTTGCGCTCTTTCCACAGGGCGCCGGGCCAAAAGCAAATGTAACTAATGTAATAAAAAATTACATTTCTAGGCCGTCACGCTCCTACCACAGGGCGCTGGACCAAAAGGTAACTCAAAATTATATTATCAGCCTGTCGCGCACCTACTAAAGGGTGCCGGACCAAAAGGTAACTTTAAATTATATTATCAGCCCGTTTGAGAATGGCATCTCAACTGCCAACAAAATACTGCACGCATTGCACAAATTGCTGCAACCTAAAGAGTAGAACTCAGGGGCATATTTAAAATTATTTAAATATACCCCCAAATTCGACTTATGGCCTCCTCCTCCCCTACAGCCATACCAAGCCTCACCAAAAAGGAAAAAGCATAAGACTGCAAACAAAACAAAGAAAATGCAGGCCGACAATTGCCATTCCAGAAATACCAATAGCACTAGCAAAGACCAAGAACTGTGATTTACATGTTCATCGCAGTGCTGTTACTAATGACAAAAAGGAAACAAATCTATTTTTAGATCGAAAAGTGCTGTATAAGGGCCCTAATTAGTTGTTCTCTTCTAAGATATTTTATATTATTTTGTGGCACATTACTTTAGGTAAGGTAATTCAAAATTATATTATTAGCCCATCTTGGTCATGCCACAGGACGCCGGACCAAAATGTAAGGCAAAATTATATTATCAGCCCGTCGCGCACCTACTAAAGGGCGCCGGACCAAAAGATAACTCAAAATTGTATTATCAGCCCGTCGCGCTCTTTCCACAGGGCGCCGGACCAAAAGCAAATGTAACTAATGTAATAAAAACCTACATTTCTAGGCCGTCACGCTCCTACCACAGGGCGCTGGACCAAAAGGTAACTCAAAATTATATTATCAGCCCGTCGCGCACCTACTAAAGGGTGCCGGACCAAAAGATAACTCAAAATTTTATTATCAGCCCGTCGCGCTCTTTCCACAGGGCACCGGCCCAAAAGCAAATGTTATTAATGTAACTAAAAATCACATTTTCAGTCTGTCGTGCTCCTGCCACAGGGCCCCAGACCAAACGTTAACTCCAACTTTTATTATTAGCCCGCCTTTCCACAGCGCGCCGGACCAAAAGCAAATGTAACTAATGTAATTAAAAATTACATTTTCAGGCCGTTACGCTCCTACCACAGGGCGCTGGACCAAAAGGTAACTCAAAATGATATTATCAGCCCGTCGCGCACCTACTAAAGGGCGCCGGACCAAAAGGTAACTTTAAATTATATTATCCGCCCGTTTGAGAATGGCATCTCAACTGCCAACAAAATACTGCACGCATTGCACAAATTGCTGCAATCTAAAGAGTAGAACTCAGGGGCATATTTAAAATGATTTAAATATACCCCCAAATTCGACTTATGGCCTCCTCCTCCCCTACAGCCATACCAAGCCTCACCAAAAAGGTAAAAAGCATAAGACTGCAAACAAAACAAAGAAAATGCTGGCCGACAATTGCCATTCCAGAAATACCAATAGCACTAGCAAAGACCAAGAACTGTGATTTACATGTTCATCGCAGTGCTGTTACTAATGACAAAAAGGAAACAAATCGATTTTTAGATCGAAAAGTGCTGTATAAGGGACCTAATTAGTTGTTTTCTTCTAAGATATTTTTATATTATTTTGTGGCACATTACTTTAGGTAAGGTAATTCAAAATTATATTATTAGCCCATCTTGGTCATGCCACAGGACGCCGGACCAAAAGGTAACGCAAAATTATATTATCAGCCCGTCGCGCACCTACTAAAGGGCGCCGGACCAAAAGATAACTCAAAATTGTATTATCAGCCCGTTGCGCTCTTTCCACAGGGCGCCGGGCCAAAAGCAAATGTAACTAATGTAATAAAAAATTACATTTCTAGGCCGTCACGCTCCTACCACAGGGCGCTGGACCAAAAGGTAACTCAAAATTATATTATCAGCCTGTCGCGCACCTACTAAAGGGTGCCGGACCAAAAGGTAACTTTAAATTATATTATCAGCCCGTTTGAGAATGGCATCTCAACTGCCAACAAAATACTGCACGCATTGCACAAATTGCTGCAACCTAAAGAGTAGAACTCAGGGGCATATTTAAAATGATTTAAATATACCCCCAAATTCGACTTATGGCCTCCTCCTCCCCTACAGCCATACCAAGCCTCACCAAAAAGGAAAAAGCATAAGACTGCAAACAAAACAAAGAAAATGCTGGCCGACAATTGCCATTCCAGAAATACCAATAGCACTAGCAAAGACCAAGAACTGTGATTTACATGTTCATCGCAGTGCTGTTACTAATGACAAAAAGGAAAGAAATCTATTTTTAGATCGAAAAGTGCTGTATAAGGGCCCTAATTAGTTGTTCTCTTCTAAGATATTTTATATTATTTTGTGGCACATTACTTTAGGTAAGGTAATTCAAAATTATATTATTAGCCCATCTTGGTCATGCCACAGGACGCCGGACCAAAATGTAAGGCAAAATTATATTATCAGCCCGTCGCGCACCTACTAAAGGGCGCCGGACCAAAAGATAACTCAAAATTGTATTATCAGCCCGTCGCGCTCTTTCCACAGGGCGCCGGACCAAAATCAAATGTAACTAATGTAATAAAAACCTACATTTCTAGGCCGTCACGCTCCTACCACAGGGCGCTGGACCAAAAGGTAACTCAAAATTAAATTATCAGCCCGTCGCGCACCTACTAAAGGGTGCCGGATCAAAAGATAACTCAAAATTTTATTATCAGCCCGTCGCGCTCTTTCCACAGGGCACCGGCCCAAAAGCAAATGTTATTAATGTAACTAAAAATCACATTTTCAGTCTGTCGTGCTCCTGCCACAGGGCCCCAGACCAAACGTTAACTCCAACTTTTATTATCAGCCCGCCTTTCCACAGCGCGCCGGACCAAAAGCAAATGTAACTAATGTAATTAAAAATTACATTTTCAGGCCGTTACGCTCCTACCACAGGGCGCTGGACCAAAAGGTAACTCAAAATGATATTGTCAGCCCGTCGCGCACCTACTAAAGGGCGCCGGACCAAAAGGTAACTTTAAATTATATTATCCGCCCGTTTGAGAATGGCATCTCAACTGCCAACAAAATACTGCACGCATTGCACAAATTGCTGCAATCTAAAGAGTAGAACTCAGGGGCATATTTAAAATGATTTAAATATACCCCCAAATTCGACTTATGGCCTCCTCCTCCCCTACAGCCATACCAAGCCTCACCAAAAAGGTAAAAAGCATAAGACTGCAAACAAAACAAAGAAAATGCTGGCCGACAATTGCCATTCCAGAAATACCAATAGCACTAGCAAAGACCAAGAACTGTGATTTACATGTTCATCGCAGTGCTGTTACTAATGACAAAAAGGAAACAAATCGATTTTTAGATCGAAAAGTGCTGTATAAGGGACCTAATTAGTTGTTTTCTTCTAAGATATTTTTATATTATTTTGTGGCACATTACTTTAGGTAAGGTAATTCAAAATTATATTATTAGCCCATCTTGGTCATGCCACAGGACGCCGGACCAAAAGGTAACGCAAAATTATATTATCAGCCCGTCGCGCACCTACTAAAGGGCGCTGGACCAAAAGATAACTCAAAATTGTATTATCAGCCCGTCGCGCTCTTTCCACAGGGTGCCGGACCAAAAGCAAATGTAACTAATGTAATAAAAAATTACATTTCTAGGCCGTCACGCTCCTACCACAGGGCGCTGGACCAAAAGGTAACTCAAAATTATATTATCAGCCCGTTGCGCTCTTTCCACAGGGCGCCGGGCCAAAAGCAAATGTAACTAATGTAATAAAAAATTACATTTCTAGGCCGTCACGCTCCTACCACAGGGCGCTGGACCAAAAGGTAACTCAAAATTATATTATCAGCCCGTCGCGCACCTACTAAAGGGTGCCGGACCAAAAGATAACTCAAAATTTTATTATCAGCCCGTCGCGCTCTTTCCACAGGGCACCGGCCCAAAAGCAAATGTTATTAATGTAACTAAAAATCACATTTTCAGTCTGTCGTGCTCCTGCCACAGGGCCCCAGACCAAACGTTAACTCCAACTTTTATTATCAGCCCGCCTTTCCACAGCGCGCCGGACCAAAAGCAAATGTAACTAATGTAATTAAAAATTACATTTTCAGGCCGTTACGCTCCTACCACAGGGCGCTGGACCAAAAGGTAACTCAAAATGATATTATCAGCCCGTCGCGCACCTACTAAAGGGCGCCGGACCAAAAGATAACTCAAAATTGTATTATCAGCCCGTTGCGCTCTTTCCACAGGGCGCCGGTCCAAAAGCAAATGTAACTAATGTAATAAAAAATTACATTTCTAGGCCGTCACGCTCCTACCACAGGGCGCTGGACCAAAAGGTAACTCAAAATTATATTATCAGCCCGTCGCGCACCTACTAAAGGGTGCCGGACCAAAAGGTAACTTTACATTATATTATCAGCCCGTTTGAGAATGGCATCTCAACTGCCAACAAAATCCTGCACGCATTGCACAAATTGCTGCAACCTAAAGAGTAGAACTCAGGGGCATATTTAAAATGATTTAAATATACCCCCAAATTCGACTTATGGCCTCCTCCTCCCCTACAGCCATACCAAGCCTCACCAAAAAGGTAAAAAGCATAAGACTGCAAACAAAACAAAGAAAATGCTGGCCGACAATTGCCATTCCAGAAATACCAATAGCACTAGCAAAGACCAAGAACTGTGATTTACATGTTCATCGCAGTGCTGTTACTAATGACAAAAAGGAAACAAATCGATTTTTAGATCGAAAAGTGCTGTATAAGGGACCTAATTAGTTGTTTTCTTCTAAGATATTTTTATATTATTTTGTGGCACATTACTTTAGGTAAGGTAATTCAAAATTATATTATTAGCCCATCTTGGTCATGCCACAGGACGCCGGACCAAAAGGTAACGCAAAATTATATTATCAGCCCGTCGCGCACCTACTAAAGGGCGCCGGACCAAAAGAAAACTCAAAATTGTATTATCAGCCCGTTGCGCTCTTTCCACAGGGCGCCGGGCCAAAAGCAAATGTAACTAATGTAATAAAAAATTACATTTCTAGGCCGTCACGCTCCTACCACAGGGCGCTGGACCAAACGGTAACTCAAAATTATATTATCAGCCTGTCGCGCACCTACTAAAGGGTGCCGGACCAAAAGGTAACTTTAAATTATATTATCAGCCCGTTTGAGAATGGCATCTCAACTGCCAACAAAATCCTGCACGCATTGCACAAATTGCTGCAACCTAAAGAGTAGAACTCAGGGGCATATTTAAAATGATTTAAATATACCCCCAAATTCGACTTATGGCCTCCTCCTCCCCTACAGCCATACCAAGCCTCACCAAAAAGGAAAAAAGCATGAGACTGCAAACAAAACAAAGAAAATGCTGGCCGACAATTGCCATTCCAGAAATACCAATAGCACTAGCAAAGACCAAGAACTGTGATTTACATGTTCATCGCAGTGCTGTTACTAATGACAAAAAGGAAACAAATCGATTTTTAGATCGAAAAGTGCTGTATAAGTGCCCTAATTAGTTGTTCTCTTCTAAGATATTTTATATTATTTTGTGGCACATTACTTTAGGTAAGGTAATTCAAAATTATATTATTAGCCCATCTTGGTCATGCCACAGGACGCCGGACCAAAATGTAAGGCAAAATTATATTATCAGCCCGTCGCGCACCTACTAAAGGGCGCCGGACCAAAAGATAACTCAAAATTGTATTATCAGCCCGTCGCGCTCTTTCCACAGGGTGCCGGACCAAAAGCAAATGTAACTAATGTAATAAAAAATTACATTTCTAGGCCGTCACGCTCCTACCACAGGGCGCTGGACCAACAGGTAACTCAAAATTATATTATCAGCCCGTCGCGCACCTACTAAAGGGTGCCGGGCCAAAAGATAACTCAAAATTTTATTATCAGCCCGTCGCGTTCTTTCCACAGGGCACCGGCCCAAAAGCAAATGTTATTAATGTAACTAAAAATCACATTTTCAGTCTGTCGTGCTCCTGCCACAGGGCCCCAGACCAAACATTAACTCCAACTTTTATTATTAGCCCGCCTTTCCACAGCGCGCCGGACCAAAAGCAAATGTAACTAATGTAATTAAAAATTACATTTTCAGGCCGTTACGCTCCTACCACAGGGCGCTGGACCAAAAGGTAACTCAAAATGATATTATCAGCCCGTCGCGCACCTACTAAAGGGCGCCGGACCAAAAGGTAACTTTAAATTATATTATCCGCCCGTTTGAGAATGGCATCTCAACTGCCAACAAAATACTGCACGCATTGCACAAATTGCTGCAATCTAAAGAGTAGAACTCAGGGGCATATTTAAAATGATTTAAATATACCCCCAAATTCGACTTATGGCCTCCTCCTCCCCTACAGCCATACCAAGCCTCACCAAAAAGGTAAAAAGCATAAGACTGCAAACAAAACAAAGAAAATGCTGGCCGACAATTGCCATTCCAGAAATACCAATAGCACTAGCAAAGACCAAGAACTGTGATTTACATGTTCATCGCAGTGCTGTTACTAATGACAAAAAGGAAACAAATCGATTTTTAGATCGAAAAGTGCTGTATAAGGGACCTAATTAGTTGTTTTCTTCTAAGATATTTTTATATTATTTTGTGGCACATTACTTTAGGTAAGGTAATTCAAAATTATATTATTAGCCCATCTTGGTCATGCCACAGGACGCCGGACCAAAAGGTAACGCAAAATTATATTATCAGCCCGTCGCGCACCTACTAAAGGGCGCCGGACCAAAAGATAACTCAAAATTGTATTATCAGCCCGTCGCGCTCTTTCCACAGGGCGCCGGACCAAAAGCAAATGTAACTAATGTAATAAAAACCTACATTTCTAGGCCGTCACGCTCCTACCACAGGGCGCTGGACCAAAAGGTAACTCAAAATTATATTATCAGCCCGTCGCGCACCTACTAAAGGGTGCCGGACCAAAAGATAACTCAAAATTTTATTATCAGCCCGTCGCGCTCTTTCCACAGGGCACCGGCCCAAAAGCAAATGTTAATAATGTAACTAAAAATCACATTTTCAGTCTGTCGTGCTCCTGCCACAGGGCCCCAGACCAAACGTTAACTCCAACTTTTATTATTAGCCCGCCTTTCCACAGCGCGCCGGACCAAAAGCAAATGTAACTAATGTAATTAAAAATTACATTTTCAGGCCGTTACGCTCCTACCACAGGGCGCTGGACCAAAAGGTAACTCAAAATGATATTATCAGCCCGTCGCGCACCTACTAAAGGGCGCCGGACCAAAAGGTAACTTTAAATTATATTATCCGCCCGTTTGAGAATGGCATCTCAACTGCCAACAAAATACTGCACGCATTGCACAAATTGCTGCAATCTAAAGAGTAGAACTCAGGGGCATATTTAAAATGATTTAAATATACCCCCAAATTCGACTTATGGCCTCCTCCTCCCCTACAGCCATACCAAGCCTCACCAAAAAGGTAAAAAGCATAAGACTGCAAACAAAACAAAGAAAATGCTGGCCGACAATTGCCATTCCAGAAATACCAATAGCACTAGCAAAGACCAAGAACTGTGATTTACATGTTCATCGCAGTGCTGTTACTAATGACAAAAAGGAAACAAATCGATTTTTAGATCGAAAAGTGCTGTATAAGGGACCTAATTAGTTGTTTTCTTCTAAGATATTTTTATATTATTTTGTGGCACATTACTTTAGGTAAGGTAATTCAAAATTATATTATTAGCCCATCTTGGTCATGCCACAGGACGCCGGACCAAAAGGTAACGCAAAATTATATTATCAGCCCGTCGCGCACCTACTAAAGGGCGCCGGACCAAAAGATAACTCAAAATTGTATTATCAGCCCGTTGCGCTCTTTCCACAGGGCGCCGGGCCAAAAGCAAATGTAACTAATGTAATAAAAAATTACATTTCTAGGCCGTCACGCTCCTACCACAGGGCGCTGGACCAAAAGGTAACTCAAAATTATATTATCAGCCTGTCGCGCACCTACTAAAGGGTGCCGGACCAAAAGGTAACTTTAAATTATATTATCAGCCCGTTTGAGAATGGCATCTCAACTGCCAACAAAATACTGCACGCATTGCACAAATTGCTGCAACCTAAAGAGTAGAACTCAGGGGCATATTTAAAATGATTTAAATATACCCCCAAATTCGACTTATGGCCTCCTCCTCCCCTACAGCCATACCAAGCCTCACCAAAAAGGAAAAAGCATAAGACTGCAAACAAAACAAAGAAAATGCTGGCCGACAATTGCCATTCCAGAAATACCAATAGCACTAGCAAAGACCAAGAACTGTGATTTATATGTTCATCGCAGTGCTGTTACTAATGACAAAAAGGAAAGAAATCTATTTTTAGATCGAAAAGTGCTGTATAAGGGCCCTAATTAGTTGTTCTCTTCTAAGATATTTTATATTATTTTGTGGCACATTACTTTAGGTAAGGTAATTCAAAATTATATTATTAGCCCATCTTGGTCATGCCACAGGACGCCGGACCAAAATGTAAGGCAAAATTATATTATCAGCCCGTCGCGCACCTACTAAAGGGCGCCGGACCAAAAGATAACTCAAAATTGTATTATCAGCCCGTCGCGCTCTTTCCACAGGGCGCCGGACCAAAATCAAATGTAACTAATGTAATAAAAACCTACATTTCTAGGCCGTCACGCTCCTACCACAGGGCGCTGGACCAAAAGGTAACTCAAAATTAAATTATCAGCCCGTCGCGCACCTACTAAAGGGTGCCGGACCAAAAGATAACTCAAAATTTTATTATCAGCCCGTCGCGCTCTTTCCACAGGGCACCGGCCCAAAAGCAAATGTTATTAATGTAACTAAAAATCACATTTTCAGTCTGTCGTGCTCCTGCCACAGGGCCCCAGACCAAACGTTAACTCCAACTTTTATTATCAGCCCGCCTTTCCACAGCGCGCCGGACCAAAAGCAAATGTAACTAATGTAATTAAAAATTACATTTTCAGGCCGTTACGCTCCTACCACAGGGCGCTGGACCAAAAGGTAACTCAAAATGATATTGTCAGCCCGTCGCGCACCTACTAAAGGGCGCCGGACCAAAAGGTAACTTTAAATTATATTATCCGCCCGTTTGAGAATGGCATCTCAACTGCCAACAAAATACTGCACGCATTGCACAAATTGCTGCAATCTAAAGAGTAGAACTCAGGGGCATATTTAAAATGATTTAAATATACCCCCAAATTCGACTTATGGCCTCCTCCTCCCCTACAGCCATACCAAGCCTCACCAAAAAGGTAAAAAGCATAAGACTGCAAACAAAACAAAGAAAATGCTGGCCGACAATTGCCATTCCAGAAATACCAATAGCACTAGCAAAGACCAAGAACTGTGATTTACATGTTCATCGCAGTGCTGTTACTAATGACAAAAAGGAAACAAATCGATTTTTAGATCGAAAAGTGCTGTATAAGGGACCTAATTAGTTGTTTTCTTCTAAGATATTTTTATATTATTTTGTGGCACATTACTTTAGGTAAGGTAATTCAAAATTATATTATTAGCCCATCTTGGTCATGCCACAGGACGCCGGACCAAAAGGTAACGCAAAATTATATTATCAGCCCGTCGCGCACCTACTAAAGGGCGCTGGACCAAAAGATAACTCAAAATTGTATTATCAGCCCGTCGCGCTCTTTCCACAGGGTGCCGGACCAAAAGCAAATGTAACTAATGTAATAAAAAATTACATTTCTAGGCCGTCACGCTCCTACCACAGGGCGCTGGACCAAAAGGTAACTCAAAATTATATTATCAGCCCGTTGCGCTCTTTCCACAGGGCGCCGGGCCAAAAGCAAATGTAACTAATGTAATAAAAAATTACATTTCTAGGCCGTCACGCTCCTACCACAGGGCGCTGGACCAAAAGGTAACTCAAAATTATATTATCAGCCCGTCGCGCACCTACTAAAGGGTGCCGGACCAAAAGATAACTCAAAATTTTATTATCAGCCCGTCGCGCTCTTTCCACAGGGCACCGGCCCAAAAGCAAATGTTATTAATGTAACTAAAAATCACATTTTCAGTCTGTCGTGCTCCTGCCACAGGGCCCCAGACCAAACGTTAACTCCAACTTTTATTATCAGCCCGCCTTTCCACAGCGCGCCGGACCAAAAGCAAATGTAACTAATGTAATTAAAAATTACATTTTCAGGCCGTTACGCTCCTACCACAGGGCGCTGGACCAAAAGGTAACTCAAAATGATATTATCAGCCCGTCGCGCACCTACTAAAGGGCGCCGGACCAAAAGATAACTCAAAATTGTATTATCAGCCCGTTGCGCTCTTTCCACAGGGCGCCGGTCCAAAAGCAAATGTAACTAATGTAATAAAAAATTACATTTCTAGGCCGTCACGCTCCTACCACAGGGCGCTGGACCAAAAGGTAACTCAAAATTATATTATCAGCCCGTCGCGCACCTACTAAAGGGTGCCGGACCAAAAGGTAACTTTACATTATATTATCAGCCCGTTTGAGAATGGCATCTCAACTGCCAACAAAATCCTGCACGCATTGCACAAATTGCTGCAACCTAAAGAGTAGAACTCAGGGGCATATTTAAAATGATTTAAATATACCCCCAAATTCGACTTATGGCCTCCTCCTCCCCTACAGCCATACCAAGCCTCACCAAAAAGGTAAAAAGCATAAGACTGCAAACAAAACAAAGAAAATGCTGGCCGACAATTGCCATTCCAGAAATACCAATAGCACTAGCAAAGACCAAGAACTGTGATTTACATGTTCATCGCAGTGCTGTTACTAATGACAAAAAGGAAACAAATCGATTTTTAGATCGAAAAGTGCTGTATAAGGGACCTAATTAGTTGTTTTCTTCTAAGATATTTTTATATTATTTTGTGGCACATTACTTTAGGTAAGGTAATTCAAAATTATATTATTAGCCCATCTTGGTCATGCCACAGGACGCCGGACCAAAAGGTAACGCAAAATTATATTATCAGCCCGTCGCGCACCTACTAAAGGGCGCCGGACCAAAAGAAAACTCAAAATTGTATTATCAGCCCGTTGCGCTCTTTCCACAGGGCGCCGGGCCAAAAGCAAATGTAACTAATGTAATAAAAAATTACATTTCTAGGCCGTCACGCTCCTACCACAGGGCGCTGGACCAAAAGGTAACTCAAAATTATATTATCAGCCTGTCGCGCACCTACTAAAGGGTGCCGGACCAAAAGGTAACTTTAAATTATATTATCAGCCCGTTTGAGAATGGCATCTCAACTGCCAACAAAATACTGCATGCATTGCACAAATTGCTGCAACCTAAAGAGTAGAACTCAGGGGCATATTTAAAATGATTTAAATATACCCCCAAATTCGACTTATGGCCTCCTCCTCCCCTACAGCCATACCAAGCCTCACCAAAAAAGAAAAAGCATAAGACTGCAAACAAAACAAAGAAAATGCTGGCCGACAATTGCCATTCCAGAAATACCAATAGCACTAGCAAAGACCAAGAACTGTGATTTACATGTTCATCGCAGTGCTGTTACTAATGACAAAAAGGAAACAAATCTATTTTTAGATCGAAAAGTGCTGTATAAGGGCCCTAATTAGTTGTTCTCTTCTAAGATATTTTATATTATTTTGTGGCACTTTACTTTAGGTAAGGTAATTCAAAATTATATTATTAGCCCATCTTGGTCATGCCACAGGACGCCGGACCAAAATGTAAGGCAAAATTATATTATCAGCCCGTCGCGCACCTACTAAAGGGCGCCGGACCAAAAGATAACTCAAAATTGTATTATCAGCCCGTCGCGCTCTTTCCACAGGGCGCCGGACCAAAAGCAAATGTAACTAATGTAATAAAAACTTACATTTCTAGGCCGTCACGCTCCTACCACAGGGCGCTGGACCAAAAGGTAACTCAAAATTATATTATCAGCCCATCGCGCACCTACTAAAGGGTGCCGGACCAAAAGATAACTCAAAATTTTATTATCAGCCCGTCGCGCTCTTTCCACAGGGCACCGGCCCAAAAGCAAATGTTATTAATGTAACTAAAAATCACATTTTCAGTCTGTCGTGCTCCTGCCACAGGGCCCCAGACCAAACGTTAACTCCAACTTTTATTATCAGCCCGCCTTTCCACAGCGCGCCGGACCAAAAGCAAATGTAACTAATGTAATTAAAAATTACATTTTCAGGCCGTTACGCTCCTACCACAGGGCGCTGGACCAAAAGGTAACTCAAAATGATATTATCAGCCCGTCGCGCACCTACTAAAGGGCGCCGGACCAAAAGGTAACTTTAAATTATATTATCCGCCCGTTTGAGAATGGCATCTCAACTGCCAACAAAATACTGCACGCATTGCACAAATTGCTGCAACCTAAAGAGTAGAACTCAGGGGCATATTTAAAATGATTTAAATATACCCCCAAATTCTACTTATGGCCTCCTCCTCCCCTACAGCCATACCAAGCCTCACCAAAAAGGTAAAAAGCATAAGACTACAAACAAAACAAAGAAAATGCTGGCCGACAATTGCCATTCCAGAAATACCAATAGCACTAGCAAAGACCAAGAACTGTGATTTACATGTTCATCGCAGTGCTGTTACTAATGACAAAAAGGAAACAAATCGATTTTTAGATCGAAAAGTGCTGTATAAGGGACCTAATTAGTTGTTTTCTTCTAAGATATTTTTATATTATTTTGTGGCACATTACTTTAGGTAAGGTAATTCAAAATTATATTATTAGCCCATCTTGGTCATGCCACAGGACGCCGGACCAAAATGTAAGGCAAAATTATATTATCAGCCCGTCGCGCACCTACTAAAGGGCGCCGGACCAAAAGATAACTCAAAATTGTATTATCAGCCCGTCGCGCTCTTTCCACAGGGCGCCGGACCAAAAGCAAATGTAACTAATGTAATAAAAACTTACATTTCTAGGCCGTCACGCTCCTACCACAGGGCGCTGGACCAAAAGGTAACTCAAAATTATATTATCAGCCCGTCGCGCACCTACTAAAGGGTGCCGGACCAAAAGATAACTCAAAATTTTATTATCAGCCCGTCGCGCTCTTTCCACAGGGCACCGGCCCAAAAGCAAATGTTATTAATGTAACTAAAAATCACCTTTTCAGTCTGTCGTGCTCCTGCCACAGGGCCCCAGACCAAACGTTAACTCCAACTTTTATTATCAGCCCGCCTTTCCACAGCGCGCCGGACCAAAAGCAAATGTAACTAATGTAATTAAAAATTACATTTTCAGGCCGTTACGCTCCTACCACAGGGCGCTGGACCAAAAGGTAACTCAAAATGATATTATCAGCCCGTCGCGCACCTACTAAAGGGCGCCGGACCAAAAGGTAACTTTAAATTATATTATCCGCCCGTTTGAGAATGGCATCTCAACTGCCAACAAAATACTGCACGCATTGCACAAATTGCTGCAATCTAAAGAGCAGAACTCAGGGGCATATTTAAAATGATTTAAATATACCCCCAAATTCGACTTATGGCCTCCTCCTCCCCTACAGCCATACCAAGCCTCACCAAAAAGGTAAAAAGCATAAGACTGCAAACAAAACAAAGAAAATGCTGGCCGACAATTGCCATTCCAGAAATACCAATAGCACTAGCAAAGACCAAGAACTGTGATTTACATGTTCATCGCAGTGCTGTTACTAATGACAAAAAGGAAACAAATCGATTTTTAGATCGAAAAGTGCTGTATAAGGGACCTAATTAGTTGTTTTCTTCTAAGATATTTTTATATTATTTTGTGGCACATTACTTTAGGTAAGGTAATTCAAAATTATATTATTAGCCCATCTTGGTCATGCCACAGGACGCCGGACCAAAAGGTAACGCAAAATTATATTATCAGCCCGTCGCGCACCTACTCAAGGGCGCCGGACCAAAAGATAACTCAAAATTGTATTATCAGCCCGTTGCGCTCTTTCCACAGGGCGCCGGGCCAAAAGCAAATGTAACTAATGTAATTAAAAATTACATTTCTAGGCCGTCACGCTCCTACCACAGGGCGCTGGACCAAGAGGTAACTCAAAATTATATTATCAGCCCGTCGCGCACCTACTAAAGGGTGCCGGACCAAAAGGTAACTTTAAATTATATTATCAGCCCGTTTGAGAATGGCATCTCAACTGCCAACAAAATACTGCACGCATTGCACAAATTGCTGCAACCTAAAGAGTAGAACTGAGGGGCATATTTAAAATGATTTAAATATACCCCCAAATTCGACTTATGGCCTCCTCCTCCCCTACAGCCATACCAAGCCTCACCAAAAAGGAAAAAGCATAAGACTGCAAACAAAACAAAGAAAATGCTGGCCGACAATTGCCATTCCAGAAATACCAATAGCACTAGCAAAGACCAAGAACTGTGATTTACATGTTCATCGCAGTGCTGTTACTAATGACAAAAAGGAAACAAATCTATTTTTAGATCGAAAAGTGCTGTATAAGGGACCTAATTAGTTGTTTTCTTCTAAGATATTTTTATATTATTTTGTGGCACATTACTTTAGGTAAGGTAATTCAAAATTATATTATTAGCCCATCTTGGTCATGCCACAGGACGCCGGACCAAAATGTAAGGCAAAATTATATTATCAGCCCGTCGCGCACCTACTAAAGGGCGCCGGACCAAAAGATAACTCAAAATTGTATTATCAGCCCGTCGCGCTCTTTCCACAGGGTGCCGGACCAAAAGCAAATGTAACTAATGTAAAAAAAAATTACATTTCTAGGCCGTCACGCTCCTACCACAGGGCGCTGGACCAACAGGTAACTCAAAATTATATTATCAGCCCGTCGCGCACCTACTAAAGGGTGCCGGGCCAAAAGATAACTCAAAATTTTATTATCAGCCCGTCGCGTTCTTTCCACAGGGCACCGGCCCAAAAGCAAATGTTATTAATGTAACTAAAAATCACATTTTCAGTCTGTCGTGCTCCTGCCACAGGGCCCCAGACCAAACGTTAACTCCAACTTTTATTATTAGCCCGCCTTTCCACAGCGCGCCGGACCAAAAGCAAATGTAACTAATGTAATAAAAAATTACATTTCTAGGCCGTCACGCTCCTACCACAGGGCGCTGGACCAAAAGGTAACTCAAAATTATATTATCAGCCTGTCGCGCACCTACTAAAGGGTGCCGGACCAAAAGGTAACTTTAAATTATATTATCAGCCCGTTTGAGAATGGCATCTCAACTGCCAACAAAATACTGCACGCATTGCACAAATTGCTGCAACCTAAAGAGTAGAACTCAGGGGCATATTTAAAATGATTTAAATATACCCCCAAATTCGACTTATGGCCTCCTCCTCCCCTACAGCCATACCAAGCCTCACCAAAAAGGAAAAAGCATAAGACTGCAAACAAAACAAAGAAAATGCTGGCCGACAATTGCCATTCCAGAAATACCAATAGCACTAGCAAAGACCAAGAACTGTGATTTACATGTTCATCGCAGTGCTGTTACTAATGACAAAAAGGAAACAAATCTATTTTTAGATCGAAAAGTGCTGTATAAGGGCCCTAATTAGTTGTTCTCTTCTAAGATATTTTATATTATTTTGTGGCACATTACTTTAGGTAAGGTAATTCAAAATTATATTATTAGCCCATCTTGGTCATGCCACAGGACGCCGGACCAAAATGTAAGGCAAAATTATATTATCAGCCCGTCGCGCACCTACTAAAGGGTGCCGGACCAAAAGATAACTCAAAATTGTATTATCAGCCCGTCGCGCTCTTTCCACAGGGCGCCGGACCAAAAGCAAATGTAACTAATGTAATAAAAACCTACATTTCTAGGCCGTCACGCTCCTACCACAGGGCGCTGGACCAAAAGGTAACTCAAAATTAAATTATCAGCCCGTCGCGCACCTACTAAAGGGTGCCGGACCAAAAGATAACTCAAAATTTTATTATCAGCCCGTCGCGCTCTTTCCACAGGGCACCGGCCCAAAAGCAAATGTTATTAATGTAACTAAAAATCACATTTTCAGTCTGTCGTGCTCCTGCCACAGGGCCCCAGACCAAACGTTAACTCCAACTTTTATTATCAGCCCGCCTTTCCACAGCGCGCCGGACCAAAAGCAAATGTAACTAATGTAATTAAAAATTACATTTTCAGGCCGTTACGCTCCTACCACAGGGCGCTGGACCAAAAGGTAACTCAAAATGATATTGTCAGCCCGTCGCGCACCTACTAAAGGGCGCCGGACCAAAAGGTAACTTTAAATTATATTATCCGCCCGTTTGAGAATGGCATCTCAACTGCCAACAAAATACTGCACGCATTGCACAAATTGCTGCAATCTAAAGAGTAGAACTCAGGGGCATATTTAAAATGATTTAAATATACCCCCAAATTCGACTTATGGCCTCCTCCTCCCCTACAGCCATACCAAGCCTCACCAAAAAGGTAAAAAGCATAAGACTGCAAACAAAACAAAGAAAATGCTGGCCGACAATTGCCATTCCAGAAATACCAATAGCACTAGCAAAGACCAAGAACTGTGATTTACATGTTCATCGCAGTGCTGTTACTAATGACAAAAAGGAAACAAATCGATTTTTAGATCGAAAAGTGCTGTATAAGGGACCTAATTAGTTGTTTTCTTCTAAGATATTTTTATATTATTTTGTGGCACATTACTTTAGGTAAGGTAATTCAAAATTATATTATTAGCCCATCTTGGTCATGCCACAGGACGCCGGACCAAAAGGTAATGCAAAATTATATTATCAGCCCGTCGCGCACCTACTAAAGGGCGCCGGACCAAAAGATAACTCAAAATTGTATTATCAGCCCGTCGCGCTCTTTCCACAGGGTGCCGGACCAAAAGCAAATGTAACTAATGTAATAAAAAATTACATTTCTAGGCCGTCACGCTCCTACCACAGGGCGCTGGACCAAAAGGTAACTCAAAATTATATTATCAGCCCGTTGCGCTCTTTCCACAGGGCGCCGGGCCAAAAGCAAATGTAACTAATGTAATAAAAAATTACATTTCTAGGCCGTCACGCTCCTACCACAGGGCGCTGGACCAAAAGGTAACTCAAAATTATATTATCAGCCCGTCGCGCACCTACTAAAGGGTGCCGGACCAAAAGATAACTCAAAATTTTATTATCAGCCCGTCGCGCTCTTTCCACAGGGCACCGGCCCAAAAGCAAATGTTATTAATGTAACTAAAAATCACATTTTCATTCTGTTTTGCTCCTGCCACAGGGCCCCAGACCAAACGTTAACTCCAACTTTTATTATCAGCCCGCCTTTCCACAGCGCGCCGGACCAAAAGCAAATGTAACTAATGTAATTAAAAATTACATTTTCAGGCCGTTACGCTCCTACCACAGGGCGCTGGACCAAAAGGTAACTCAAAATGATATTATCAGCCCGTCGCGCACCTACTAAAGGGCGCCGGACCAAAAGATAACTCAAAATTGTATTATCAGCCCGTTGCGCTCTTTCCACAGGGCGCCGGTCCAAAAGCAAATGTAACTAATGTAATAAAAAATTACATTTCTAGGCCGTCACGCTCCTACCACAGGGCGCTGGACCAAAAGGTAACTCAAAATTATATTATCAGCCCGTCGCGCACCTACTAAAGGGTGCCGGACCAAAAGGTAACTTTACATTATATTATCAGCCCGTTTGAGAATGGCATCTCAACTGCCAACAAAATCCTGCACGCATTGCACAAATTGCTGCAACCTAAAGAGTAGAACTCAGGGGCATATTTAAAATGATTTAAATATACCCCCAAATTCGACTTATGGCCTCCTCCTCCCCTACAGCCATACCAAGCCTCACCAATAAGGTAAAAAGCATAAGACTGCAAACAAAACAAAGAAAATGCTGGCCGACAATTGCCATTCCAGAAATACCAATAGCACTAGCAAAGACCAAGAACTGTGATTTACATGTTCATCGCAGTGCTGTTACTAATGTTAAAAAGGAAACAAATCGATTTTTAGATCGAAAAGTGCTGTATAAGGGACCTAATTAGTTGTTTTCTTCTAAGATATTTTTATATTATTTTGTGGCACATTACTTTAGGTAAGGTAATTCAAAATTATATTATTAGCCCATCTTGGTCATGCCACAGGACGCCGGACCAAAAGGTAACGCAAAATTATATTATCAGCCCGTCGCGCACCTACTAAAGGGCGCCGGACCAAAAGAAAACTCAAAATTGTATTATCAGCCCGTTGCGCTCTTTCCACAGGGCGCCGGGCCAAAAGCAAATGTAACTAATGTAATAAAAAATTACATTTCTAGGCCGTCACGCTCCTACCACAGGGCGCTGGACCAAAAGGTAACTCAAAATTATATTATCAGCCTGTCGCGCACCTACTAAAGGGTGCCGGACCAAAAGGTAACTTTAAATTATATTATCAGCCCGTTTGAGAATGGCATCTCAACTGCCAACAAAATACTGCATGCATTGCACAAATTGCTGCAACCTAAAGAGTAGAACTCAGGGGCATATTTAAAATGATTTAAATATACCCCCAAATTCGACTTATGGCCTCCTCCTCCCCTACAGCCATACCAAGCCTCACCAAAAAGGAAAAAGCATAAGACTGCAAACAAAACAAAGAAAATGCTGGCCGACAATTGCCATTCCAGAAATACCAATAGCACTAGCAAAGACCAAGAACTGTGATTTACATGTTCATCGCAGTGCTGTTACTAATGACAAAAAGGAAACAAATCTATTTTTAGATCGAAAAGTGCTGTATAAGGGCCCTAATTAGTTGTTCTCTTCTAAGATATTTTATATTATTTTGTGGCACTTTACTTTAGGTAAGGTAATTCAAAATTATATTATTAGCCCATCTTGGTCATGCCACAGGACGCCGGACCAAAATGTAAGGCAAAATTATATTATCAGCCCGTCGCGCACCTACTAAAGGGCGCAGGACCAAAAGATAACTCAAAATTGTATTATCAGCCCGTCGCGCTCTTTCCACAGGGCGCCGGACCAAAAGCAAATGTAACTAATGTAATAAAAACTTACATTTCTAGGCCGTCACGCTCCTACCACAGGGCGCTGGACCAAAAGGTAACTCAAAATTATATTATCAGCCCGTCGCGCTCTTTCCACAGGGCACCGGCCCAAAAGCAAATGTTATTAATGTAACTGAAAATCACATTTTCAGTCTGTCGTGCTCCTGCCACAGGGCCCCAGACCAAACGTTAACTCCAACTTTTATTATCAGCCCGCCTTTCCACAGCGCGCCGGACCAAAAGCAAATGTAACTAATGTAATTAAAAATTACATTTTCAGGCCGTTACGCTCCTACCACAGGGCGCTGGACCAAAAGGTAACTCAAAATGATATTATCAGCCCGTCGCGCACCTACTAAAGGGTGCCGGACCAAAAGGTAACTTTAAATTATATTATCCGCCCGTTTGAGAATGGCATCTCAACTGCCAACAAAATACTGCACGCATTGCACAAATTGCTGCAACCTAAAGAGTAGAACTCAGGGGCATATTTAAAATGATTTAAATATACCCCCAAATTCTACTTATGGCCTCCTCCTCCCCTACAGCCATACCAAGCCTCACCAAAAAGGTAAAAAGCATAAGACTACAAACAAAACAAAGAAAATGCTGGCCGACAATTGCCATTCCAGAAATACCAATAGCACTAGCAAAGACCAAGAACTGTGATTTACATGTTCATCGCAGTGCTGTTACTAATGACAAAAAGGAAACAAATCGATTTTTAGATCGAAAAGTGCTGTATAAGGGACCTAATTAGTTGTTTTCTTCTAAGATATTTTTATATTATTTTGTGGCACATTACTTTAGGTAAGGTAATTCAAAATTATATTATTAGCCCATCTTGGTCATGCCACAGGACGCCGGACCAAAATGTAAGGCAAAATTATATTATCAGCCCGTCGCGCACCTACTAAAGGGCGCCGGACCAAAAGATAACTCAAAATTGTATTATCAGCCCGTCGCGCTCTTTCCACAGGGCGCCGGACCAAAAGCAAATGTAACTAATGTAATAAAAACTTACATTTCTAGGCCGTCACGCTCCTACCACAGGGCGCTGGACCAAAAGGTAACTCAAAATTATATTATCAGCCCGTCGCGCACCTACTAAAGGGTGCCGGACCAAAAGATAACTCAAAATTTTATTATCAGCCCGTCGCGCTCTTTCCACAGGGCACCGGCCCAAAAGCAAATGTTATTAATGTAACTAAAAATCACCTTTTCAGTCTGTCGTGCTCCTGCCACAGGGCCCCAGACCAAACGTTAACTCCAACTTTTATTATCAGCCCGCCTTTCCACAGCGCGCCGGACCAAAAGCAAATGTAACTAATGTAATTAAAAATTACATTTTCAGGCCGTTACGCTCCTACCACAGGGCGCTGGACCAAAATGTAACTCAAAATGATATTATCAGCCCGTCGCGCACCTACTAAAGGGCGCCGGACCAAAAGGTAACTTTAAATTATATTATCCGCCCGTTTGAGAATGGCATCTCAACTGCCAACAAAATACTGCACGCATTGCACAAATTGCTGCAATCTAAAGAGCAGAACTCAGGGGCATATTTAAAATGATTTAAATATACCCCCAAATTCGACTTATGGCCTCCTCCTCCCCTACAGCCATACCAAGCCTCACCAAAAAGGTAAAAAGCATAAGACTGCAAACAAAACAAAGAAAATGCTGGCCGACAATTGCCATTCCAGAAATACCAATAGCACTAGCAAAGACCAAGAACTGTGATTTACATGTTCATCGCAGTGCTGTTACTAATGACAAAAAGGAAACAAATCGATTTTTAGATCGAAAAGTGCTGTATAAGGGACCTAATTAGTTGTTTTCTTCTAAGATATTTTTATATTATTTTGTGGCACATTACTTTAGGTAAGGTAATTCAAAATTATATTATTAGCCCATCTTGGTCATGCCACAGGACGCCGGACCAAAATGTAAGGCAAAATTATATTATCAGCCCGTCGCGCACCTACTAAAGGGCGCCGGACCAAAAGATAACTCAAAATTGTATTATCAGCCCGTCGCGCTCTTTCCACAGGGCGCCGGACCAAAAGCAAATGTAACTAATGTAATAAAAACTTACATTTCTAGGCCGTCACGCTCCTACCACAGGGCGCTGGACCAAAAGGTAACTCAAAATTATATTATCAGCCCGTCGCGCACCTACTAAAGGGTGCCGGACCAAAAGATAACTCAAAATTTTATTATCAGCCCGTCGCGCTCTTTCCACAGGGCACCGGCCCAAAAGCAAATGTTATTAATGTAACTAAAAATCACCTTTTCAGTCTGTCGTGCTCCTGCCACAGGGCCCCAGACCAAACGTTAACTCCAACTTTTATTATCAGCCCGCCTTTCCACAGCGCGCCGGACCAAAAGCAAATGTAACTAATGTAATTAAAAATTACATTTTCAGGCCTTTACGCTCCTACCACAGGGCGCTGGACCAAAAGGTAACTCAAAATGATATTATCAGCCCGTCGCGCACCTACTAAAGGGCGCCGGACCAAAAGGTAACTTTAAATTATATTATCCGCCCGTTTGAGAATGGCATCTCAACTGCCAACAAAATACTGCACGCATTGCACAAATTGCTGCAATCTAAAGAGCAGAACTCAGGGGCATATTTAAAATGATTTAAATATACCCCCAAATTCGACTTATGGCCTCCTCCTCCCCTACAGCCATACCAAGCCTCACCAAAAAGGTAAAAAGCATAAGACTGCAAACAAAACAAAGAAAATGCTGGCCGACAATTGCCATTCCAGAAATACCAATAGCACTAGCAAAGACCAAGAACTGTGATTTACATGTTCATCGCAGTGCTGTTACTAATGACAAAAAGGAAACAAATCGATTTTTAGATCGAAAAGTGCTGTATAAGGGACCTAATTAGTTGTTTTCTTCTAAGATATTTTTATATTATTTTGTGGCACATTACTTTAGGTAAGGTAATTCAAAATTATATTATTAGCCCATCTTGGTCATGCCACAGGACGCCGGACCAAAAGGTAATGCAAAATTATATTATCAGCCCGTCGCGCACCTACTCAAGGGCGCCGGACCAAAAGATAACTCAAAATTGTATTATCAGCCCGTTGCGCTCTTTCCACAGGGCGCCGGGCCAAAAGCAAATGTAACTAATGTAATAAAAAATTACATTTCTAGGCCGTCACGCTCCTACCACAGGGCGCTGGACCAAGAGGTAACTCAAAATTATATTATCAGCCCGTCGCGCACCTACTAAAGGGTGCCGGACCAAAAGGTAACTTTAAATTATATTATCAGCCCGTTTGAGAATGGCATCTCAACTGCCAACAAAATACTGCACGCATTGCACAAATTGCTGCAACCTAAAGAGTAGAACTGAGGGGCATATTTAAAATGATTTAAATATACCCCCAAATTCGACTTATGGCCTCCTCCTCCCCTACAGCCATACCAAGCCTCACCAAAAAGGAAAAAGCATAAGACTGCAAACAAAACAAAGAAAATGCTGGCCGACAATTGCCATTCCAGAAATACCAATAGCACTAGCAAAGACCAAGAACTGTGATTTACATGTTCATCGCAGTGCTGTTACTAATGACAAAAAGGAAACAAATCTATTTTTAGATCGAAAAGTGCTGTATAAGGGACCTAATTAGTTGTTTTCTTCTAAGATATTTTTATATTATTTTGTGGCACATTACTTTAGGTAAGGTAATTCAAAATTATATTATTAGCCCATCTTGGTCATGCCACAGGACGCCGGACCAAAATGTAAGGCAAAATTATATTATCAGCCCGTCGCGCACCTACTAAAGGGCGCCGGACCAAAAGATAACTCAAAATTGTATTATCAGCCCGTCGCGCTCTTTCCACAGGGCGCCGGACCAAAAGCAAATGTAACTAATGTAATAAAAACTTACATTTCTAGGCCGTCACGCTCCTACCACAGGGCGCTGGACCAAAAGCAAATGTTATTAATGTAACTAAAAATCACCTTTTCAGTCTGTCGTGCTCCTGCCACAGGGCCCCAGACCAAATGTTAACTCCAACTTTTATTATCAGCCCGCCTTTCCACAGCGCGCCGGACCAAAAGCAAATGTAACTAATGTAATTAAAAATTACATTTTCAGGCCGTTACGCTCCTACCACAGGGCGCTGGACCAAAAGGTAACTCAAAATGATATTATCAGCCCGTCGCGCACCTACTAAAGGGCGCCGGACCAAAAGGTAACTTTAAATTATATTATCCGCCCGTTTGAGAATGGCATCTCAACTGCCAACAAAATACTGCACGCATTGCACAAATTGCTGCAATCTAAAGAGCAGAACTCAGGGGCATATTTAAAATGATTTAAATATACCCCCAAATTCGACTTATGGCCTCCTCCTCCCCTACAGCCATACCAAGCCTCACCAAAAAGGTAAAAAGCATAAGACTGCAAACAAAACAAAGAAAATGCTGGCCGACAATTGCCATTCCAGAAATACCAATAGCACTAGCAAAGACCAAGAACTGTGATTTACATGTTCATCGCAGTGCTGTTACTAATGACAAAAAGGAAACAAATCGATTTTTAGATCGAAAAGTGCTGTATAAGGGACCTAATTAGTTGTTTTCTTCTAAGATATTTTTATATTATTTTGTGGCACATTACTTTAGGTAAGGTAATTCAAAATTATATTATTAGCCCATCTTGGTCATGCCACAGGACGCCGGACCAAAAGGTAATGCAAAATTATATTATCAGCCCGTCGCGCACCTACTCAAGGGCGCCGGACCAAAAGATAACTCAAAATTGTATTATCAGCCCGTTGCGCTCTTTCCACAGGGCGCCGGGCCAAAAGCAAATGTAACTAATGTAATAAAAAATTACATTTCTAGGCCGTCACGCTCCTACCACAGGGCGCTGGACCAAGAGGTAACTCAAAATTATATTATCAGCCCGTCGCGCACCTACTAAAGGGTGCCGGACCAAAAGGTAACTTTAAATTATATTATCAGCCCGTTTGAGAATGGCATCTCAACTGCCAACAAAATACTGCACGCATTGCACAAATTGCTGCAACCTAAAGAGTAGAACTCAGGGGCATATTTAAAATGATTTAAATATACCCCCAAATTCGACTTATGGCCTCCTCCTCCCCTACAGCCATACCAAGCCTCACCAAAAAGGAAAAAGCATAAGACTGCAAACAAAACAAAGAAAATGCTGGCCAACAATTGCCATTCCAGAAATACCAATAGCACTAGCAAAGACCAAGAACTGTGATTTACATGTTCATCGCAGTGCTGTTACTAATGACAAAAAGGAAACAAATCTATTTTTAGATCGAAAAGTGCTGTATAAGGGACCTAATTAGTTGTTTTCTTCTAAGATATTTTTATATTATTTTGTGGCACATTACTTTAGGTAAGGTAATTCAAAATTATATTATTAGCCCATCTTGGTCATGCCACAGGACGCCGGACCAAAATGTAAGGCAAAATTATATTATCAGCCCGTCACGCACCTACTAAAGGGCGCCGGACCAAAAGATAACTCAAAATTGTATTATCAGCCCGTCGCGCTCTTTCCACAGGGCGCCGGACCAAAAGCAAATGTAACTAATGTAATAAAAACTTACATTTCTAGGCCGTCACGCTCCTACCACAGGGCGCTGGACCAAAAGGTAACTCAAAATTATATTATCAGCCCGTCGCGCACCTACTAAAGGGTGCCGGACCAAAAGATAACTCAAAATTTTATTATCAGCCCGTCGCGCTCTTTCCACAGGGCACCGGCCCAAAAGCAAATGTTATTAATGTAACTAAAAATCACATTTTCAGTCTGTCGTGCTCCTGCCACAGGGCCCCAGACCAAACGTTAACTCCAACTTTTATTATCAGCCCGCCTTTCCACAGCGCGCCGGACCAAAAGCAAATGTAACTAATGTAATTAAAAATTACATTTTCAGGCCGTTACGCTCCTACCACAGGGCGCTGGACCAAAAGGTAACTCAAAATGATATTATCAGCCCGTCGCGCACCTACTAAAGGGCGCCGGACCAAAAGGTAACTTTAAATTATATTATCCGCCCGTTTGAGAATGGCATCTCAACTGCCAACAAAATACTGCACGCATTGCACAAATTGCTGCAATCTAAAGAGTAGAACTCAGGGGCATATTTAAAATGATTTAAATATACCCCCAAATTCGACTTATGGCCTCCTCCTCCCCTACAGCCATACCAAGCCTCACCAAAAAGGTAAAAAGCATAAGACTGCAAACAAAACAAAGAAAATGCTGGCCGACAATTGCCATTCCAGAAATACCAATAGCACTAGCAAAGACCAAGAACTGTGATTTACATGTTCATCGCAGTGCTGTTACTAATGACAAAAAGGAAACAAATCGATTTTTAGATCGAAAAGTGCTGTATAAGGGACCTAATTAGTTGTTTTCTTCTAAGATATTTTTATATTATTTTGTGGCACATTACTTTAGGTAAGGTAATTCAAAATTATATTATTAGCCTATCTTGGTCATGCCACAGGACGCCGGACCAAAAGGTAACGCAAAATTATATTATCAGCCCGTCGTGCACCTACTAAAGGGCGCCGGACCAAAAGATAACTCAAAATTGTATTATCAGCCCGTTGCGCTCTTTCCACAGGGCGCCGGGCCAAAAGCAAATGTAACTAATGTAATAAAAAATTACATTTCTAGGCCGTCACGCTCCTACCACAGGGCGCTGGACCAAGAGGTAACTCAAAATTATATTATCAGCCCGTCGCGCACATACTAAAGGGTGCCGGACCAAAAGGTAACTTTAAATTATATTATCAGCCCGTTTGAGAATGGCATCTCAACTGCCAACAAAATACTGCACGCATTGCACAAATTGCTGCAACCTAAAGAGTAGAACTCAGGGGCATATTTAAAATGATTTAAATATACCCCCAAAATCGACTTATGGCCTCCTCCTCCCCTACAGCCATACCAAGCCTCACCAAAAAGGAAAAAAGCATAAGACTGCAAACAAAACAAAGAAAATGCTGGCCGACAATTGCCATTCCAGAAATACCAATAGCACTAGCAAAGACCAAGAACTGTGATTTACATGTTCATCGCAGTGCTGTTACTAATGACAAAAAGGAAACAAATCGATTTTTAGATCGAAAAGTGCTGTATAAGGGCCCTAATTAGTTGTTCTCTTCTAAGATATTTTATATTATTTTGTGGCACATTACTTTAGGTAAGGTAATTCAAAATTATATTATTAGCCCATCTTGGTCATGCCACAGGACGCCGGACCAAAATGTAAGGCAAAATTATATTATCAGCCCGTCGCGCACCTACTAAAGGGCGCCGGACCAAAAGATAACTCAAAATTGTATTATCAGCCTGTCCCGCTCTTTCCACAGGGCGCCAGACCAAAAGCAAATGTAACTAATGTAATAAAAAATTACATTTCTAGGCCGTCACGCTCCTACCACAGGGCGCTGGACCAAAAGGTAACTCAAAATTATATTATCAGCCCGTCGCGCACCTACTAAAGGGTGCCGGACCAAAAGATAACTCAAAATTTTATTATCAGCCCGTCGCGCTCTTTCCACAGCGCGCCGGACCAAAAGCAAATGTAATTAATGTAATTAAAAATTACATTTTCAGGCCGTTACGCTCCTACCACAGCGCGCTGGACCAAAAGGTAACTCAAAATGATATTATCAGCCCGTCGTGCACCTACTAAAGGGCGCCGGACCAAAAGGTAACTTTAAATTATATTATCCGCCCGTTTGAGAATGGCATCTCAACTGCCAACAAAATACTGCACGCATTGCACAAATTGCTGCAATCTAAAGAGTAGAACTCAGGGGCATATTTAAAATGATTTAAATATACCCCCAAATTCGACTTATGGCCTCCTCCTCCCCTACAGCCATACCAAGCCTCACCAAAAAGGTAAAAAGCATGACAAAAAGGAAACAAATCGATTTTTAGATCGAAAAGTGCTGTATAAGGGCCCTAATTAGTTGTTCTCTTCTAAGATATTTTTATATTATTTTGTGGCACATTACTTTAGGTAAGGTAATTCAAAATTATATTATTAGCCTATCTTGGTCATGCCACAGGACGCCGGACCAAAAGGTAACACAAAATTATATTATCAGCCCGTCGCGCACCTACTAAAGGGCGCCGCACCAAAAGATAACTCAAAATTGTATTATTAGCCCGTCGCTCTCTTTCCACAGGGCGCCGGACCAAAAGCAAATGTAACTAATGTAATAAAAAATTACATTTCTAGGCCGTCACGCTCCTACCACAGGGTGCTGGACCAAAAGGTAACTCAAAATTATATTATCAGCCCGTCGCGCACCTACTAAAGGGAGCCGGACCAAAAGATAACTCAAAATTTTATTATCAGCCCGTCGCGCTCTTTCCACAGGGCACCGGCCCAAAAGCAAAATGTTATTAATGTAACTAAAAATCACATTTTCAGTCTGTCGTGCTCCTGCCACAGGGCCCCAGACCAAACGTTAACTCCAACTTTTATTATCAGCCCGCCTTTCGACAGCGCGCCGGACCAAAAGCAAATGTAACTAATGTAATTAAAAATTACATTTTCAGGCCGTCACACTCCTACCACAGGGCGCTGGACCAAAAGGTAACTCAAAATGATATTATCAGCCCGTCGCGCACCTACTAAAGGGCGCCGGACCAAAAGGTAACTTTAAATTATATTATCCGCCCGTTTGAGAATGGCATCTCAACTGCCAACAAAATACTGCACGCATTGCACAAATTGCTGCAATCTAAAGAGTAGAACTCAGGGGCATATTTAAAATGATTTAAATATACCCCCAAATTCGACTTATGGCCTCCTCCTCCCCTACAGCCATACCAAGCCTCACCAAAAAGGTAAAAAGCATAAGACTGCAAACAAAACAAAGAAAATGCTGGCCGACAATTGCCATTCCAGAAATACCAATAGCACTAGCAAAGACCAAGAACTGTGATTTACATGTTCATCGCAGTGCTGTTACTAATGACAAAAAGGAAACAAATCGATTTTTAGATCGAAATGTGCTGTATAAGGGACCTAATTAGTTGTTTTCTTCTAAGATATTTTTATATTATTTTGTGGCACATTACTTTAGGTAAGGTAATTCAAAATTATATTATTAGCCCATCTTGGTCATGCCACAGGACGCCGGACCAAAAGGTAACGCAAAATTATATTATCAGCCCGTCGCGCACCTACTAAAGGGCGCCGGACCAAAAGATAACTCAAAATTTTATTATTAGCCCGTTGCGCTCTTTCCACAGGGCGCCGGGCCAAAAGCAAATGTAACTAATGTAATAAAAAATTACATTTCTAGGCCGTCACGCTCCTACCACAGGGCGCTGGACCAAAAGGTAACTCAAAATTATATTATCAGCCTGTCGCGCACCTACTAAAGGGTGCCGGACCAAAAGGTAACTTTAAATTATATTATCAGCCCGTTTGAGAATGGCATCTCAACTGCCAACAAAATACTGCACGCATTGCACAAATTGCTGCAACCTAAAGAGTAGAACTCAGGGGCATATTTAAAATGATTTAAATATACCCCCAAATTCGACTTATGGCCTCCTCCTCCCCTACAGCCATACCAAGCCTCACCAAAAAGGTAAAAAGCATAAGACTGCAAACAAAACAAAGAAAATGCTGGCCGACAATTGCCATTCCAGAAATACCAATAGCACTAGCAAAGACCAAGAACTGTGATTTACATGTTCATCGCAGTGCTGTTACTAATGACAAAAAGGAAACAAATCGATTTTTAGATCGAAAAGTGCTGTATAAGGGACCTAATTAGTTGTTTTCTTCTAAGATATTTTTATATTATTTTGTGGCACATTACTTTAGGTAAGGTAATTCAAAATTATATTATTAGCCCATCTTGGTCATGCCACAGGACGCCGGACCAAAAGGTAACGCAAAATTATATTATCAGCCCGTCGCGCACCTACTAAAGGGCTCCGGACCAAAAGATAACTCAAAATTGTATTATCAGCCCGTTGCGCTCTTTCCACAGGGCGCCGGGCCAAAAGCAAATGTAACTAATGTAATAAAAAATTACATTTCTAGGCCGTCACGCTCCTACCACAGGGCGCTGGACCAAAAGGTAACTCAAAATTATATTATCAGCCCGTCGCGCACCTACTAAAGGGCGCCGGACCAAAAGATAACTCAAAATTTTATTATCAGCCCGTCGCGCTCTTTCCACAGAGCGCCGGACCAAAAGCAAATGTTATTAATGAAACTAAAAATCACATTTTCAGCCTCTAGTGCTCCTACCACAGGGCCCCAGACCAAACGGTAACTCCAACTTTTATTATCAGCCCGCATTTCCACAGCGCGCCGGACCAAAAGCAAATGTAACTAATGTAATTAAAAATTACATTTTCAGGCCGTCACGCTCCTACCACAGGGCGCTGGACCAAAAGGTAACTCAAAATGATATTATCAGCCCGTCGCGCACCTACTAAAGGGCGCCGGACCAAAAGATAACTCAAAATTTTATTATCAGCCCGTCGCGCTCTTTCCACAGGGCGCCGGACCAAAAGCAAATGTTATTAATGTAACTAAAAATCACATTTTCAGCCTGTCGTGCTCCTACCACAGGGCGCCAGAGCAAACGGTAACTCCAACTTTTATTATCAGCCCGTCGCGCTCTTTCCACAGGGCGCCGGACCAAATGGTAACTCAAAATTATATTATCAGCTCGTTTGAGAATGGCATCTCAACTGCCAACAAAATACTGCACGCACTGCACAAATTGCTGCAACCTAAAGAGTAGAACTCAGGGGCATATTTAAAATGATTTAAATATACCCCCAAATTCTACTTATGGCCTCCTCCTCCCCTACAGCCATACCAAGCCTCACCAAAAAGGTAAAAAGCATAAGACTGCAAACAAAACAAAGAAAATGCTGGCCGACAATTGCCATTCCAGAAATACCAATAGCACTAGCAAAGACCAAGAACTGTGATTTACATGTTCATCGCAGTGCTGTTACTAATGACAAAAAGGAAACAAATCGATTTTTAGATCGAAAAGTGCTGTATAAGGGCCCTAATTAGTTGTTGTCTTCTAAGATATTTTTATATTATTTTGTGGCACATTACTTTAGGTAAGGTAATTCAAAATTATATTATTAGCCTATCTTGGTCATGCCACAGGACGCCGGACCAAAAGGTAACACAAAATTATATTATCAGCCCGTCGCGCACCTACTAAAGGGCGCCGCACCAAAAGATAACTCAAAATTGTATTATTAGCCCGTCGCTCTCTTTCCACAGGGCGCCGGACCAAAAGCAAATGTAACTAATGTAATAAAAAATTACATTTCTAGGCCGTCACGCTCCTACCACAGGGTGCTGGACCAAAAGGTAACTCAAAATTATATTATCAGCCCGTCGCGCACCTACTAAAGGGAGCCGGACCAAAAGATAACTCAAAATTTTATTATCAGCCCGTCGCGCTCTTTCCACAGGGCACCGGCCCAAAAGCAAAATGTTATTAATGTAACTAAAAATCACATTTTCAGTCTGTCGTGCTCCTGCCACAGGGCCCCAGACCAAACGTTAACTCCAACTTTTATTATCAGCCCGCCTTTCGACAGCGCGCCGGACCAAAAGCAAATGTAACTAATGTAATTAAAAATTACATTTTCAGGCCGTCACGCTCCTACCACAGGGCGCTGGACCAAAAGGTAACTCAAAATGATATTATCAGCCCGTCGCGCACCTACTAAAGGGCGCCGGACCAAAAGGTAACTTTAAATTATATTATCCGCCCGTTTGAGAATGGCATCTCAACTGCCAACAAAATACTGCACGCATTGCACAAATTGCTGCAACCTAAAGAGTAGAACTCAGGGGCATATTTAAAATGATTTAAATATACCCCCAAATTCGACTTATGGCCTCCTCCTCCCCTACAGCCATACCAAGCCTCACCAAAAAGGTAAAAAGCATAAGACTGCAAACAAAACAAAGAAAATGCTGGCCGACAATTGCCATTCCAGAAATACCAATAGCACTAGCAAAGACCAAGAACTGTGATTTACATGTTCATCGCAGTGCTGTTACTAATGACAAAAAGGAAACAAATCGATTTTTAGATCGAAAAGTGCTGTATAAGGGACCTAATTAGTTGTTTTCTTCTAAGATATTTTTATATTATTTTGTGGCACATTACTTTAGGTAAGGTAATTCAAAATTATATTATTAGCCCATCTTGGTCATGCCACAGGACGCCGGACCAAAAGGTAACGCAAAATTATATTATCAGCCCGTCGCGCACCTACTAAAGGGCTCCGGACCAAAAGATAACTCAAAATTGTATTATCAGCCCGTTGCGCTCTTTCCACAGGGCGCCGGGCCAAAAGCAAATGTAACTAATGTAATAAAAAATTACATTTCTAGGCCGTCACGCTCCTACCACAGGGCGCTGGACCAAAAGGTAACTCAAAATTATATTATCAGCCCGTCACGCACCTACTAAAGGGCGCCGGACCAAAAGATAACTCAAAATTTTATTATCAGCCCGTCGCGCTCTTTCCACAGAGCGCCGGACCAAAAGCAAATGTTATTAATGAAACTAAAAATCACATTTTCAGCCTGTAGTGCTCCTACCACAGGGCCCCAGACCAAACGGTAACTCCAACTTTTATTATCAGCCCGCATTTCCACAGCGCGCCGGACCAAAAGCAAATGTAACTAATGTAATTAAAAATTACATTTTCAGGCCGTCACGCTCCTACCACAGGGCGCTGGACCAAAAGGTAACTCAAAATGATATTATCAGCCCGTCGCGCACCTACTAAAGGGCGCCGGACCAAAAGATAACTCAAAATTTTATTATCAGCCCGTCGCGCTCTTTCCACAGGGCGCCGGACCAAAAGCAAATGTTATTAATGTAACTAAAAATCACATTTTCAGCCTGTCGTGCTCCTACCACAGGGCGCCAGAGCAAACGGTAACTCCAACTTTTATTATCAGCCCGTCGCGCTCTTTCCACAGGGCGCCGGACCAAATGGTAACTCAAAATTATATTATCAGCTCGTTTGAGAATGGCATCTCAACTGCCAACAAAATACTGCACGCACTGCACAAATTGCTGCAACCTAAAGAGTAGAACTCAGGGGCATATTTAAAATGATTTAAATATACCCCCAAATTCTACTTATGGCCTCCTCCTCCCCTACAGCCATACCAAGCCTCACCAAAAAGGTAAAAAGCATAAGACTGCAAACAAAACAAAGAAAATGCTGGCCGACAATTGCCATTCCAGAAATACCAATAGCACTAGCAAAGACCCAGAACTGTGATTTACATGTTCATCGCAGTGCTGTTACTAATGACAAAAAGAAAACAAATCGATTTTTAGATCGAAAAGTGCTGAATAAGGGCCTTAATTAGTTGTTCTCTTCTAAGATATTTTTATATTATTTTGTGGCACATTACTTTAGGTAAGGTAATTTAAAATCATATTATCAGCCCATCTTGGTCATGCCACAGGACGTCGGACCAAAAGGTAATGCAAAATTATATTATCAGCCCGTCGCGCACCTACTAAAGGGCGCCGGACCAAAAGATAACTCAAAATTTTATTATCAGCCCGTCGCGCTCTATCCACAGCGCGCCGGACCAAAAGCAAATGTAACTAATGTAATTAAAAATTACATTTTCAGGCCGTCACGCTCCTACCACAGGGCGCTGGACCAAAAGGTAACTCAAAATGATATTATCAGCCCGTCGCGCACCTACTAAAGGGAGCCGGACCAAAAGATAACTCAAAATTTTATTATCAGCCCGTCGCGCTCTTTCCACAGGGCACCGGCCCAAAAGCAAAATGTTATTAATGTAACTAAAAATCACATTTTCAGTCTGTCGTGCTCCTGCCACAGGGCCCCAGACCAAACGTTAACTCCAACTTTTATTATCAGCCCGCCTTTCGACAACGCGCCGGACCAAAAGCAAATGTAACTAATGTAATTAAAAATTACATTTTCAGGCCGTCACGCTCCTACCACAGGGCGCTGGACCAAAAGGTAACTCAAAATGATATTATCAGCCCGTCGCGCACCTACTAAAGGGCGCCGGACCAAAAGGTAACTTTAAATTATATTATCCGCCCGTTTGAGAATGGCATCTCAACTGCCAACAAAATACTGCACGCATTGCACAAATTGCTGCAACCTAAAGAGTAGAACTCAGGGGCATATTTAAAATGATTTAAATATACCCCCAAATTCGACTTATGGCCTCCTCCTCCCCTACAGCCATACCAAGCCTCACCAAAAAGGTAAAAAGCATAAGACTGCAAACAAAACAAAGAAAATGCTGGCCGACAATTGCCATTCCAGAAATACCAATAGCACTAGCAAAGACCAAGAACTGTGATTTACATGTTCATCGCAGTGCTGTTACTAATGACAAAAAGGAAACAAATCGATTTTTAGATCGAAAAGTGCTGTATAAGGGACCTAATTAGTTGTTTTCTTCTAAGATATTTTTATATTATTTTGTGGCACATTACTTTAGGTAAGGTAATTCAAAATTATATTATTAGCCCATCTTGGTCATGCCACAGGACGCCGGACCAAAAGGTAATGCAAAATTATATTATCAGCCCGTCGCGCACCTACTAAAGGGCTCCGGACCAAAAGATAACTCAAAATTGTATTATCAGCCCGTTGCGCTCTTTCCACAGGGCGCCGGGCCAAAAGCAAATGTAACTAATGTAATAAAAAATTACATTTCTAGGCCGTCACGCTCCTACCACAGGGCGCTGGACCAAAAGGTAACTCAAAATTATATTATCAGCCCGTCGCGCACCTACTAAAGGGCGCCGGACCAAAAGATAACTCAAAATTTTATTATCAGCCCGTCGCGCTCTTTCCACAGAGCGCCGGACCAAAAGCAAATGTTATTAATGAAACTAAAAATCACATTTTCAGCCTCTAGTGCTCCTACCACAGGGCCCCAGACCAAACGGTAACTCCAACTTTTATTATCAGCCCGCATTTCCACAGCGCGCCGGACCAAAAGCAAATGTAACTAATGTAATTAAAAATTACATTTTCAGGCCGTCACGCTCCTACCACAGGGCGCTGGACCAAAAGGTAACTCAAAATGATATTATCAGCCCGTCGCGCACCTACTAAAGGGCGCCGGACCAAAAGATAACTCAAAATTTTATTATCAGCCCGTCGCGCTCTTTCCACAGGGCGCCGGACCAAAAGCAAATGTTATTAATGTAACTAAAAATCACATTTTCAGCCTGTCGTGCTCCTACCACAGGGCGCCAGAGCAAACGGTAACTCCAACTTTTATTATCAGCCCGTCGCGCTCTTTCCACAGGGCGCCGGACCAAATGGTAACTCAAAATTATATTATCAGCTCGTTTGAGAATGGCATCTCAACTGCCAACAAAATACTGCACGCACTGCACAAATTGCTGCAACCTAAAGAGTAGAACTCAGGGGCATATTTAAAATGATTTAAATATACCCCCAAATTCTACTTATGGCCTCCTCCTCCCCTACAGCCATACCAAGCCTCACCAAAAAGGTAAAAAGCATAAGACTGCAAACAAAACAAAGAAAATGCTGGCCGACAATTGCCATTCCAGAAATACCAATAGCACTAGCAAAGACCCAGAACTGTGATTTACATGTTCATCGCAGTGCTGTTACTAATGACAAAAAGAAAACAAATCGATTTTTAGATCGAAAAGTGCTGAATAAGGGCCTTAATTAGTTGTTCTCTTCTAAGATATTTTTATATTATTTTGTGGCACATTACTTTAGGTAAGGTAATTTAAAATCATATTATCAGCCCATCTTGGTCATGCCACAGGACGTCGGACCAAAAGGTAATGCAAAATTATATTATCAGCCCGTCGCGCACCTACTAAAGGGCGCCGGACCAAAAGATAACTCAAAATTTTATTATCAGCCCGTCGCGCTCTATCCACAGCGCGCCGGACCAAAAGCAAATGTAACTAATGTAATTAAAAATTACATTTTCAGGCCGTCACGCTCCTACCACAGGGCGCTGGACCAAAAGGTAACTCAAAATGATATTATCAGCCCGTCGCGCACCTACTAAAGGGCGCCGGACCAAAAGGTAACTTTAAATTATATTATCACCCCGTTTGAGAATGGCATCTTAATTGCCAACAAAATACTGCACGCATTGCACAAATTGATGCAACCTAAAGAGTAGAACTCAGGGGCATATTTAAAATGATTTAAATATACCCCCAAATTCGACTTATGGCCTCCTCCTCCCCTACAGCCATACCAAGCCTCACCAAAAAGGAAAAAAGCATAAGACTGCAAACAAAACAAAGAAAATGCTGGCCGACAATTGCCATTCCAGAAATACCAATAGCACTAGCAAAGACCAAGAACTGTGATTTACATGTTCATCGCAGTGCTGTTACTAATGACAAAAAGGAAACAAATCGATTTTTAGATCGAAAAGTGCTGTATAAGGGCCCTAATTAGTTGTTCTCTTCTAAGATATTTTATATTATTTTGTGGCACATTACTTTAGGTAAGGTAATTCAAAATTATATTATTAGCCCATCTTTGTCATGCCACAGGACGCCGGACCAAAAGGTAACGCAAAATTATATTATCAGCCCGTCGCGCACCTATTAAAGGGCGCCAGACCAAAAGATAACTCAAAATTTTATTATCAGCCCGTCGCGCTCTTTCCACAGCGCGCCGGACCAAAAGCAAATGTAACTAATGTAATTAAAAATTACATTTTCAGGCCGTTACGCTCCTACCACAGGGCGCTGGACCAAAAGGTAACTCAAAATGATATTATCAGCCCGTCGCGCACCTACTAAAGGGCGCCGGACCAAAAGGTAACTTTAAATTATATTATCTGCCCGTTTGAGAATGGCATCTCAACTGCCAACAAAATACTGCACGCATTGCACAAATTGCTGCAATCTAAAGAGTAGAACTCAGGGGCATATTTAAAATGATTTAAATATACCCCCAAATTCGACTTATGGCCTCCTCCTCCCCTACAGCCATACCAAGCCTCACCAAAAAGGTAAAAAGCATAAGACTGCAAACAAAACAAAGAAAATGCTGGCCGACAATTGCCATTCCAGAAATACCAATAGCACTAGCAAAGACCAAGAACTGTGATTTACATGTTCATCGCAGTGCTGTTACTAATGACAAAAAGGAAACAAATCGATTTTTAGATCGAAAAGTGCTGTATAAGGGACCTAATTAGTTGTTTTCTTCTAAGATATTTTTATATTATTTTGTGGCACATTACTTTAGGTAAGGTAATTCAAAATTATATTATTAGCCCATCTTGGTCATGCCACAGGACGCCGGACCAAAAGGTAACGCAAAATTATATTATCAGCCCGTCGCGCACCTACTAAAGGGCGCCGGACCAAAAGATAACTCAAAATTGTATTATTAGCCCGTTGCGCCCTTTCCACAGGGCGCCGGGCCAAAAGCAAATGTAACTAATGTAATAAAAAATTACATTTCTAGGCCGTCACGCTCCTACCACAGGGCGCTGGACCAAAAGGTAACTCAAAATTATATTATCAGCCTGTCGCGCACCTACTAAAGGGTGCCGGACCAAAAGGTAACTTTAAATTATATTATCAGCCCGTTTGAGAATGGCATCTCAACTGCCAACAAAATACTGCACGCATTGCACAAATTGCTGCAACCTAAAGAGTAGAACTCAGGGGCATATTTAAAATGATTTAAATATACCCCCAAAATCCACTTATGGCCTCCTCCTCCCCTACAGCCATACCAAGCCTCACCAAAAAGGAAAAAAGCATAAGACTGCAAACAAAACAAAGAAAATGCTGGCCGACAATTGCCATTCCAGAAATACTAATAGCACTAGCAAAGACCAAGAACTGTGATTTACATATTTTTTTACATAGTTACTTTGGTTGAAAAAAGACATACGTCCATCGAGTTCAACCAGTACAAAGTACAACTCCAGCCTGCTCCCTCACATATCCCTGTTGATCCAGAGGAAGGCGAAAAAACCCTTACGAGGTAAAAATTCCTTCCCGACTCCAGATGGCAATCAGATAAAATCCCTGGATTAACATCATTGGCATTACCTAGTAATTGTAGCCATGGATGTCATTCAACGCAAGGAAAGCATCTAAGCCCCCTTTAAATGCAGGTATAGAGTTTGCCATAACGACTTCCTGTGGCAATGCATTCCACATCTTAATCACTCTTACTGTAAAGAACCCTTTCCTAAATACATGTTCATCGCAGTGCTGTTACTAATGACAAAAAGGAAACAAATCGATTTTTAGATCGAAAAGTGCTGTATAAGGGCCCTAATTAGTTGTTCTCTTCTAAGATATTTTTATATTATTTTGTGGCACATTACTTTAGGTAAGGTAATTCAAAATTATATTATTAGCCTATCTTGGTCATGCCACAGGACGCCGGACCAAAAGGTAACACAAAATTATATTATCAGCCCGTCGCGCACCTACTAAAGGGCGCCGCACCAAAAGATAACTCAAAATTGTATTATTAGCCCGTCGCTCTCTTTCCACAGGGCGCCGGACCAAAAGCAAATGTAACTAATGTAATAAAAAATTACATTTCTAGGCCGTCACGCTCCTACCACAGGGTGCTGGACCAAAAGGTAACTCAAAATTATATTATCAGCCCGTCGCGCACCTACTAAAGGGAGCCGGACCAAAAGATAACTCAAAATTTTATTATCAGCCCGTCGCGCTCTTTCCACAGGGCACCGGCCCAAAAGCAAAATGTTATTAATGTAACTAAAAATCACATTTTCAGTCTGTCGTGCTCCTGCCACAGGGCCCCAGACCAAACGTTAACTCCAACTTTTATTATCAGCCCGCCTTTCGACAGCGCGCCGGACCAAAAGCAAATGTAACTAATGTAATTAAAAATTACATTTTCAGGCCGTCACGCTCCTACCACAGGGCGCTGGACCAAAAGGTAACTCAAAATGATATTATCAGCCCGTCGCGCACCTACTAAAGGGCGCCGGACCAAAAGGTAACTTTAAATTATATTATCCGCCCGTTTGAGAATGGCATCTCAACTGCCAACAAAATACTGCACGCATTGCACAAATTGCTGCAACCTAAAGAGTAGAACTCAGGGGCATATTTAAAATGATTTAAATATACCCCCAAATTCGACTTATGGCCTCCTCCTCCCCTACAGCCATACCAAGCCTCACCAAAAAGGTAAAAAGCATAAGACTGCAAACAAAACAAAGAAAATGCTGGCCGACAATTGCCATTCCAGAAATACCAATAGCACTAGCAAAGACCAAGAACTGTGATTTACATGTTCATCGCAGTGCTGTTACTAATGACAAAAAGGCAACAAATCGATTTTTAGATCGAAAAGTGCTGTATAAGGGACCTAATTAGTTGTTTTCTTCTAAGATATTTTTATATTATTTTGTGGCACATTACTTTAGGTAAGGTAATTCAAAATTATATTATTAGCCCATCTTGGTCATGCCACAGGACGCCGGACCAAAAGGTAACGCAAAATTATATTATCAGCCCGTCGCGCACCTACTAAAGGGCGCCGGACCAAAAGATAACTCAAAATTGTATTATTAGCCCGTTGCGCTCTTTCCACAGGGCGCCGGGCCAAAAGCAAATGTAACTAATGTAATAAAAAATTACATTTCTAGGCCGTCACGCTCCTACCACAGGGCGCTGGACCAAAAGGTAACTCAAAATTATATTATCAGCCCGTCGCGCACCTACTAAAGGGCGCCGGACCAAAAGATAACTCAAAATTTTATTATCAGCCCGTCGCGCTCTTTCCACAGAGCGCCGGACCAAAAGCAAATGTTATTAATGAAACTAAAAATCACATTTTCAGCCTGTAGTGCTCCTACCACAGGGCCCCAGACCAAACGGTAACTCCAACTTTTATTATCAGCCCGCATTTCCACAGCGCGCCGGACCAAAAGCAAATGTAACTAATGTAATTAAAAATTACATTTTCAGGCCGTCACGCTCCTACCACAGGGCGCTGGACCAAAAGGTAACTCAAAATGATATTATCAGCCCGTCGCGCACCTACTAAAGGGCGCCGGACCAAAAGATAACTCAAAATTTTATTATCAGCCCGTCGCGCTCTTTCCACAGGGCGCCGGACCAAAAGCAAATGTTATTAATGTAACTAAAAATCACATTTTCAGCCTGTCGTGCTCCTACCACAGGGCGCCAGAGCAAACGGTAACTCCAACTTTTATTATCAGCCCGTCGCGCTCTTTCCACAGGGCGCCGGACCAAATGGTAACTCAAAATTATATTATCAGCTCGTTTGAGAATGGCATCTCAACTGCCAACAAAATACTGCACGCATTGCACAAATTGCTGCAACCTAAAGAGTAGAACTCAGGGGCATATTTAAAATGATTTAAATATACCCCCAAATTCGACTTATGGCCTCCTCCTCCCCTACAGCCATACCAAGCCTCACCAAAAAGGTAAAAAGCATAAGACTGCAAACAAAACAAAGAAAATGCTGGCCGACAATTGCCATTCCAGAAATACCAATAGCACTAGCAAAGACCCAGAACTGTGATTTACATGTTCATCGCAGTGCTGTTACTAATGACAAAAAGAAAACAAATCGATTTTTAGATCGAAAAGTGCTGAATAAGGGCCTTAATTAGTTGTTCTCTTCTAAGATATTTTTATATTATTTTGTGGCACATTACTTTAGGTAAGGTAATTTAAAATCATATTATCAGCCCATCTTGGTCATGCCACAGGACGTCGGACCAAAAGGTAATGCAAAATTATATTATCAGCCCGTCGCGCACCTACTAAAGGGCGCCGGACCAAAAGATAACTCAAAATTTTATTATCAGCCCGTCGCGCTCTATCCACAGCGCGCCGGACCAAAAGCAAATGTAACTAATGTAATTAAAAATTACATTTTCAGGCCGTCACGCTCCTACCACAGGGCGCTGGACCAAAAGGTAACTCAAAATGATATTATCAGCCCGTCGCGCACCTACTAAAGGGCGCCGGACCAAAAGGTAACTTTAAATTATATTATCAGCCCGTTTGAGAATGGCATCTTAATTGCCAACAAAATACTGCACGCATTGCACAAATTGATGCAACCTAAAGAGTAGAACTCAGGGGCATATTTAAAATGATTTAAATATACCCCCAAATTCGACTTATGGCCTCCTCCTCCCCTACAGCCATACCAAGCCTCACCAAAAAGGAAAAAAGCATAAGACTGCAAACAAAACAAAGAAAATGCTGGCCGACAATTGCCATTCCAGAAATACCAATAGCACTAGCAAAGACCAAGAACTGTGATTTACATGTTCATCGCAGTGCTGTTACTAATGACAAAAAGGAAACAAATCGATTTTTAGATCGAAAAGTGCTGTATAAGGGCCCTAATTAGTTGTTCTCTTCTAAGATATTTTATATTATTTTGTGGCACATTACTTTAGGTAAGGTAATTCAAAATTATATTATTAGCCCATCTTTGTCATGCCACAGGACGCCGGACCAAAAGGTAACGCAAAATTATATTATCAGCCCGTCACTCACCTACAAAAGGGCGCCAGACCAAAAGATAACTCAAAATTTTATTATCAGCCCGTCGCGCTCTTTCCACAGCGCGCCGGACCAAAAGCAAATGTAACTAATGTAATTAAAAATTACATTTTCAGGCCGTTACGCTCCTACCACAGGGCGCTGGACCAAAAGGTAACTCAAAATGATATTATCAGCCCGTCGCGCACCTACTAAAGGGCGCCGGACCAAAAGGTAACTTGAAATTATATTATCCGCCCGTTTGAGAATGGCATCTCAACTGCCAACAAAATACTGCACGCATTGCACAAATTGCTGCAATCTAAAGAGTAGAACTCAGGGGCATATTTAAAATGATTTACATATACCCCCAAATTCGACTTATGGCCTCCTCCTCCCCTACAGCCATACCAAGCCTCACCAAAAAGGTAAAAAGCATAAGACTGCAAACAAAACAAAGAAAATGCTGGCCGACAATTGCCATTCCAGAAATACCAATAGCACTAGCAAAGACCAAGAACTGTGATTTACATGTTCATCGCAGTGCTGTTACTAATGACAAAAAGGAAACAAATCGATTTTTAGATCGAAAAGTGCTGTATAAGGGACCTAATTAGTTGTTTTCTTCTAAGATATTTTTATATTATTTTGTGGCACATTACTTTAGGTAAGGTAATTCAAAATTATATTATTAGCCCATCTTGGTCATGCCACAGGACGCCGGACCAAAAGGTAACGCAAAATTATATTATCAGCCCGTCGCGCACCTACTAAAGGGCGCCGGACCAAAAGATAACTCAAAATTGTATTATTAGCCCGTTGCGCTCTTTCCACAGGGCGCCGGGCCAAAAGCAAATGTAACTAATGTAATAAAAAATTACATTTCTAGGCCGTCACGCTCCTACCACAGGGCGCTGGACCAAAAGGTAACTCAAAATTATATTATCAGCCTGTCGCGCACCTACTAAAGGGTGCCGGACCAAAAGGTAACTTTAAATTATATTATCAGCCCGTTTGAGAATGGCATCTCAACTGCCAACAAAATACTGCACGCATTGCACAAATTGCTGCAACCTAAAGAGTAGAACTCAGGGGCATATTTAAAATGATTTAAATATACCCCCAAATTCGACTTATGGCCTCCTCCTCCCCTACAGCCATACCAAGCCTCACCAAAAAGGTAAAAAGCATAAGACTGCAAACAAAACAAAGAAAATGCTGGCCGACAATTGCCATTCCAGAAATACCAATAGCACTAGCAAAGACCAAGAACTGTGATTTACATGTTCATCGCAGTGCTGTTACTAATGACAAAAAGGCAACAAATCGATTTTTAGATCGAAAAGTGCTGTATAAGGGACCTAATTAGTTGTTTTCTTCTAAGATATTTTTATATTATTTTGTGGCACATTACTTTAGGTAAGGTAATTCAAAATTATATTATTAGCCCATCTTGGTCATGCCACAGGACGCCGGACCAAAAGGTAACGCAAAATTATATTATCAGCCCGTCGCGCACCTACTAAAGGGCGCCGGACCAAAAGATAACTCAAAATTGTATTATTAGCCCGTTGCGCTCTTTCCACAGGGCGCCGGGCCAAAAGCAAATGTAACTAATGTAATAAAAAATTACATTTCTAGGCCGTCACGCTCCTACCACAGGGCGCTGGACCAAAAGGTAACTCAAAATTATATTATCAGCCCGTCGCGCACCTACTAAAGGGCGCCGGACCAAAAGATAACTCAAAATTTTATTATCAGCCCGTCGCGCTCTTTCCACAGAGCGCCGGACCAAAAGCAAATGTTATTAATGAAACTAAAAATCACATTTTCAGCCTGTAGTGCTCCTACCACAGGGCCCCAGACCAAACGGTAACTCCAACTTTTATTATCAGCCCGCATTTCCACAGCGCGCCGGACCAAAAGCAAATGTAACTAATGTAATTAAAAATTACATTTTCAGGCCGTCACGCTCCTACCACAGGGCGCTGGACCAAAAGGTAACTCAAAATGATATTATCAGCCCGTCGCGCACCTACTAAAGGGCGCCGGACCAAAAGATAACTCAAAATTTTATTATCAGCCCGTCGCGCTCTTTCCACAGGGCGCCGGACCAAAAGCAAATGTTATTAATGTAACTAAAAATCACATTTTCAGCCTGTCGTGCTCCTACCACAGGGCGCCAGAGCAAACGGTAACTCCAACTTTTATTATCAGCCCGTCGCGCTCTTTCCACAGGGCGCCGGACCAAATGGTAACTCAAAATTATATTATCAGCTCGTTTGAGAATGGCATCTCAACTGCCAACAAAATACTGCACGCATTGCACAAATTGCTGCAACCTAAAGAGTAGAACTCAGGGGCATATTTAAAATGATTTAAATATACCCCCAAATTCTACTTATGGCCTCCTCCTCCCCTACAGCCATACCAAGCCTCACCAAAAAGGTAAAAAGCATAAGACTGCAAACAAAACAAAGAAAATGCTGGCCGACAATTGCCATTCCAGCAATACCAATAGCACTAGCAAAGACCCAGAACTGTGATTTACATGTTCATCGCAGTGCTGTTACTAATGACAAAAAGAAAACAAATCGATTTTTAGATCGAAAAGCGCTGAATAAGGGCCTTAATTAGTTGTTCTCTTCTAAGATATTTTTATATTATTTTGTGGCACATTACTTTAGGTAAGGTAATTTAAAATCATATTATCAGCCCATCTTGGTCATGCCACAGGACGTCGGACCAAAAGGTAATGCAAAATTATATTATCAGCCCGTCGCGCACCTACTAAAGGGCGCCGGACCAAAAGATAACTCAAAATTTTATTATCAGCCCGTCGCGCTCTATCCACAGCGCGCCGGACCAAAAGCAAATGTAACTAATGTAATTAAAAATTACATTTTCAGGCCGTCACGCTCCTACCACAGGGCGCTGGACCAAAAGGTAACTCAAAATGATATTATCAGCCCGTCGCGCACCTACTAAAGGGCGCCGGACCAAAAGGTAACTTTAAATTATATTATCAGCCCGTTTGAGAATGGCATCTTAATTGCCAACAAAATACTGCACGCATTGCACAAATTGATGCAACCTAAAGAGTAGAACTCAGGGGCATATTTAAAATGATTTAAATATACCCCCAAATTCGACTTATGGCCTCCTCCTCCCCTACAGCCATACCAAGCCTCACCAAAAAGGAAAAAAGCATAAGACTGCAAACAAAACAAAGAAAATGCTGGCCGACAATTGCCATTCCAGAAATACCAATAGCACTAGCAAAGACCAAGAACTGTGATTTACATGTTCATCGCAGTGCTGTTACTAATGACAAAAAGGAAACAAATCGATTTTTAGATCGAAAAGTGCTGTATAAGGGCCCTAATTAGTTGTTCTCTTCTAAGATATTTTATATTATTTTGTGGCACATTACTTTAGGTAAGGTAATTCAAAATTATATTATTAGCCCATCTTTGTCATGCCACAGGACGCCGGACCAAAAGGTAACGCAAAATTATATTATCAGCCCGTCACTCACCTACAAAAGGGCGCCAGACCAAAAGATAACTCAAAATTTTATTATCAGCCCGTCGCGCTCTTTCCACAGCGCGCCGGACCAAAAGCAAATGTAACTAATGTAATTAAAAATTACATTTTCAGGCCGTTACGCTCCTACCACAGGGCGCTGGACCAAAAGGTAACTCAAAATGATATTATCAGCCCGTCGCGCACCTACTAAAGGGCGCCGGACCAAAAGGTAACTTTAAATTATATTATCCGCCCGTTTGAGAATGGCATCTCAACTGCCAACAAAATACTGCACGCATTGCACAAATTGCTGCAATCTAAAGAGTAGAACTCAGGGGCATATTTAAAATGATTTACATATACCCCCAAATTCGACTTATGGCCTCCTCCTCCCCTACAGCCATACCAAGCCTCACCAAAAAGGTAAAAAGCATAAGACTGCAAACAAAACAAAGAAAATGCTGGCCGACAATTGCCATTCCAGAAATACCAATAGCACTAGCAAAGACCAAGAACTGTGATTTACATGTTCATCGCAGTGCTGTTACTAATGACAAAAAGGAAACAAATCGATTTTTAGATCGAAAAGTGCTGTATAAGGGACCTAATTAGTTGTTTTCTTCTAAGATATTTTTATATTATTTTGTGGCACATTACTTTAGGTAAGGTAATTCAAAATTATATTATTAGCCCATCTTGGTCATGCCACAGGACGCCGGACCAAAAGGTAACGCAAAATTATATTATCAGCCCGTCGCGCACCTACTAAAGGGCGCCGGACCAAAAGATAACTCAAAATTGTATTATTAGCCCGTTGCGCTCTTTCCACAGGGCGCCGGGCCAAAAGCAAATGTAACTAATGTAATAAAAAATTACATTTCTAGGCCGTCACGCTCCTACCACAGGGCGCTGGACCAAAAGGTAACTCAAAATTATATTATCAGCCTGTCGCGCACCTACTAAAGGGTGCCGGACCAAAAGGTAACTTTAAATTATATTATCAGCCCGTTTGAGAATGGCATCTCAACTGCCAACAAAATACTGCACGCATTGCACAAATTGCTGCAACCTAAAGAGTAGAACTCAGGGGCATATTTAAAATGATTTAAATATACCCCCAAATTCCACTTATGGCCTCCTCCTCCCCTACAGCCATACCAAGCCTCACCAAAAAGGAAAAAAGCATAAGACTGCAAACAAAACAAAGAAAATGCTGGCCGACAATTGCCATTCCAGAAATACTAATAGCACTAGCAAAGACCAAGAACTGTGATTTACATGTTCATCGCAGTGCTGTTACTAATGACAAAAAGGAAACAAATCGATTTTTAGATCGAAAAGTGCTGTATAAGGGCCCTAATTAGTTGTTCTCTTCTAAGATATGTTTATATTATTTTGTGGCACATTACTTTAGGTAAGGTAATTCAAAATTATATTATTAGCCTATCTTGGTCATGCCACAGGACGCCGGACCAAAAGGTAACACAAAATTATATTATCAGCCCGTCGCGCACCTACTAAAGGGCGCCGCACCAAAAGATAACTCAAAATTGTATTATTAGCCCGTCGCTCTCTTTCCACAGGGTGCCGGACCAAAAGCAAATGTAACTAATGTAATAAAAAAATTACATTTCTAGGCCGTCACGCTCCTACCACAGGGTGCTGGACCAAAAGGTAACTCAAAATTATATTATCAGCCCGTCGCGCACCTACTAAAGGGAGCCGGACCAAAAGATAACTCAAAATTTTATTATCAGCCCGTCGCGCTCTTTCCACAGGGCACCGGCCCAAAAGCAAAATGTTATTAATGTAACTAAAAATCACATTTTCAGTCTGTCGTGCTCCTGCCACAGGGCCCCAGACCAAACGTTAACTCCAACTTTTATTATCAGCCCGCCTTTCGACAGCGCGCCGGACCAAAAGCAAATGTAACTAATGTAATTAAAAATTACATTTTCAGGCCGTCACGCTCCTACCACAGGGCGCTGGACCAAAAGGTAACTCAAAATGATATTATCAGCCCGTCGCGCACCTACTAAAGGGCGCCGGACCAAAAGGTAACTTTAAATTATATTATCCGCCCGTTTGAGAATGGCATCTCAACTGCCAACAAAATACTGCACGCATTGCACAATTTGCTGCAACCTAAAGAGTAGAACTCAGGGGCATATTTAAAATGATTTAAATATACCCCCAAATTCGACTTATGGCCTCCTCCTCCCCTACAGCCATACCAAGCCTCACCAAAAAGGAAAAAAGCATAAGACTGCAAACAAAACAAAGAAAATGCTAGCCGACAATTGCCATTCCAGAAATACTAATAGCACTAGCAAAGACCAAGAACTGTGATTTACATGTTCATCGCAGTGCTGTTACTAATGACAAAAAGGAAACAAATCGATTTTTAGATCGAAAAGTGCTGTATAAGGGCCCTAATTAGTTGTTCTCTTCTAAGATATTTTTATATTATTTTGTGGCACATTACTTTAGGTAAGGTAATTCAAAATTATATTATTAGCCCATCTTGGTCATGCCACAGGACGCCGGACCAAAAGGTAACTCAAAATTATATTATCAGCCCGTCACGCACCTACTAAAGGGCGCCGGACCAAAAGATAACTCAAAATTGTATTATCAGCCCGTCGCGCTATTTCCACAGGGCACCGGACCAAAAGGAAATGTTATTAATGTAACTAAAAATCACATTTTCAGTCTGTCGTGCTCCTACCACAGGGCCCCAGACCAAACGGTAACTCCAACTTTTATTATTAGCCCGCCTTTCCACAGCGCGCCGGACCAAAAGCAAATGTAACTAATGTAATTAAAAATTACATTTTCAGGCCGTCACGCTCCTACCACAGGGCGCTGGACCAAAAGGTAACTCATAATGATATTATCAGCCCGTCGCGCACCTACTAAAGGGTGCCGGACCAAAAGGTAACTTTAAATTATATTATCAGCCCGTTTGAGAATGGCATCTCAACTGCCAACAAAATACTGCACGCATTGCACAGATTGCTGCAACCTAAAGAGTAGAACTCAGGGGCATATTTAAAATGATTTAAATATACCCCCAAATTCCACTTATGGCCTCCTCCTCCCCTACAGCCATACCAAGCCTCACCAAAAAGGTAAGAAGCATAAGACTGCAAACAAAACAAAGAAAATGCTGGCTGACAATTGCCATTCCAGAAATACCAATAGCACTAGCAAAGACCCAGAACTGTGATTTACATGTTCATCGCAGTGCTGTTACTAATGACAAAAAGGAAACAAATCGATTTTTAGATCGAAAAGTGCTGTATAAGGGCCCTAATTAGTTGTTCTCTTCTAAGATATTTTTATATTATTTTGTGGCACATTACTTTAGGTAAGGTAATTCAAAATTATATTATTAGCCCATCTTGGTCATGCCACAGGACGCCGGACCCAAAAGTAACGCAAAATTATATTATCAGCCCGTCGCGCACCTACTACAGGGCGCCGGACCAAAAGATAACTCAAAATTGTATTATCAGCCCGTCGCGCTCTTTCCACAGGGCGCCGGACCAAAAGCTAATGTAACTAATGTAACTAAAAATTAAATTTTCAGCGCGTTTTGCTTCTACAACAGGGCGCCAGACCAAACGGTAACTCCAACTTTTATTATCAGCCCGTCGCGCTCTTTCCACAGGGCGCCGGACCAAAAGCAAATGTAACTAATGTAATAAAAAATTACATTTCTAGGCCGTCACGCTCCTACCACAGGGCGCTGGACCAAATGGTAACTCAAAATTATATTATCAGCCCGTCGCGCACCTACTAAAGGGCGCCGGACCAAAAGATAACTCAAAATTTTATTATCAGCCCGTCGCGCTCTTTCCACAGGGCGCCGGACCAAAAGCAAATGTTATTAATGTAACTAAAAATCACATTTTCAGCCTGTCGTGCTCCTACCACAGGGCCCCAGACCAAACGGTAACTCCAACTTTTATTATCAGCCCGTCGCGCTCTTTCCACAGGGCGCCGGACCAAAAGGTAACTCAAAATTATATTATCAGCTCGTTTGAGAATGGCATCTCAACTGCCAACAAAATACTGCACGCATTGCACAAATTGCTGCAACCTAAAGAGTAGAACTCAGGGGCATATTTAAAATGATTTAAATATACCCCCAAATTCGACTTATGGCCTCCTCCTCCCCTACAGCCATACCAAGCCACACCAAAAAGGTAAAAAGCATAAGACTGCAAACAAAACAAAGAAAATGCTGGCCGACAATTGCCATTCCAGAAATACCAATGGCACTAGCAAAGACCCAGAACTGTGATTTACATGTTCATCGCAGTGCTGTTACTAATGACAAAAAGGAAACAAATCGATTTTTAGATCGAAAAGTGCTGAATAAGGGCCCTAATTAGTTGTTCTCTTCTAAGATATTTTTATATTATTTTGTGGCACATTACTTTAGGTAAGGTAATTTAAAATCATATTATCAGCCCATCTTGGTCATGCCACAGGACGTCGGACCAAAAGGTAATGCAAAATTATATTATCAGCCCGTCGCGCACCTACTAAAGGGCGCCGGACCAAAAGATAACTCAAAATTTTATTATCAGCCCGTCGCGCTCTATCCACAGCGCGCCGGACCAAAAGCAAATGTAACTAATGTAATTAAAAATTACATTTTCAGGCCGTCACGCTCCTACCACAGGGCGCTGGACCAAAAGGTAACTCAAAATGATATTATCAGCCCGTCGCGCACCTACTAAAGGGCGCCGGACCAAAAGGTAACTTTAAATTATATTATCAGCCCGTTTGAGAATGGCATCTTAATTGCCAACAAAATACTGCACGCATTGCACAAATTGATGCAACCTAAAGAGTAGAACTCAGGGGCATATTTAAAATGATTTAAATATACCCCCAAATTCGACTTATGGCCTCCTCCTCCCCTACAGCCATACCAAGCCTCACCAAAAAGGAAAAAAGCATAAGACTGCAAACAAAACAAAGAAAATGCTGGCCGACAATTGCCATTCCAGAAATACCAATAGCACTAGCAAAGACCAAGAACTGTGATTTACATGTTCATCGCAGTGCTGTTACTAATGACAAAAAGGAAACAAATCGATTTTTAGATCGAAAAGTGCTGTATAAGGGCCCTAATTAGTTGTTCTCTTCTAAGATATTTTATATTATTTTGTGGCACATTACTTTAGGTAAGGTAATTCAAAATTATATTATTAGCCCATCTTTGTCATGCCACAGGACGCCGGACCAAAAGGTAACGCAAAATTATATTATCAGCCCGTCGCGCACCTACTAAAGGGCGCCGGACCAAAAGATAACTCAAAATTGTATGATTAGCCCGTTGCGCTCTTTCCACAGGGCGCCGGGCCAAAAGCAAATGTAACTAATGTAATAAAAAATTACATTTCTAGGCCGTCACGCTCCTACCACAGGGCGCTGGACCAAAAGGTAACTCAAAATTATATTATCAGCCTGTCGCGCACCTACTAAAGGGTGCCGGACCAAAAGGTAACTTTAAATTATATTATCAGCCCGTTTGAGAATGGCATCTCAACTGCCAACAAAATACTGCACGCATTGCACAAATTGCTGCAACCTAAAGAGTAGAACTCAGGGGCATATTTAAAATGATTTAAATATACCCCCAAATTCCACTTATGGCCTCCTCCTCCCCTACAGCCATACCAAGCCTCACCAAAAAGGAAAAAAGCATAAGACTGCAAACAAAACAAAGAAAATGCTGGCCGACAATTGCCATTCCAGAAATACTAATAGCACTAGCAAAGACCAAGAACTGTGATTTACATGTTCATCGCAGTGCTGTTACTAATGACAAAAAGGAAACAAATCGATTTTTAGATCGAAAAGTGCTGTATAAGGGCCCTAATTAGTTGTTCTCTTCTAAGATATGTTTATATTATTTTGTGGCACATTACTTTAGGTAAGGTAATTCAAAATTATATTATTAGCCTATCTTGGTCATGCCACAGGACGCCGGACCAAAAGGTAACACAAAATTATATTATCAGCCCGTCGCGCACCTACTAAAGGGCGCCGCACCAAAAGATAACTCAAAATTGTATTATTAGCCCGTCGCTCTCTTTCCACAGGGCGCCGGACCAAAAGCAAATGTAACTAATGTAATAAAAAATTACATTTCTAGGCCGTCACGCTCCTACCACAGGGTGCTGGACCAAAAGGTAACTCAAAATTATATTATCAGCCCGTCGCGCACCTACTAAAGGGAGCCGGACCAAAAGATAACTCAAAATTTTATTATCAGCCCGTCGCGCTCTTTCCACAGGGCACCGGCCCAAAAGCAAAATGTTATTAATGTAACTAAAAATCACATTTTCAGTCTGTCGTGCTCCTGCCACAGGGCCCCAGACCAAACGTTAACTCCAACTTTTATTATCAGCCCGCCTTTCGACAGCGCGCCGGACCAAAAGCAAATGCAACTAATGTAATTAAAAATTACATTTTCAGGCCGTCACGCTCCTACCACAGGGCGCTGGACCAAAAGGTAACTCAAAATGATATTATCAGCCCGTCGCGCACCTACTAAAGGGCGCCGGACCAAAAGGTAACTTTAAATTATATTATCCGCCCGTTTGAGAATGGCATCTCAACTGCCAACAAAATACTGCACGCATTGCACAATTTGCTGCAACCTAAAGAGTAGAACTCAGGGGCATATTTAAAATGATTTAAATATACCCCCAAATTCGACTTATGGCCTCCTCCTCCCCTACAGCCATACCAAGCCTCACCAAAAAGGAAAAAAGCATAAGACTGCAAACAAAACAAAGAAAATGCTGGCCGACAATTGCCATTCCAGAAATACTAATAGCACTAGCAAAGACCAAGAACTGTGATTTACATGTTCATCGCAGTGCTGTTACTAATGACAAAAAGGAAACAAATCGATTTTTAGATCGAAAAGTGCTGTATAAGGGCCCTAATTAGTTGTTCTCTTCTAAGATATTTTTATATTATTTTGTGGCACATTACTTTAGGTAAGGTAATTCAAAATTATATTATTAGCCCATCTTGGTCATGCCACAGGACGCCGGACCAAAAGGTAACTCAAAATTATATTATCAGCCCGTCGCGCACCTACTAAAGGGCGCCGGACCAAAAGATAACTCAAAATTGTATTATCAGCCCGTCGCGCTATTTCCACAGGGCACCGGACCAAAAGGAAATGTTATTAATGTAACTAAAAATCACATTTTCAGTCTGTCGTGCTCCTACCACAGGGCCCCAGACCAAACGGTAACTCCAACTTTTATTATTAGCCCGCCTTTCCACAGCGCGCCGGACCAAAAGCAAATGTAACTAATGTAATTAAAAATTACATTTTCAGGCCGTCACGCTCCTACCACAGGGCGCTGGACCAAAAGGTAACTCATAATGATATTATCAGCCCGTCGCGCACCTACTAAAGGGTGCCGGACCAAAAGGTAACTTTAAATTATATTATCAGCCCGTTTGAGAATGGCATCTCAACTGCCAACAAAATACTGCACGCATTGCACAGATTGCTGCAACCTAAAGAGTAGAACTCAGGGGCATATTTAAAATGATTTAAATATACCCCCAAATTCGACTTATGGCCTCCTCCTCCCCTACAGCCATACCAAGCCTCACCAAAAAGGTAAGAAGCATAAGACTGCAAACAAAACAAAGAAAATGCTGGCTGACAATTGCCATTCCAGAAATACCAATAGCACTAGCAAAGACCCAGAACTGTGATTTACATGTTCATCGCAGTGCTGTTACTAATGACAAAAAGGAAACAAATCGATTTTTAGATCGAAAAGTGCTGTATAAGGGCCCTAATTAGTTGTTCTCTTCTAAGATATTTTTATATTATTTTGTGGCACATTACTTTAGGTAAGGTAATTCAAAATTATATTATTAGCCCATCTTGGTCATGCCACAGGACGCCGGACCAAAAGGTAACTCAAAATTATATTATCAGCCCGTCGCGCACCTACTAAAGGGCGCCGGACCAAAAGATAACTCAAAATTGTATTATCAGCCCGTCGCGCTATTTCCACAGGGCACCGGACCAAAAGGAAATGTTATTAATGTAACTAAAAATCACATTTTCAGTCTGTCGTGCTCCTACCACAGGGCCCCAGACCAAACGGTAACTCCAACTTTTATTATTAGCCCGCCTTTCCACAGCGCGCCGGACCAAAAGCAAATGTAACTAATGTAATTAAAAATTACATTTTCAGGCCGTCACGCTCCTACCACAGGGCGCTGGACCAAAAGGTAACTCATAATGATATTATCAGCCCGTCGCGCACCTACTAAAGGGTGCCGGACCAAAAGGTAACTTTAAATTATATTATCAGCCCGTTTGAGAATGGCATCTCAACTGCCAACAAAATACTGCACGCATTGCACAGATTGCTGCAACCTAAAGAGTAGAACTCAGGGGCATATTTAAAATGATTTAAATATACCCCCAAATTCCACTTATGGCCTCCTCCTCCCCTACAGCCATACCAAGCCTCACCAAAAAGGTAAGAAGCATAAGACTGCAAACAAAACAAAGAAAATGCTGGCTGACAATTGCCATTCCAGAAATACCAATAGCACTAGCAAAGACCCAGAACTGTGATTTACATGTTCATCGCAGTGCTGTTACTAATGACAAAAAGGAAACAAATCGATTTTTAGATCGAAAAGTGCTGTATAAGGGCCCTAATTAGTTGTTCTCTTCTAAGATATTTTTATATTATTTTGTGGCACATTACTTTAGGTAAGGTAATTCAAAATTATATTATTAGCCCATCTTGGTCATGCCACAGGACGCCGGACCAAAAAGTAACGCAAAATTATATTATCAGCCCGTCGCGCACCTACTACAGGGCGCCGGACCAAAAGATAACTCAAAATTGTATTATCAGCCCGTCGCGCTCTTTCCACAGGGCGCCGGACCAAAAGCTAATGTAACTAATGTAACTAAAAATTAAATTTTCAGCGCATTTTGCTTCTACAACAGGGCGCCAGACCAAACGGTAACTCCAACTTTTATTATCAGCCCGTCGCGCTCTTTCCACAGGGCGCCGGACCAAAAGCAAATGTAACTAATGTAATAAAAAATTACATTTCTAGGCCGTCACGCTCCTACCACAGGGCGCTGGACCAAATGGTAACTCAAAATTATATTATCAGCCCGTCGCGCACCTACTAAAGGGCGCCGGACCAAAAGATAACTCAAAATTTTATTATCAGCCCGTCGCGCTCTTTCCACAGGGCGCCGGACCAAAAGCAAATGTTATTAATGTAACTAAAAATCACATTTTCAGCCTGTCGTGCTCCTACCACAGGGCCCCAGACCAAACGGTAACTCCAACTTTTATTATCAGCCCGTCGCGCTCTTTCCACAGGGCGCCGGACCAAAAGGTAACTCAAAATTGTATTATCAGCCCGTCGCGCTCTTTCCACAGGGCGCCGGACCAAAAGCTAATGTAACTAATGTAACTAAAAATTAAATTTTCAGCGCATTTTGCTTCTACAACAGGGCGCCAGACCAAACGGTAACTCCAACTTTTATTATCAGCCCGTCGCGCTCTTTCCACAGGGCGCCGGACCAAAAGCAAATGTAACTAATGTAATAAAAAATTACATTTCTAGGCCGTCACGCTCCTACCACAGGGCGCTGGACCAAATGGTAACTCAAAATTATATTATCAGCCCGTCGCGCACCTACTAAAGGGCGCCGGACCAAAAGATAACTCAAAATTTTATTATCAGCCCGTCGCGCTCTTTCCACAGGGCGCCGGACCAAAAGCAAATGTTATTAATGTAACTAAAAATCACATTTTCAGCCTGTCGTGCTCCTACCACAGGGCCCCAGACCAAACGGTAACTCCAACTTTTATTATCAGCCCGTCGCGCTCTTTCCACAGGGCGCCGGACCAAAAGGTAACTCAAAATTATATTATCAGCTCGTTTGAGAATGGCATCTCAACTGCCAACAAAATACTGCACGCATTGCACAAATTGCTGCAACCTAAAGAGTAGAACTCAGGGGCATATTTAAAATGATTTAAATATACCCCCAAATTCGACTTATGGCCTCCTCCTCCCCTACAGCCATACCAAGCCACACCAAAAAGGTAAAAAGCATAAGACTGCAAACAAAACAAAGAAAATGCTGGTCGACAATTGCCATTCCAGAAATACCAATGGCACTAGCAAAGACCCAGAACTGTGATTTACATGTTCATCGCAGTGCTGTTACTAATGACAAAAAGGAAACAAATCGATTTTTAGATCGAAAAGTGCTGAATAAGGGCCCTAATTAGTTGTTCTCTTCTAAGATATTTTTATATTATTTTGTGGCACATTACTTTAGGTAAGGTAATTCAAAATCATATTATCAGCCCATCTTGGTCATGCCACAGGACGCCGGACCAAAAAGTAACGCAAAATTATATTATCAGCCCGTCGCGCACCTACTAAAGGGCGCCGGACCAAAAGATAACTCAAAATTTTATTATCAGCCCGTCGCGCTCTTTCCACAGTGCGCCGGACCAAAAGCAAATGTAACTAATGTAATTAAAAATTACATTTTCAGGCCATCACGCTCCTACCACAGGGCGCTGGACCAAAAGGTAACTCAAAATGATATTATCAGCCCGTCGCGCACCTACTAAAGGCCGCCGGACCAAAAGGTAACTTTAAATTATATTATCAGCCCGTTTGAGAATGGCATCTCAACTGCCAACAAAATACTGCACGCATTGCACAAATTGCTGCAACCTAAAGAGTAGAACTCAGGGGCATATTTAAAATGATTTAAATATACCCCCAAATTCGACTTATGGCCTCCTCCTCCCCTACAGCCATACCAAGCCTCACCAAAAGCAAAAAAGCATAAGACTGCAAACAAAACAAAGAAAATGCTGGCCGACAATTGCCATTCCAGAAATACCAATAGCACTAGCAAAGACCAAGAACTGTGATTTACATGTTCATCGCAGTGCTGTTACTAATGACAAAAAGGAAACAAATCGATTTTTAGATCGAAAAGTGCTGTATAAGGGCCCTAATTAGTTGTTCTCTTCTAAGATATTTTTATATTATTTTGTGGCACATTACTTTAGGTAAGGTAATTCAAAATTATATTATTAGCCCATCTTGGTCATGCCACAGGACGCCGGACCAAAAGGTAACGCAAAATTATATTATCAGCCCGTCGCGCACCTACTAAAGGGCGCCGGACCAAAAGATAACTCAAAATTGTATTATCAGCCCGTCGCACTCTTTCCACAGGGCGCCGGACCAAAAGCAAATGTAACTAATGTAATAAAAAATTACATTTCTAGGCCGTCACGCTCCTACCACAGGGCGCTGGACCAAAAGGTAACTCCAAGTTATATTATCAGCCCGTCGCGCACCTACTAAAGGGCGCCGAACCAAAAGATAACTCCAACTTTTATTATCAGCCCGCCTTTCCACAGCGCGCCGGACCAAAAGCAAATGTAACTAATGTAATTAAAAATTACATTTTCAGGCCGTCACGCTCCTACCACAGGGCGCTGGACCAAAAGGTAACTCATAATGATATTATCAGCCCGTCGCGCACCTACTAAAGGGTGCCGGACCAAAAGGTAACTTTAAATTATATTATCAGCCCGTTTGAGAATGGCATCTCAACTGCCAACAAAATACTGCACGCATTGCACAGATTGCTGCAACCTAAAGAGTAGAACTCAGGGGCATATTTAAAATGATTTAAATATACCCCCAAATTCCACTTATGGCCTCCTCCTCCCCTACAGCCATACCAAGCCTCACCAAAAAGGTAAGAAGCATAAGACTGCAAACAAAACAAAGAAAATGCTGGCTGACAATTGCCATTCCAGAAATACCAATAGCACTAGCAAAGACCCAGAACTGTGATTTACATGTTCATCGCAGTGCTGTTACTAATGACAAAAAGGAAACAAATCGATTTTTAGATCGAAAAGTGCTGTATAAGGGCCCTAATTAGTTGCTCTCTTCTAAGATATTTTTATATTATTTTGTGGCACATTACTTTAGGTAAGGTAATTCAAAATTATATTATTAGCCCATCTTGGTCATGCCACAGGACGCCGGACCAAAAGGTAACGCAAAGTTTTATTATCAGCCCGTCGCGCACCTACTACAGGGCGCCGGACCAAAAGATAACTCAAAATTGTATTATCAGCCCGTCGCGCTCTTTCCACAGGGCGCCGGACCAAAAGCTAATGTAACTAATGTAACTAAAAATTAAATTTTCAGCGCGTTTTGCTTCTACAACAGGGCGCCAGACCAAACGGTAACTCCAACTTTTATTATCAGCCCGTCGCGCTCTTTCCACAGGGCGCCGGACCGAAAGCAAATGTAACTAATGTAATAAAAAATTACATTTCTAGGCCGTCACGCTCCTACCACAGGGCGCTGGACCAAATGGTAACTCAAAATTATATTATCAGCCCGTCGCGCACCTACTAAAGGGCGCCGGACCAAAAGATAACTCAAAATTTTATTATCAGCCCGTCGCGCTCTTTCCACAGGGCGCCGGACCAAAAGCAAATGTTATTAATGTAACTAAAAATCACATTTTCAGCCGGTCGTGCTCCTACCACAGGGCCCCAGACCAAACGGTAACTCCAACTTTTATTATCAGCCCGTCGCGCTCTTTCCACAGGGCGCCGGACCAAAAGGTAACTCAAAATTATATTATCAGCTCGTTTGAGAATGGCATCTCAACTGCCAACAAAATACTGCACGCATTGCACAAATTGCTGCAACCTAAAGAGTAGAACTCAGGGGCATATTTAAAATGATTTAAATATACCCCCAAATTCGACTTATGGCCTCCTCCTCCCCTACAGCCATACCAAGCCTCACCAAAAAGGTAAAAAGCATAAGACTGCAAACAAAACAAAGAAAATGCTGGCCGACAATTGCCATTCCAGAAATACCAATAGCACTAGCAAAGACCAAGAACTGTGATTTACATGTTCATTGCAGTGCTGTTACTAATGACAAAAAGGAAACAAATCGATTTTTAGATCAAAAAGTGCTGTATAAGGGACCTAATTAGTTGTTTTCTTCTAAGATATTTTTATATTATTTTGTGGCACATTACTTTAGGTAAGGTAATTTAAAATTATATTATTAGCCCATCTTGGTCATGCCACAGGACGCCGGACCAAAAGGTAACGCAAAATTATATTATCAGCCCGTCGCACACCTACTAAAGGGCGCCGGACCAAAAGATAACTCAAAATTTTATTATCAGCCCGTTGCGCTCTTTCCACAGGGCGCCGGGCCAAAAGCAAATGTAACTAATGTAATAAAAAATTACATTTCTAGGCCGTCACGCTCCTACCACAGGGCGCTGGACCAAGAGGTAACTCAAAATTATATTATCAGCCCATCGCGCACCTACTAAAGGGTGCCAGACCAAAAGGTAACTTTAAATTATATTATCAGCCCGTTTGAGAATGGCATCTCAACTGCCAACAAAATACTGCACGCATTGCACAAATTGCTGCAACCTAAAGAGTAGAACTCAGGGGCATATTTAATATGATTTAAATATACCCCCAAATTCGACTTATGGCCTCCTCCTCCCCTACAGCCATACCAAGCCTCACCAAAAAGGAAAAAAGCATAAGACTGCAAACAAAACAAAGAAAATGCTGGCCGACAATTGCCATTCCAGAAATACCAATAGCACTAGCAAAGACCAAGAACTGTGATTTACATGTTCATTGCAGTGCTGTTACTAATGACAAAAAGGAAACAAATCAATTTTTAGATCGAAAAGTGCTGTATAAGGGCCCTAATTAGTTGTTCTCTTCTAAGATATTTTATATTATTTTGTGGCACATTACTTTAGGTAAGGTAATTCAAAATTATATTATTAGCCCATCTTGGTCATGCCACAGGACGCCGGACCAAAATGTAAGGCAATATTATATTATCAGCCCGTCGCGCACCTACTAAAGGGCGCCGGACCAAAAGATAACTCAAAATTGTATTATCAGCCCGTCGCGCTCTTTCCACAGGGCGCCGGACCAAAAGCAAATGTAACTAATGTAATAAAAAATTACATTTCTAGGCCGTCACGCTCCTACCACAGGGCGCTGGACCAAAAGGTAACTCAAAATTATATTATCAGCCCGTCGCGCACCTACTAAAGGGTGCCGGACCAAAAGATAACTCAAAATTTTATTATCAGCCCGTCGCGCTCTTTCCACAGGGCACCGGACCAAAAGTAAATGTTATTAATGTAACTAAAAATCACATTTTCAGTCTGTCGTGCTCCTACCACAGGGCCCCAGACCAAACGGTAACTCCAACTTTTATTATCAGCCCGCCTTTCCACAGCGCGCCGGACCAAAAGCAAATGTAACTAATGTAATTAAAAATTACATTTTCAGGCCGTCACGCTCCTACCACAGGGCGCTGGAGCAAAAGGTAACTCAAAATGATATTATCAGCCCGTCGCGCACCTACTAAAGGGCGCCGGACCAAAAGGTAACTTTAAATTATATTATCAGCCCGCTTGAGAATGGCATCTCAACTGCCAACAAAATACTGCACGCATTGCACAAATTGCTGCAACCTAAAGAGTAGAACTCAGGGGCATATTCAAAATGATTTAAATATACCCCCAAATTCGACTTATGGCCTCCTCCTCCCCTACAGCCATACCAAGCCTCACCAAAAAGGAAAAAAGCATAAGACTGCAAACAAAACAAAGAAAATGCTGGCCGACAATTGCCATTCCAGAAATACCAATAGCACTAGCAAAGACCAAGAACTGTGATTTACATGTTCATCGCAGTGCTGTTACTAATGACAAAAAGGAAACAAATCGATTTTTAGATCGAAAAGTGCTTTATAAGGTCCCTAATTAGTTGTTCTCTTCTAAGATATTTTATATTATTTTGTGGCACATTACTTTAGGTAAGGTAATTCAAAATTATATTATTAGCCCATCTTTGTCATGCCACAGGACGCCGGACCAAAAGGTAACGCAAAATTATATTATCAGCCCGTCGCGCACCTACTAAAGGGCGCCAGACCAAAAGATAACTCAAAATTTTATTATCAGCCCGTCGCGCTCTTTCCACAGCGCGCCGGACCAAAAGCAAATGTAACTAATGTAATTAAAAATTACATTTTCAGGCCGTCACGCTCCTACCACAGGGCGCTCGACCAAAAGGTAACTCAAAGTTATATTATCAGCCCGTCGCGCACCTACTAAAGGGTGCCAGACCAAAAGGTAACTTTAAATTATATTATCAGCCCGTTTGAGAATGGCATCTCAACTGCCAACAGAATACTGCACGCATTGCACAAATTGCTGCAACCTAAAGAGTAGAACTCAGGGGCATATTTAATATGATTTAAATATACCCCCAAATTCGACTTATGGCCTCCTCCTCCCCTACAGCCATACCAAGCCTCACCAAAAAGGAAAAAAGCATAAGACTGCAAACAAAACAAAGAAAATGCTGGCCGACAATTGCCATTCCAGAAATACCAATAGCACTAGCAAAGACCAAGAACTGTGATTTACATGTTCATTGCAGTGCTGTTACTAATGACAAAAAGGAAACAAATCAATTTTTAGATCGAAAAGTGCTGTATAAGGGCCCTAATTAGTTGTTCTCTTCTAAGATATTTTATATTATTTTGTGGCACATTACTTTAGGTAAGGTAATTCAAAATTATATTATTAGCCCATCTTGGTCATGCCACAGGACGCCGGACCAAAATGTAAGGCAATATTATATTATCAGCCCGTCGCGCACCTACTAAAGGGCACCGGACCAAAAGATAACTCAAAATTGTATTATCAGCCCGTCGCGCTCTTTCCACAGGGCGCCGGACCAAAAGCAAATGTAACTAATGTAATAAAAAATTACATTTCTAGGCCGTCACGCTCCTACCACAGGGCGCTGGACCAAAAGGTAACTCAAAATTATATTATCAGCATGTCGCGCACCTACTAAAGGGTGCCGGACCAAAAGATAACTCAAAATTTTATTATCAGCCCGTCGCGCTCTTTCCACAGGGCACCGGACCAAAAGTAAATGTTATTAATGTAACTAAAAATCACATTTTCAGTCTGTCGTGCTCCTACCACAGGGCCCCAGACCAAACGGTAACTCCAACTTTTATTATCAGCCCGCCTTTCCACAGCGCGCCGGACCAAAAGCAAATGTAACTAATGTAATTAAAAATTACATTTTCAGGCCGTCACGCTCCTACCACAGGGCGCTGGACCAAAAGGTAACTCAAAATGATATTATCAGCCCGTTGCGCACCTACTAAAGGGCGCCGGACCAAAAGGTAACTTTAAATTATATTATCAGCCCGTTTGAGAATGGCATCTCAACTGCCAACAAAATACTGCACGCATTGCACAAATTGCTGCAACCTAAAGAGTAGAACTCAGGGGCATATTCAAAATGATTTAAATATACCCCCAAATTCGACTTATGGCCTCCTCCTCCCCTACAGCCATACCAAGCCTCACCAAAAAGGAAAAAAGCATAAGACTGCAAACAAAACAAAGAAAATGCTGGCCGACAATTGCCATTCCAGAAATACCAATAGCACTAGCAAAGACCAAGAACTGTGATTTACATGTTCATCGCAGTGCTGTTACTAATGACAAAAAGGAAACAAATCGATTTTTAGATCGAAAAGTGCTGTATAAGGGCCCTAATTAGTTGTTCTCTTCTAAGATATTTTATATTATTTTGTGGCACATTACTTTAGGTAAGGTAATTCAAAATTATATTATTAGCCCATCTTTGTCATGCCACAGGACGCCGGACCAAAAGGTAACGCAAAATTATATTATCAGCCCGTCGCGCACCTACTAAAGGGCGCCAGACCAAAAGATAACTCAAAATTTTATTATCAGCCCGTCGCGCTCTTTCCACAGCGCGCCGGACCAAAAGCAAATGTAACTAATGTAATTAAAAATTACATTTTCAGGCCGTCACGCTCCTACCACAGGGCGCTCGACCAAAAGGTAACTCAAAGTTATATTATCAGCCCGTCGCGCCTACTAAAGGGCGCCGGACCAAAAGGTAACTTTAAATTATATTATCAGCCCGTTTGAGAATGGCATCTCAACTGCCAACAAAATACTGCACGCATTGCACAAATTGCTGCAACCTAAAGAGTAGAACTCAGGGGCATATTTAAAATGATTTAAATATACCCCCAACTTCGACTTATGGCCTCCTCCTCCCCTACAGCCATACCAAGCCTCACCAAAAAGGAAAAAAGCATAAGACTGCAAACAAAACAAAGAAAATGCTGGCCGACAATTGCCATTCCAGAAATACCAATAGCACTAGCAAAGACCAAGAACTGTGATTTACATGCTCATCGCAGTGCTGTTACTAATGACAAAAAAGAAACAAATCGATTTTTAGATCGAAAAGTGCTGTATAAGGGCCCTAATTAGTTGTTCTCTTCTAAGATATTTTTATATTATTTTGTGGCACATAACTTTAGGTAAGGTAATTCAAAATTATATTATTAGCCCATCTTTGTCATGCCACAGGACGCCGGACCAAAAGGTAACGCAAAATTATATTATCAGCCCGTCGCGCACCTACTAAAGGGTGCCGGAACAAAAGATAACTCAAAATTGTATTATCAGCCCGTCGCGCTCTTTCCACAGGGCGCCGGACCAAAAGCTAATGTAACTAATGTAACTAAAAATTAAATTTTCAGCGTGTTTTGCTTCTACAACAGGGTGCCAGACCAAACGGTAACTCCAACTTTTATTATCAGCCCGTTGCGCTCTTTCCACAGGGCGCCGGACCAAAAGCAAATGTAACTAATGTAATAAAAAATTACATTTCTAGGCCGTCACGCTCCTACCACAGGGCGCTGGACCAAAAGGTAACTCAAAATTATATTATCAGCCCGTCGTGCACCTACTAAAGGGCGCCGGACCAAAAGATAACTCAAAATTTTATTATCAGCCCGTCGTGCTCTTTCCACAGGGCGCCGGACCAAAAGCAAATGTTTTTAATGTAACTAAAAATCACATTTTCAGCCTGTCGTGCTCCTACCACAGGGCCCCAGACCAAACGGTATCTCCAACTTTTATTATCAGCCCGCCTTTCCACAGCGCGCCGGACCAAAAGCAAATGTAACTAATGTAATTAAAAATTACATTTTCCGGCCGTCACGCTCCTACCACAGGGCGCTGGACCAAAAGGTAACTCAAAATGATATTATCAGCCCGTCGCGCACCTACTAAAGGGCGCCGGACCAAAAGGTAACTTTAAATTATATTATCAGCCCGTTTGAGAATGGCATCTCAACTGCCAACAAAATACTGCACGCATTGCACAAATTGCTGCAACCTAAAGAGTAGAACTCAGGGGCATATTTAAAATGATTTAAATATACCCCCAAATTCGACTTATGGCCTCCTCCTCCCTTACAGCCATACCAAGCCTCACCAAAAAGGAAAAAAGCATAAGACTGCAAACAAAACAAAGAAAATGCTGGCCGACAATTGCCATTCCAGAAATACCAATAGCACTAGCAAAGACCAAGAACTGTGATTTACATGTTCATCACAGTGCTGTTACTAATGACAAAAAGGAAACAAATCGATTTTTAGATCGAAAAGTGCTGTATAAGGGCCCTAATTAGTTGTTCTCTTCTAAGATATTTTTATATTATTTTGTGGCACACTACTTTAGGTAAGGTAATTCAAAATTATATTATTAGCCCATCTTGGTCATGCCACAGGATGCCGGACCAAAAGGTAACACAAAATTATATTATCAGCCCGTCGCGCACCTACTAAAGGGCGCCGGACCAAAAGATAACTCAAAATTTTATTATCAGCCCGTCGCGCTCTTTCCACAGGGCACCGGACCAAAAGCAAATGTTATTAATGTAACTAAAAATCACATTTTCAGTCTGTCGTGCTCCTACCACAGGGCCCCAGACCAAACGGTAACTCCAACTTTTATTATCAGCCCGCCTTTCCACAGCGCGCCGGACCAAAAGCAAATGTAACTAATGTAATTAAAAATTACATTTTCAGGCCGTCACGCTCCTACCACAGGGCGCTGGACCAAAAGGTAACTCAAAATGATATTATCAGCCCGTCGCGCACCTACTAAAGGGCGCCGGACCAAAAGGTAACTTTAAATTATATTATCAGCCCGTTTGAGAATGGCATCTCAACTGCCAACAAAATACTGCACGCATTGCACAAATTGCTGCAACCTAAAGAGTAGAACTCAGGGGCATATTTAAAATGATTTAAATATACCCCCAAATTCGACTTATGGCCTCCTCCTCCCCTACAGCCATACCAAGCCTCACCAAAAAGGAAAAAAGCATAAGACTGCAATCAAAACAAAGAAAATGCGGGCCGACAATTGCAATTCCAGAAATACCAATAGCACTAGCAAAGACCAAGAACTGTGATTTACATGTTCATCGCAGTGCTGTTACTAATGACAAAAAGGAAACAATTCGATTTTTAGATCGAAAAATGCTGTATAAGGGCCCTAATTAGTTGTTCTCTTCTAAGATATTTTTACATTATTTTGTGGCACATTACTTTAGGTAAGGTAATTCAAAATTATATTATTAGCCCATCTTGGTCATGCCACAGGACGCCGGACCAAAAGGTAACGCAAAATTATATTATCAGCCCGTCGCGCACCTACTAAAGGGCGCCGGACCAAAAGATAACTCAAAATTGTATTATCAGCCCGTCGCGCTCTTTCCACAGGGCGCCGGACCAAAAGCAAATGTAACTAATGTAATAAAAAATTACATTTCTAGGCCGTCACGCTCCTACCACAGGGCGCTGGACCAAAAGGTAACTCAAAATTATATTATCAGCTCGTTTGAGAATGGCATCTCAACTGCCAACAAAATACTGCACGCATTGCACAAATTGCTGCAACCTAAAGAGTAGAACTCAGGGGCATATTTAAAATGATTTAAATATACCCCCAAATTCGACTTATGGCCTCCTCCTCCCCTACAGCCATACCAAGCCTCACCAAAAAGGAAAAAAGCATAAGACTGCAAACAAAACAAAGAAAATGCTGGCCGACAATTGCCATTCCAGAAATACCAATAGCACTAGCAAAGACCAAGAACTGTGATTTACATGCTCATCGCAGTGCTGTTACTAATGACAAAAAGGAAACAAATCGATTTTTAGATCGAAAAGTGCTGTATAAGGGCCCTAATTAGTTGTTCTCTTCTAAGATATTTTTATATTATTTTGTGGCACATAACTTTAGGTAAGGTAATTCAAAATTATATTATTAGCCCATCTTGGTCATGCCACAGGACGCCGGACCAAAAGGTAACGCAAAATTATATTATCAGCCCGTCGCGCACCTACTAAAGGACGCCGGACCAAAAGATAACTCAAAATTGTATTATCAGCCCGTCGCGCTCTTTCCACAGGGCGCCGGACCAAAAGCTAATGTAACTAATGTAACTAAAAATTAAATTTTCAGCGTGTTTTGCTTCTACAACAGGGTGCCAGACCAAACGGTAACTCCAACTTTTATTATCAGCCCGTTGCGCTCTTTCCACAGGGCGCCGGACCAAAAGCAAATGTAACTATTGTAATAAAAAATTACATTTCTAGGCCGTCACGCTCCTACCACAGGGCGCTGGACCAAAAGGTAACTCAAAATTATATTATCAGCCCGTCGCGCACCTACTAAAGGGCGCCGGACCAAAAGATAACTCAACATTTTATTATCAGCCCGTCGCGCTCTTTCCACAGGGCACCGGACCAAAAGCAAATGTTATTAATGTAACTAAAAATCACATTTTCAGTCTGTCGTGCTCCTACCACAGGGCCCCAGACCAAACGGTAACTCCAACTTTTATTATCAGCCCGCCTTTCCACAGCGCGCCGGACCAAAAGCAAATGTAACTAATGTAATTAAAAATTACATTTTCAGGCCGTCACGCTCCTACCACAGGGCGCTGGACCAAAAGGTAACTCAAAATGATATTATCAGCCCGTCGCGCACCTACTAAAGGGCGCCGGACCAAAAGGTAACTTTAAATTATATTATCAGCCCGTTTGAGAATGGCATCTCAACTGCCAACAAAATACTGCACGCATTGCACAAATTGCTGCAACCTAAAGAGTAGAACTCAGGGGCATATTTAAAATGATTTAAATATACCCCCAAATTCGACTTATGGCCTCCTCCTCCCCTACAGCCATACCAAGCCTCACCAAAAAGGAAAAAAGCATAAGACTGCAATCAAAACAAAGAAAATGCGGGCCGACAATTGCAATTCCAGAAATACCAATAGCACTAGCAAAGACCAAGAACTGTGATTTACATGTTCATCGCAGTGCTGTTACTAATGACAAAAAGGAAACAATTCGATTTTTAGATCGAAAAATGCTGTATAAGGGCCCTAATTAGTTGTTCTCTTCTAAGATATTTTTACATTATTTTGTGGCACATTACTTTAGGTAAGGTAATTCAAAATTATATTATTAGCCCATCTTGGTCATGCCACAGGACGCCGGACCAAAAGGTAACGCAAAATTATATTATCAGCCCGTCGCGCACCTACTAAAGGGCGCCGGACCAAAAGATAACTCAAAATTGTATTATCAGCCCGTCGCGCTCTTTCCACAGGGCGCCGGACCAAAAGCAAATGTAACTAATGTAATAAAAAATTACATTTCTAGGCCGTCACGCTCCTACCACAGGGCGCTGGACCAAAAGGTAACTCAAAATTACATTATCAGCTCGTTTGAGAATGGCATCTCAACTGCCAACAAAATACTGCACGCATTGCACAAATTGCTGCAACCTAAAGAGTAGAACTCAGGGGCATATTTAAAATGATTTAAATATACCCCCAAATTCGACTTATGGCCTCCTCCTCCCCTACAGCCATACCAAGCCTCACCAAAAAGGTAAAGAGCATAAGAGTGCAAACAAAACAAAGAAAATGCTGGCTGACAATTGCCATTCCAGAAATACCAATAGAACTAGCAAAGACCCAGAACTGTGATTTACATGTTCATCGCAGTGCTGTTACTAATGACAAAAAGGAAACAAATCGATTTTTAGATCGAAAAGTGCTGTATAAGGGCCCTAATTAGTTGTTCTCTTCTAAGATATTTTTATATTATTTTGTGGCACATTACTTTAGGTAAGGTAATTCAAAATTATATTATTAGCCCATCTTGGTCATGCCACAGGACGCCGGACCAAAAGGTAACGCAAAATTATATTATCACCCCGTCGCGCACCTACTAAACGGCGTCGGACCAAAAGATAACTCAAAATTGTATTATCAGCCCGTCGCGCTCTTTCCACAGGGCGCAGGACCAAAAGCAAATGTAACTAATGTAATTAAAAATTACATTTTCAGGCCGTCACGCTCCTACCACAGGGCGCTCGACCAAAGGGTAACTCAAAATTATATTATCAGCCCGTCGCGCACCTACTAAAGGGCGCCGGACCAAAAGATAACTTAAAATTTTAATATCAGCCCGTCGCGCTCTTTCCACAGGGCGCCGGACCAAAAGCTAATGTAACTAATGTAACAAAAAATTAAATTTTCTGCGCGTTTTGCTTCTACCACAGGGCCCCAGACCAAACGGTAACTCCAACTTTTATTATCAGCCCGTCGCGCTCTTTCCACAGGGCGCCGGACCAAAAGCAAATGTAACTAATGTAATAAAAAAATTACATTTCTAGGCCGTCACGCTCCTACCACAGGGCGCTGGACCAAAAGGTAACTCAAAATGATATTATCAGCCCGTCGCGCACCTACTAAAGGGCGCCGGACCAAAAGGTAACTTTAAATTATATTATCAGCCCGTTTGAGAATGGCATCTCAACTGCCAACAAAATACTGCACGCATTGCACAAATTGCTGCAACCTAAAGAGTAGAACTCAGGGGCATATTTAAAATGATTTAAATATACCCTCAAATTCAACTTATGGCCTCCTCCTCCCCTACAGACATACCAAGCCTCACCAAAAAGGTAAATGCATAAGACTGCAAACAAAACAAAGAAAATGCTGGCCGACAATTGCCATTCCAGAAATACCAATAGCACTAGCAAAGACCCAGAACTGTGATTTACATGTTCATCGCAGTGCCGTTACTAATGAAAAAAAGGAAACAAATTGATTTTTAGATCGAAAAGTGCTGTATAAGGGCCCTAATTAGTTGTTCTCTTCTAAGATATTTTTATATTTTGTGGCACATTACTTTAGGTAAGGTAATTCAAAATTATATTATCAGCCCATCTTGGTCATGCCACAGGACGCCGGACCAAAAGGTAACGCAAAATTATATTATCAGCCCGTCGCGCACCTACTAAAGGGCGCCGGACCAAAAGATAATTTAAAATTTTATTATCAGCCCGTCGCGCTCTTTCCACAGCACGCCGGACCAAAAGCAAATGTAACTAATGTAATTAAAAATTACATTTTCAGGCCGTCACGCTCCTACCACAGGGCGCTGGACCAAAAGGTAACTCAAAATTATATTATCAGCCCGTCGCGCACCTACTAAAGGGCGCCGGACCAAAAGATAACTTAAAATTTTAATATCAGCCCGTCGCGCTCTTTCCACAGGGCGCCGGACCAAAAGCTAATGTAACTAATGTAACAAAAAATTAAATTTTCAGCGCGTTTTGCTTCTACCACAGGGCCCCAGACCAAACGGTAACTCCAACTTTTATTATCAGCCCGTCGCGCTCTTTCCACAGGGCGCCGGACCAAAAGCAAATGTAACTAATGTAATAAAAAAATTACATTTCTAGGCCGTCACGCTCCTACCACAGGGCGCTGGACCAAAAGGTAACTCAAAATTATATTATCAGCTCGTTTGAGAATGGCATCTCAACTGCTAACAAAATACTGCACGCATTGCACAAATTGCTGCAACCTAAAGAGTAGAACTCAGGGGCATATTTAAAATGATTTAAATATACCCCCAAATTCGACTTATGGCCTCCTCCTCCCCTACAGCCATACCAAGCCTCACCAAAAAGGTAAAAAGCATAAGACTGCAAACAAAACAAAGAAAATGCTGGCCGACAATTGCCATTCCAGAAATACCAATAGCACTATCAAAGACCCAGAACTGTGATTTACATGTTCATCGCAGTGCCGTTACTAATTACAAAAAGGAAACAAATCGATTTTTAGATCGAAAATGCTGTATAAGGGCCCTAATTAGTTGTTCTCTTCTAAGATATTTTTATATTTTGTGGCACATTACTTTAGGTAAGGTAATTCAAAATTATATTATCAGCCCATCTTGGTCATGCCACAGGACGCCGGACCAAAAGGTAACGCAAAATTATATTATCAGCCCGTCGCGCACCTACTAAAGGGCGCCGGACCAAAAGATAATTTAAAATTTTATTATCAGCCCGTCGCGCTCTTTCCACAGCGCGCCGGACCAAAAGCAAATGTAACTAATGTAATTAAAAATTACATTTTCAGGCCGTCACGCTCCTACCACAGGGCGCTGGACCAAAAGGTAACTCAAAATGATATTATCAGCCCGTCGAGCACCTACTAAAGGGCGCCGGACCAAAAGATAACTCAAAATTGTATTTTCAGCCCGTCGCGCTCTTTCCACAGGGCGCCGGACCAAAAGCAAATGTTAATAATGTAACTAAAAATCACATTTTCAGCCTGTCGTGCTCCTACCACAGGGCGCCAGACCAAATGGTAACTCCAACTTTTATTATCAGCCCGTCGCGCTCTTTCCACAGGGCACCGGACCAAAAGGTAACTCAAAATTATATTATCAGCTCGTTTGAGAATGGCATCTCAACTGCCAACAAAATACTGCACGCATTGCACAAATTGCTGCAACCTAAAGAGTAGAACTCAGGGGCATATTTAAAATGATTTAAATATACCCCCAAATTCGACTTATGGCCTCCTCCTCCCCTACAGCCATACCAAGCCTCACCAAAAAGGAAAAAAGCATAAGACTGCAAACAAAACAAAGAAAATGCTGGCCGACAATTGCCATTCCAGAAATACCAATAGCACTAGCAAAGACCCAGAACTGCGATTTACATGTTCATCGCAGTGCTGTTACTAATGACAAAAAGGAAACGATTCGATTTTTAGATCGAAAAATGCTGTATAAGGGCCCTAATTAGTTGTTCTCTTCTAAGATATTTTTATATTATTTTGTGGCACATTACTTTATGTAAGGTAATTCAAAATTATATTATTAGCCCATCTTGGCCATGCCACAGGACGCCGGACCAAAAGGTAACGCAAAATTATATTATCAGCCCGTCGCGCACCTACTAAAGGGCGTCGGACCAAAAGATAACTCAAAATTGTATTATCAGCCCGTCGCGCTCTTTCCACAGGGCGCCGGACCAAAAGCAAATGTAACTAATGTAATAAAAAATTACATTTCTAGGCCGTCACGCTCCTACCACAGGGCGCTGGACCAAAAGGTAACTCAAAATTATATTATCAGCTCGTTTGAGAATGGCATCTCAACTGCCAACAAAATACTGCACGCATTGCACAAATTGCTGCAACCTAAAGAGTAGAACTCAGGGGCATATTTAAAATGATTTAAATATACCCCCAAATTCGACTTATGGCCTCCTCCTCCCCTACAGCCATACCAAGCCTCACCAAAAAGGTAAAAAGCATAAGACTGCAAACAAAACAAAGAAAATGCTGGCCGACAATTGCCATTCCAGAAATACCAATAGCACTATCAAAGACCCAGAACTGTGATTTACATGTTCATCGCAGTGCCGTTACTAATGACAAAAAGGAAACAAATCGATTTTTAGATCGAAAATGCTGTATAAGGGCCCTAATTAGTTGTTCTCTTCTAAGATATTTTTATATTTTGTGGCACATTACTTTAGGTAAGGTAATTCAAAATTATATTATCAGCCCATCTTGGTCATGCCACAGGACGCCGGACCAAAAGGTAACGCAAAATTATATTATCAGCCCGTCGCGCACCTACTAAAGGGCGCCGGACCAAAAGATAATTTAAAATTTTATTATCAGCCCGTCGCGCTCTTTCCACAGCGCGCCGGACCAAAAGCAAATGTAACTAATGTAATTAAAAATTACATTTTCAGGCCGTCACGCTCCTACCACAGGGCGCTGGACCAAAAGGTAACTCAAAATGATATTATCAGCCCGTCGCGCACCTACTAAAGGGCGCCGGACCAAAAGGTAACTTTAAATTATATTATCAGCCCGTTTGAGAATGGCATCTCAACTGCCAACAAAATACTGCACGCATTGCACAAATTGCTGCAACCTAAAGAGTAGAACTCAGGGGCATATTTAAAATGATTTAAATATACCCCCAAATTCGACTTATGGCCTCCTCCTCCCCTACAGCCATACCAAGCCTCACCAAAAAGGAAAAAAGCATAAGACTGCAAACAAAACAAAGAAAATGCTGGCCGACAATTGCCATTCCAGAAATACCAATAGCACTAGCAAAGACCCAGAACTGCGATTTACATGTTCATCGCAGTGCTGTTACTAATGACAAAAAGGAAACAATTCGATTTTTAGATCGAAAAATGCTGTATAAGGGCCCTAATTAGTAGTTCTCTTCTAAGATATTTTTACATTATTTTGTGGCACATTACTTTAGGTAAGGTAATTCAAAATTATATTATTAGCCCATCTTGGTCATGCCACAGGACGCCGGACCAAAAGGTAACGCAAAATTATATTATCACCCCGTCGCGCACCTACTAAACGGCGTCGGACCAAAAGATAACTCAAAATTGTATTATCAGCCCGTCGCGCTCTTTCCACAGGGCGCCGGACCAAAAGCAAATGTAACTAATGTAATAAAAAATTACATTTCTAGGCCGTCACGCTCCTACCACAGGGCGCTGGACCAAAAGGTAACTCAAAATTATATTATCAGCTCGTTTGAGAATGGCATCTCAACTGCCAACAAAATACTGCACGCATTGCACAAATTGCTGCAACCTAAAGAGTAGAACTCAGGGGCATATTTAAAATGATTTAAATATACCCCCAAATTCGACTTATGGCCTCCTCCTCCCCTACAGCCATACCAAGCCTCACCAAAAAGGTAAAGAGCATAAGAGTGCAAACAAAACAAAGAAAATGCTGGCTGACAATTGCCATTCCAGAAATACCAATAGAACTAGCAAAGACCCAGAACTGTGATTTACATGTTCATCGCAGTGCTGTTACTAATGACAAAAAGGAAACAAATCGATTTTTAGATCGAAAAGTGCTGTATAAGGGCCCTAATTAGTTGTTCTCTTCTAAGATATTTTTATATTATTTTGTGGCACATTACTTTAGGTAAGGTAATTCAAAATTATATTATTAGCCCATCTTGGTCATGCCACAGGACGCCGGACCAAAAGGTAACGCAAAATTATATTATCACCCCGTCGCGCACCTACTAAACGGCGTCGGACCAAAAGATAACTCAAAATTGTATTATCAGCCCGTCGCGCTCTTTCCACAGGGCGCAGGACCAAAAGCAAATGTAACTAATGTAATTAAAAATTACATTTTCAGGCCGTCACGCTCCTACCACAGGGCGCTCGACCAAAGGGTAACTCAAAATTATATTATCAGCCCGTCGCGCACCTACTAAAGGGTGCCGGACCAAAAGATAACTTAAAATTTTAATATCAGCCCGTCGCGCTCTTTCCACAGGGCGCCGGACCAAAAGCTAATGTAACTAATGTAACAAAAAATTAAATTTTCAGCGCGTTTTGCTTCTACCACAGGGCCCCAGACCAAACGGTAACTCCAACTTTTATTATCAGCCCGTCGCGCTCTTTCCACAGGGCGCCGGACCAAAAGCAAATGTAACTAATGTAATAAAAAAATTACATTTCTAGGCCGTCACGCTCCTACCACAGGGCGCTGGACCAAAAGGTAACTCAAAATTATATTATCAGCTCGTTTGAGAATGGCATCTCAACTGCTAACAAAATACTGCACGCATTGCACAAATTGCTGCAACCTAAAGAGTAGAACTCAGGGGCATATTTAAAATGATTTAAATATACCCCCAAATTCGACTTATGGCCTCCTCCTCCCCTACAGCCATACCAAGCCTCACCAAAAAGGTAAAAAGCATAAGACTGCAAACAAAACAAAGAAAATGCTGGCCGACAATTGCCATTCCAGAAATACCAATAGCACTATCAAAGACCCAGAACTGTGATTTACATGTTCATCGCAGTGCCGTTACTAATGACAAAAAGGAAACAAATCGATTTTTAGATCGAAAATACTGTATAAGGGCCCTAATTAGTTGTTCTCTTCTAAGATATTTTTATATTTTGTGGCACATTACTTTAGGTAAGGTAATTCAAAATTATATTATCAGCCCATCTTGGTCATGCCACAGGACGCCGGACCAAAAGGTAACTCAAAATGATATTATCAGCCCGTCGCGCACCTACTAAAGGGCGCCGGACCAAAAGATAATTTAAAATTTTATTATCAGCCCGTCGCGCTCTTTCCACAGCGCGCCGGACCAAAAGCAAATGTAACTAATGTAATTAAAAATTACATTTTCAGGCCGTCACGCTCCTACCACAGGGCGCTGGACCAAAAGGTAACTCAAAATGATATTATCAGCCCGTCGAGCACCTACTAAAGGGCGCCGGACCAAAAGATAACTCAAAATTGTATTTTCAGCCCGTCGCGCTCTTTCCACAGGGCGCCGGACCAAAAGCAAATGTTAATAATGTAACTAAAAATCACATTTTCAGCCTGTCGTGCTCCTACCACAGGGCGCCAGACCAAATGGTAACTCCAACTTTTATTATCAGCCCGTCGCGCTCTTTCCACAGGGCACCGGACCAAAAGGTAACTCAAAATTATATTATCAGCTCGTTTGAGAATGGCATCTCAACTGCCAACAAAATACTGCACGCATTGCACAAATTGCTGCAACCTAAAGAGTAGAACTCAGGGGCATATTTAAAATGATTTAAATATACCCCCAAATTCGACTTATGGCCTCCTCCTCCCCTACAGCCATACCAAGCCTCACCAAAAAGGAAAAAAGCATAAGACTGCAAACAAAACAAAGAAAATGCTGGCCGACAATTGCCATTCCAGAAATACCAATAGCACTAGCAAAGACCCAGAACTGCGATTTACATGTTCATCGCAGTGCTGTTACTAATGACAAAAAGGAAACGATTCGATTTTTAGATCGAAAAATGCTGTATAAGGGCCCTAATTAGTTGTTCTCTTCTAAGATATTTTTATATTATTTTGTGGCACATTACTTTATGTAAGGTAATTCAAAATTATATTATTAGCCCATCTTGGCCATGCCACAGGACGCCGGACCAAAAGGTAACGCAAAATTATATTATCAGCCCGTCGCGCACCTACTAAAGGGCGTCGGACCAAAAGATAACTCAAAATTGTATTATCAGCCCGTCGCGCTCTTTCCACAGGGCGCCGGACCAAAAGCAAATGTAACTAATGTAATAAAAAATTACATTTCTAGGCCGTCACGCTCCTACCACAGGGCGCTGGACCAAAAGGTAACTCAAAATTATATTATCAGCTCGTTTGAGAATGGCATCTCAACTGCCAACAAAATACTGCACGCATTGCACAAATTGCTGCAACCTAAAGAGTAGAACTCAGGGGCATATTTAAAATGATTTAAATATACCCCCAAATTCGACTTATGGCCTCCTCCTCCCCTACAGCCATACCAAGCCTCACCAAAAAGGTAAAAAGCATAAGACTGCAAACAAAACAAAGAAAATGCTGGCCGACAATTGCCATTCCAGAAATACCAATAGCACTATCAAAGACCCAGAACTGTGATTTACATGTTCATCGCAGTGCCGTTACTAATGACAAAAAGGAAACAAATCGATTTTTAGATCGAAAATGCTGTATAAGGGCCCTAATTAGTTGTTCTCTTCTAAGATATTTTTATATTATTTTGTGGCACATTACTTTAGGTAAGGTAATTCAAAATTATATTATCAGCCCATCTTGGTCATGCCACAGGACGCCGGACCAAAAGGTAACGCAAAATTATATTATCAGCCCGTCGCGCACCTACTAAAGGGCGCCGGACCAAAAGATAATTTAAAATTTTATTATCAGCCCGTCGCGCTCTTTCCACAGCGCGCCGGACCAAAAGCAAATGTAACTAATGTAATTAAAAATTACATTTTCAGGCCGTCACGCTCCTACCACAGGGCGCTGGACCAAAAGGTAACTCAAAATGATATTATCAGCCCGTCGCGCACCTACTAAAGGGCGCCGGACCAAAAGGTAACTTTAAATTATATTATCAGCCCGTTTGAGAATGGCATCTCAACTGCCAACAAAATACTGCATGCATTGCACAAATTGCTGCAACCTAAAGAGTAGAACTCAGGGGCATATTTAAAATGATTTAAATATACCCCCAAATTCGACTTATGGCCTCCTCCTCCCCTACAGCCATACCAAGCCTCACCAAAAAGGAAAAAAGCATAAGACTGCAAACAAAACAAAGAAAATGCTGGCCGACAATTGCCATTCCAGAAATACCAATAGCACTAGCAAAGACCCAGAACTGCGATTTACATGTTCATCGCAGTGCTGTTACTAATGACAAAAAGGAAACAATTCGATTTTTAGATCGAAAAATGCTGTATAAGGGCCCTAATTAGTTGTTCTCTTCTAAGATATTTTTACATTATTTTGTGGCACATTACTTTAGGTAAGGTAATTCAAAATTATATTATTAGCCCATCTTGGTCATGCCACAGGACGCCGGACCAAAAGGTAACGCAAAATTATATTATCACCCCGTCGCGCACCTACTAAACGGCGTCGGACCAAAAGATAACTCAAAATTGTATTATCAGCCCATCGCGCTCTTTCCACAGGGCGCCGGACCAAAAGCAAATGTAACTAATGTAATAAAAAATTACATTTCTAGGCCGTCACGCTCCTACCACAGGGCGCTGGACCAAAAGGTAACTCAAAATTATATTATCAGCTCGTTTGAGAATGGCATCTCAACTGCCAACAAAATACTGCACGCATTGCACAAATTGCTGCAACCTAAAGAGTAGAACTCAGGGGCATATTTAAAATGATTTAAATATACCCCCAAATTCGACTTATGGCCTCCTCCTCCCCTACAGCCATACCAAGCCTCACCAAAAAGGAAAAAAGCATAAGACTGCAAACAAAACAAAGAAAATGCTGGCCGACAATTGCCATTCCAGAAATACCAATAGAACTAGCAAAGACCCAGAACTGTGATTTACATGTTCATCGCAGTGCTGTTACTAATGACAAAAAGGAAACAAATCGATTTTTAGATCGAAAAGTGCTGTATAAGGGCCCTAATTAGTTGTTCTCTTCTAAGATATTTTTATATTATTTTGTGGCACATTACTTTAGGTAAGGTAATTCAAACTTATATTATTAGCCCATCTTGGTCATGCCACAGGACGCCGGACCAAAAGGTAACGCAAAATTATATTATCACCCCGTCGCGCACCTACTAAACGGCGTCGGACCAAAAGATAACTCAAAATTGTATTATCAGCCCGTCGCGCTCTTTCCACAGGGCGCAGGACCAAAAGCAAATGTAACTAATGTAATTAAAAATTACATTTTCAGGCCGTCACGCTCCTACCACAGGGCGCTCGACCAAAGGGTAACTCAAAATTATATTATCAGCCCGTCGCGCACCTACTAAAGGGTGCCGGACCAAAAGATAACTTAAAATTTTAATATCAGCCCGTCGCGCTCTTTCCACAGGGCGCCGGACCAAAAGCTAATGTAACTAATGTAACAAAAAATTAAATTTTCAGCGCGTTTTGCTTCTACCACAGGGCCCCAGACCAAACGGTAACTCCAACTTTTATTATCAGCCCGTCGCGCTCTTTCCACAGGGCGCCGGACCAAAAGCAAATGTAACTAATGTAATAAAAAAATTACATTTCTAGGCCGTCACGCTCCTACCACAGGGCGCTGGACCAAAAGGTAACTCAAAATTATATTATCAGCTCGTTTGAGAATGGCATCTCAACTGCTAACAAAATACTGCACGCATTGCACAAATTGCTGCAACCTAAAGAGTAGAACTCAGGGGCATATTTAAAATGATTTAAATATACCCCCAAATTCGACTTATGGCCTCCTCCTCCCCTACAGCCATACCAAGCCTCACCAAAAAGGTAAAAAGCATAAGACTGCAAACAAAACAAAGAAAATGCTGGCCGACAATTGCCATTCCAGAAATACCAATAGCACTATCAAAGACCCAGAACTGTGATTTACATGTTCATCGCAGTGCCGTTACTAATGACAAAAAGGAAACAAATCGATTTTTAGATCGAAAATACTGTATAAGGGCCCTAATTAGTTGTTCTCTTCTAAGATATTTTTATATTTTGTGGCACATTACTTTAGGTAAGGTAATTCAAAATTATATTATCAGCCCATCTTGGTCATGCCACAGGACGCCGGACCAAAAGGTAACTCAAAATGATATTATCAGCCCGTCGCGCACCTACTAAAGGGCGCCGGACCAAAAGATAATTTAAAATTTTATTATCAGCCCGTCGCGCTCTTTCCACAGCGCGCCGGACCAAAAGCAAATGTAACTAATGTAATTAAAAATTACATTTTCAGGCCGTCACGCTCCTACCACAGGGCGCTGGACCAAAAGGTAACTCAAAATGATATTATCAGCCCGTCGAGCACCTACTAAAGGGCGCCGGACCAAAAGATAACTCAAAATTGTATTTTCAGCCCGTCGCGCTCTTTCCACAGGGCGCCGGACCAAAAGCAAATGTTAATAATGTAACTAAAAATCACATTTTCAGCCTGTCGTGCTCCTACCACAGGGCGCCAGACCAAATGGTAACTCCAACTTTTATTATCAGCCCGTCGCGCTCTTTCCACAGGGCACCGGACCAAAAGGTAACTCAAAATTATATTATCAGCTCGTTTGAGAATGGCATCTCAACTGCCAACAAAATACTGCACGCATTGCACAAATTGCTGCAACCTAAAGAGTAGAACTCAGGGGCATATTTAAAATGATTTAAATATACCCCCAAATTCGACTTATGGCCTCCTCCTCCCCTACAGCCATACCAAGCCTCACCAAAAAGGAAAAAAGCATAAGACTGCAAACAAAACAAAGAAAATGCTGGCCGACAATTGCCATTCCAGAAATACCAATAGCACTAGCAAAGACCCAGAACTGCGATTTACATGTTCATCGCAGTGCTGTTACTAATGACAAAAAGGAAACGATTCGATTTTTAGATCGAAAAATGCTGTATAAGGGCCCTAATTAGTTGTTCTCTTCTAAGATATTTTTATATTATTTTGTGGCACATTACTTTATGTAAGGTAATTCAAAATTATATTATTAGCCCATCTTGGCCATGCCACAGGACGCCGGACCAAAAGGTAACGCAAAATTATATTATCAGCCCGTCGCGCACCTACTAAAGGGCGTCGGACCAAAAGATAACTCAAAATTGTATTATCAGCCCGTCGCGCTCTTTCCACAGGGCGCCGGACCAAAAGCAAATGTAACTAATGTAATAAAAAATTACATTTCTAGGCCGTCACGCTCCTACCACAGGGCGCTGGACCAAAAGGTAACTCAAAATTATATTATCAGCTCGTTTGAGAATGGCATCTCAACTGCCAACAAAATACTGCACGCATTGCACAAATTGCTGCAACCTAAAGAGTAGAACTCAGGGGCATATTTAAAATGATTTAAATATACCCCCAAATTCGACTTATGGCCTCCTCCTCCCCTACAGCCATACCAAGCTTCACCAAAAAGGTAAAAAGCATAAGACTGCAAACAAAACAAAGAAAATGCTGGCCGACAATTGCCATTCCAGAAATACCAATAGCACTATCAAAGACCCAGAACTGTGATTTACATGTTCATCGCAGTGCCGTTACTAATGACAAAAAGGAAACAAATCGATTTTTAGATCGAAAATGCTGTATAAGGGCCCTAATTAGTTGTTCTCTTCTAAGATATTTTTATATTATTTTGTGGCACATTACTTTAGGTAAGGTAATTCAAAATTATATTATCAGCCCATCTTGGTCATGCCACAGGACGCCGGACCAAAAGGTAACGCAAAATTATATTATCAGCCCGTCGCGCACCTACTAAAGGGCGCCGGACCAAAAGATAATTTAAAATTTTATTATCAGCCCGTCGCGCTCTTTCCACAGCGCGCCGGACCAAAAGCAAATGTAACTAATGTAATTAAAAATTACATTTTCAGGCCGTCACGCTCCTACCACAGGGCGCTGGACCAAAAGGTAACTCAAAATGATATTATCAGCCCGTCGCGCACCTACTAAAGGGCGCCGGACCAAAAGGTAACTTTAAATTATATTATCAGCCCGTTTGAGAATGGCATCTCAACTGCCAACAAAATACTGCATGCATTGCACAAATTGCTGCAACCTAAAGAGTAGAACTCAGGGGCATATTTAAAATGATTTAAATATACCCCCAAATTCGACTTATGGCCTCCTCCTCCCCTACAGCCATACCAAGCCTCACCAAAAAGGAAAAAAGCATAAGACTGCAAACAAAACAAAGAAAATGCTGGCCGACAATTGCCATTCCAGAAATACCAATAGCACTAGCAAAGACCCAGAACTGCGATTTACATGTTCATCGCAGTGCTGTTACTAATGACAAAAAGGAAACAATTCGATTTTTAGATCGAAAAATGCTGTATAAGGGCCCTAATTAGTTGTTCTCTTCTAAGATATTTTTACATTATTTTGTGGCACATTACTTTAGGTAAGGTAATTCAAAATTATATTATTAGCCCATCTTGGTCATGCCACAGGACGCCGGACCAAAAGGTAACGCAAAATTATATTATCACCCCGTCGCGCACCTACTAAACGGCGTCGGACCAAAAGATAACTCAAAATTGTATTATCAGCCCATCGCGCTCTTTCCACAGGGCGCCGGACCAAAAGCAAATGTAACTAATGTAATAAAAAATTACATTTCTAGGCCGTCACGCTCCTACCACAGGGCGCTGGACCAAAAGGTAACTCAAAATTATATTATCAGCTCGTTTGAGAATGGCATCTCAACTGCCAACAAAATACTGCACGCATTGCACAAATTGCTGCAACCTAAAGAGTAGAACTCAGGGGCATATTTAAAATGATTTAAATATACCCCCAAATTCGACTTATGGCCTCCTCCTCCCCTACAGCCATACCAAGCCTCACCAAAAAGGAAAAAAGCATAAGACTGCAAACAAAACAAAGAAAATGCTGGCCGACAATTGCCATTCCAGAAATACTAATAGCACTAGCAAAGACCAAGAACTGTGATTTACATGTTCATCGCAGTGCTGTTACTAATGACAAAAAGGAAACAAATCGATTTTTAGATCGAAAAGTGCTGTATAAGGGCCCTAATTAGTTGTTCTCTTCTAAGATATTTTTATATTATTTTGTGGCACATTACTTTAGGTAAGGTAATTCAAAATTATATTATTAGCCCATCTTGGTCATGCCACAGGACGCCGGACCAAAAGGTAACTCAAAATTATATTATCAGCCCGTCGCGCACCTACTAAAGGGCGCCGGACCAAAAGATAACTCAAAATTGTATTATCAGCCCGTCGCGCTATTTCCACAGGGCACCGGACCAAAAGGAAATGTTATTAATGTAACTAAAAATCACATTTTCAGTCTGTCGTGCTCCTACCACAGGGCCCCAGACCAAACGGTAACTCCAACTTTTATTATTAGCCCGCCTTTCCACAGCGCGCCGGACCAAAAGCAAATGTAACTAATGTAATTAAAAATTACATTTTCAGGCCGTCACGCTCCTACCACAGGGCGCTGGACCAAAAGGTAACTCATAATGATATTATCAGCCCGTCGCGCACCTACTAAAGGGTGCCGGACCAAAAGGTAACTTTAAATTATATTATCAGCCCGTTTGAGAATGGCATCTCAACTGCCAACAAAATACTGCACGCATTGCACAGATTGCTGCAACCTAAAGAGTAGAACTCAGGGGCATATTTAAAATGATTTAAATATACCCCCAAATTCGACTTATGGCCTCCTCCTCCCCTACAGCCATACCAAGCCTCACCAAAAAGGTAAGAAGCATAAGACTGCAAACAAAACAAAGAAAATGCTGGCTGACAATTGCCATTCCAGAAATACCAATAGCACTAGCAAAGACCCAGAACTGTGATTTACATGTTCATCGCAGTGCTGTTACTAATGACAAAAAGGAAACAAATCGATTTTTAGATCGAAAAGTGCTGTATAAGGGCCCTAATTAGTTGTTCTCTTCTAAGATATTTTTATATTATTTTGTGGCACATTACTTTAGGTAAGGTAATTCAAAATTATATTATTAGCCCATCTTGGTCATGCCACAGGACGCCGGACCAAAAGGTAACTCAAAATTATATTATCAGCCCGTCGCGCACCTACTAAAGGGCGCCGGACCAAAAGATAACTCAAAATTGTATTATCAGCCCGTCGCGCTATTTCCACAGGGCACCGGACCAAAAGGAAATGTTATTAATGTAACTAAAAATCACATTTTCAGTCTGTCGTGCTCCTACCACAGGGCCCCAGACCAAACGGTAACTCCAACTTTTATTATTAGCCCGCCTTTCCACAGCGCGCCGGACCAAAAGCAAATGTAACTAATGTAATTAAAAATTACATTTTCAGGCCGTCACGCTCCTACCACAGGGCGCTGGACCAAAAGGTAACTCATAATGATATTATCAGCCCGTCGCGCACCTACTAAAGGGTGCCGGACCAAAAGGTAACTTTAAATTATATTATCAGCCCGTTTGAGAATGGCATCTCAACTGCCAACAAAATACTGCACGCATTGCACAGATTGCTGCAACCTAAAGAGTAGAACTCAGGGGCATATTTAAAATGATTTAAATATACCCCCAAATTCCACTTATGGCCTCCTCCTCCCCTACAGCCATACCAAGCCTCACCAAAAAGGTAAGAAGCATAAGACTGCAAACAAAACAAAGAAAATGCTGGCTGACAATTGCCATTCCAGAAATACCAATAGCACTAGCAAAGACCCAGAACTGTGATTTACATGTTCATCGCAGTGCTGTTACTAATGACAAAAAGGAAACAAATCGATTTTTAGATCGAAAAGTGCTGTATAAGGGCCCTAATTAGTTGTTCTCTTCTAAGATATTTTTATATTATTTTGTGGCACATTACTTTAGGTAAGGTAATTCAAAATTATATTATTAGCCCATCTTGGTCATGCCACAGGACGCCGGACCAAAAAGTAACGCAAAATTATATTATCAGCCCGTCGCGCACCTACTACAGGGCGCCGGACCAAAAGATAACTCAAAATTGTATTATCAGCCCGTCGCGCTCTTTCCACAGGGCGCCGGACCAAAAGCTAATGTAACTAATGTAACTAAAAATTAAATTTTCAGCGCATTTTGCTTCTACAACAGGGCGCCAGACCAAACGGTAACTCCAACTTTTATTATCAGCCCGTCGCGCTCTTTCCACAGGGCGCCGGACCAAAAGCAAATGTAACTAATGTAATAAAAAATTACATTTCTAGGCCGTCACGCTCCTACCACAGGGCGCTGGACCAAATGGTAACTCAAAATTATATTATCAGCCCGTCGCGCACCTACTAAAGGGCGCCGGACCAAAAGATAACTCAAAATTTTATTATCAGCCCGTCGCGCTCTTTCCACAGGGCGCCGGACCAAAAGCAAATGTTATTAATGTAACTAAAAATCACATTTTCAGCCTGTCGTGCTCCTACCACAGGGCCCCAGACCAAACGGTAACTCCAACTTTTATTATCAGCCCGTCGCGCTCTTTCCACAGGGCGCCGGACCAAAAGGTAACTCAAAATTGTATTATCAGCCCGTCGCGCTCTTTCCACAGGGCGCCGGACCAAAAGCTAATGTAACTAATGTAACTAAAAATTAAATTTTCAGCGCATTTTGCTTCTACAACAGGGCGCCAGACCAAACGGTAACTCCAACTTTTATTATCAGCCCGTCGCGCTCTTTCCACAGGGCGCCGGACCAAAAGCAAATGTAACTAATGTAATAAAAAATTACATTTCTAGGCCGTCACGCTCCTACCACAGGGCGCTGGACCAAATGGTAACTCAAAATTATATTATCAGCCCGTCGCGCACCTACTAAAGGGCGCCGGACCAAAAGATAACTCAAAATTTTATTATCAGCCCGTCGCGCTCTTTCCACAGGGCGCCGGACCAAAAGCAAATGTTATTAATGTAACTAAAAATCACATTTTCAGCCTGTCGTGCTCCTACCACAGGGCCCCAGACCAAACGGTAACTCCAACTTTTATTATCAGCCCGTCGCGCTCTTTCCACAGGGCGCCGGACCAAAAGGTAACTCAAAATTATATTATCAGCTCGTTTGAGAATGGCATCTCAACTGCCAACAAAATACTGCACGCATTGCACAAATTGCTGCAACCTAAAGAGTAGAACTCAGGGGCATATTTAAAATGATTTAAATATACCCCCAAATTCGACTTATGGCCTCCTCCTCCCCTACAGCCATACCAAGCCACACCAAAAAGGTAAAAAGCATAAGACTGCAAACAAAACAAAGAAAATGCTGGTCGACAATTGCCATTCCAGAAATACCAATGGCACTAGCAAAGACCCAGAACTGTGATTTACATGTTCATCGCAGTGCTGTTACTAATGACAAAAAGGAAACAAATCGATTTTTAGATCGAAAAGTGCTGAATAAGGGCCCTAATTAGTTGTTCTCTTCTAAGATATTTTTATATTATTTTGTGGCACATTACTTTAGGTAAGGTAATTCAAAATCATATTATCAGCCCATCTTGGTCATGCCACAGGACGCCGGACCAAAAAGTAACGCAAAATTATATTATCAGCCCGTCGCGCACCTACTAAAGGGCGCCGGACCAAAAGATAACTCAAAATTTTATTATCAGCCCGTCGCGCTCTTTCCACAGTGCGCCGGACCAAAAGCAAATGTAACTAATGTAATTAAAAATTACATTTTCAGGCCATCACGCTCCTACCACAGGGCGCTGGACCAAAAGGTAACTCAAAATGATATTATCAGCCCGTCGCGCACCTACTAAAGGCCGCCGGACCAAAAGGTAACTTTAAATTATATTATCAGCCCGTTTGAGAATGGCATCTCAACTGCCAACAAAATACTGCACGCATTGCACAAATTGCTGCAACCTAAAGAGTAGAACTCAGGGGCATATTTAAAATGATTTAAATATACCCCCAAATTCGACTTATGGCCTCCTCCTCCCCTACAGCCATACCAAGCCTCACCAAAAGCAAAAAAGCATAAGACTGCAAACAAAACAAAGAAAATGCTGGCCGACAATTGCCATTCCAGAAATACCAATAGCACTAGCAAAGACCAAGAACTGTGATTTACATGTTCATCGCAGTGCTGTTACTAATGACAAAAAGGAAACAAATCGATTTTTAGATCGAAAAGTGCTGTATAAGGGCCCTAATTAGTTGTTCTCTTCTAAGATATTTTTATATTATTTTGTGGCACATTACTTTAGGTAAGGTAATTCAAAATTATATTATTAGCCCATCTTGGTCATGCCACAGGACGCCGGACCAAAAGGTAACGCAAAATTATATTATCAGCCCGTCGCGCACCTACTAAAGGGCGCCGGACCAAAAGATAACTCAAAATTGTATTATCAGCCCGTCGCACTCTTTCCACAGGGCGCCGGACCAAAAGCAAATGTAACTAATGTAATAAAAAATTACATTTCTAGGCCGTCACGCTCCTACCACAGGGCGCTGGACCAAAAGGTAACTCCAAGTTATATTATCAGCCCGTCGCGCACCTACTAAAGGGCGCCGAACCAAAAGATAACTCCAACTTTTATTATCAGCCCGCCTTTCCACAGCGCGCCGGACCAAAAGCAAATGTAACTAATGTAATTAAAAATTACATTTTCAGGCCGTCACGCTCCTACCACAGGGCGCTGGACCAAAAGGTAACTCATAATGATATTATCAGCCCGTCGCGCACCTACTAAAGGGTGCCGGACCAAAAGGTAACTTTAAATTATATTATCAGCCCGTTTGAGAATGGCATCTCAACTGCCAACAAAATACTGCACGCATTGCACAGATTGCTGCAACCTAAAGAGTAGAACTCAGGGGCATATTTAAAATGATTTAAATATACCCCCAAATTCCACTTATGGCCTCCTCCTCCCCTACAGCCATACCAAGCCTCACCAAAAAGGTAAGAAGCATAAGACTGCAAACAAAACAAAGAAAATGCTGGCTGACAATTGCCATTCCAGAAATACCAATAGCACTAGCAAAGACCCAGAACTGTGATTTACATGTTCATCGCAGTGCTGTTACTAATGACAAAAAGGAAACAAATCGATTTTTAGATCGAAAAGTGCTGTATAAGGGCCCTAATTAGTTGCTCTCTTCTAAGATATTTTTATATTATTTTGTGGCACATTACTTTAGGTAAGGTAATTCAAAATTATATTATTAGCCCATCTTGGTCATGCCACAGGACGCCGGACCAAAAGGTAACGCAAAGTTTTATTATCAGCCCGTCGCGCACCTACTACAGGGCGCCGGACCAAAAGATAACTCAAAATTGTATTATCAGCCCGTCGCGCTCTTTCCACAGGGCGCCGGACCAAAAGCTAATGTAACTAATGTAACTAAAAATTAAATTTTCAGCGCGTTTTGCTTCTACAACAGGGCGCCAGACCAAACGGTAACTCCAACTTTTATTATCAGCCCGTCGCGCTCTTTCCACAGGGCGCCGGACCGAAAGCAAATGTAACTAATGTAATAAAAAATTACATTTCTAGGCCGTCACGCTCCTACCACAGGGCGCTGGACCAAATGGTAACTCAAAATTATATTATCAGCCCGTCGCGCACCTACTAAAGGGCGCCGGACCAAAAGATAACTCAAAATTTTATTATCAGCCCGTCGCGCTCTTTCCACAGGGCGCCGGACCAAAAGCAAATGTTATTAATGTAACTAAAAATCACATTTTCAGCCGGTCGTGCTCCTACCACAGGGCCCCAGACCAAACGGTAACTCCAACTTTTATTATCAGCCCGTCGCGCTCTTTCCACAGGGCGCCGGACCAAAAGGTAACTCAAAATTATATTATCAGCTCGTTTGAGAATGGCATCTCAACTGCCAACAAAATACTGCACGCATTGCACAAATTGCTGCAACCTAAAGAGTAGAACTCAGGGGCATATTTAAAATGATTTAAATATACCCCCAAATTCGACTTATGGCCTCCTCCTCCCCTACAGCCATACCAAGCCTCACCAAAAAGGTAAAAAGCATAAGACTGCAAACAAAACAAAGAAAATGCTGGCCGACAATTGCCATTCCAGAAATACCAATAGCACTAGCAAAGACCAAGAACTGTGATTTACATGTTCATTGCAGTGCTGTTACTAATGACAAAAAGGAAACAAATCGATTTTTAGATCAAAAAGTGCTGTATAAGGGACCTAATTAGTTGTTTTCTTCTAAGATATTTTTATATTATTTTGTGGCACATTACTTTAGGTAAGGTAATTTAAAATTATATTATTAGCCCATCTTGGTCATGCCACAGGACGCCGGACCAAAAGGTAACGCAAAATTATATTATCAGCCCGTCGCACACCTACTAAAGGGCGCCGGACCAAAAGATAACTCAAAATTTTATTATCAGCCCGTTGCGCTCTTTCCACAGGGCGCCGGGCCAAAAGCAAATGTAACTAATGTAATAAAAAATTACATTTCTAGGCCGTCACGCTCCTACCACAGGGCGCTGGACCAAGAGGTAACTCAAAATTATATTATCAGCCCATCGCGCACCTACTAAAGGGTGCCAGACCAAAAGGTAACTTTAAATTATATTATCAGCCCGTTTGAGAATGGCATCTCAACTGCCAACAAAATACTGCACGCATTGCACAAATTGCTGCAACCTAAAGAGTAGAACTCAGGGGCATATTTAATATGATTTAAATATACCCCCAAATTCGACTTATGGCCTCCTCCTCCCCTACAGCCATACCAAGCCTCACCAAAAAGGAAAAAAGCATAAGACTGCAAACAAAACAAAGAAAATGCTGGCCGACAATTGCCATTCCAGAAATACCAATAGCACTAGCAAAGACCAAGAACTGTGATTTACATGTTCATTGCAGTGCTGTTACTAATGACAAAAAGGAAACAAATCAATTTTTAGATCGAAAAGTGCTGTATAAGGGCCCTAATTAGTTGTTCTCTTCTAAGATATTTTATATTATTTTGTGGCACATTACTTTAGGTAAGGTAATTCAAAATTATATTATTAGCCCATCTTGGTCATGCCACAGGACGCCGGACCAAAATGTAAGGCAATATTATATTATCAGCCCGTCGCGCACCTACTAAAGGGCGCCGGACCAAAAGATAACTCAAAATTGTATTATCAGCCCGTCGCGCTCTTTCCACAGGGCGCCGGACCAAAAGCAAATGTAACTAATGTAATAAAAAATTACATTTCTAGGCCGTCACGCTCCTACCACAGGGCGCTGGACCAAAAGGTAACTCAAAATTATATTATCAGCCCGTCGCGCACCTACTAAAGGGTGCCGGACCAAAAGATAACTCAAAATTTTATTATCAGCCCGTCGCGCTCTTTCCACAGGGCACCGGACCAAAAGTAAATGTTATTAATGTAACTAAAAATCACATTTTCAGTCTGTCGTGCTCCTACCACAGGGCCCCAGACCAAACGGTAACTCCAACTTTTATTATCAGCCCGCCTTTCCACAGCGCGCCGGACCAAAAGCAAATGTAACTAATGTAATTAAAAATTACATTTTCAGGCCGTCACGCTCCTACCACAGGGCGCTGGAGCAAAAGGTAACTCAAAATGATATTATCAGCCCGTCGCGCACCTACTAAAGGGCGCCGGACCAAAAGGTAACTTTAAATTATATTATCAGCCCGCTTGAGAATGGCATCTCAACTGCCAACAAAATACTGCACGCATTGCACAAATTGCTGCAACCTAAAGAGTAGAACTCAGGGGCATATTCAAAATGATTTAAATATACCCCCAAATTCGACTTATGGCCTCCTCCTCCCCTACAGCCATACCAAGCCTCACCAAAAAGGAAAAAAGCATAAGACTGCAAACAAAACAAAGAAAATGCTGGCCGACAATTGCCATTCCAGAAATACCAATAGCACTAGCAAAGACCAAGAACTGTGATTTACATGTTCATCGCAGTGCTGTTACTAATGACAAAAAGGAAACAAATCGATTTTTAGATCGAAAAGTGCTTTATAAGGTCCCTAATTAGTTGTTCTCTTCTAAGATATTTTATATTATTTTGTGGCACATTACTTTAGGTAAGGTAATTCAAAATTATATTATTAGCCCATCTTTGTCATGCCACAGGACGCCGGACCAAAAGGTAACGCAAAATTATATTATCAGCCCGTCGCGCACCTACTAAAGGGCGCCAGACCAAAAGATAACTCAAAATTTTATTATCAGCCCGTCGCGCTCTTTCCACAGCGCGCCGGACCAAAAGCAAATGTAACTAATGTAATTAAAAATTACATTTTCAGGCCGTCACGCTCCTACCACAGGGCGCTCGACCAAAAGGTAACTCAAAGTTATATTATCAGCCCGTCGCGCACCTACTAAAGGGTGCCAGACCAAAAGGTAACTTTAAATTATATTATCAGCCCGTTTGAGAATGGCATCTCAACTGCCAACAGAATACTGCACGCATTGCACAAATTGCTGCAACCTAAAGAGTAGAACTCAGGGGCATATTTAATATGATTTAAATATACCCCCAAATTCGACTTATGGCCTCCTCCTCCCCTACAGCCATACCAAGCCTCACCAAAAAGGAAAAAAGCATAAGACTGCAAACAAAACAAAGAAAATGCTGGCCGACAATTGCCATTCCAGAAATACCAATAGCACTAGCAAAGACCAAGAACTGTGATTTACATGTTCATTGCAGTGCTGTTACTAATGACAAAAAGGAAACAAATCAATTTTTAGATCGAAAAGTGCTGTATAAGGGCCCTAATTAGTTGTTCTCTTCTAAGATATTTTATATTATTTTGTGGCACATTACTTTAGGTAAGGTAATTCAAAATTATATTATTAGCCCATCTTGGTCATGCCACAGGACGCCGGACCAAAATGTAAGGCAATATTATATTATCAGCCCGTCGCGCACCTACTAAAGGGCACCGGACCAAAAGATAACTCAAAATTGTATTATCAGCCCGTCGCGCTCTTTCCACAGGGCGCCGGACCAAAAGCAAATGTAACTAATGTAATAAAAAATTACATTTCTAGGCCGTCACGCTCCTACCACAGGGCGCTGGACCAAAAGGTAACTCAAAATTATATTATCAGCATGTCGCGCACCTACTAAAGGGTGCCGGACCAAAAGATAACTCAAAATTTTATTATCAGCCCGTCGCGCTCTTTCCACAGGGCACCGGACCAAAAGTAAATGTTATTAATGTAACTAAAAATCACATTTTCAGTCTGTCGTGCTCCTACCACAGGGCCCCAGACCAAACGGTAACTCCAACTTTTATTATCAGCCCGCCTTTCCACAGCGCGCCGGACCAAAAGCAAATGTAACTAATGTAATTAAAAATTACATTTTCAGGCCGTCACGCTCCTACCACAGGGCGCTGGACCAAAAGGTAACTCAAAATGATATTATCAGCCCGTTGCGCACCTACTAAAGGGCGCCGGACCAAAAGGTAACTTTAAATTATATTATCAGCCCGTTTGAGAATGGCATCTCAACTGCCAACAAAATACTGCACGCATTGCACAAATTGCTGCAACCTAAAGAGTAGAACTCAGGGGCATATTCAAAATGATTTAAATATACCCCCAAATTCGACTTATGGCCTCCTCCTCCCCTACAGCCATACCAAGCCTCACCAAAAAGGAAAAAAGCATAAGACTGCAAACAAAACAAAGAAAATGCTGGCCGACAATTGCCATTCCAGAAATACCAATAGCACTAGCAAAGACCAAGAACTGTGATTTACATGTTCATCGCAGTGCTGTTACTAATGACAAAAAGGAAACAAATCGATTTTTAGATCGAAAAGTGCTGTATAAGGGCCCTAATTAGTTGTTCTCTTCTAAGATATTTTATATTATTTTGTGGCACATTACTTTAGGTAAGGTAATTCAAAATTATATTATTAGCCCATCTTTGTCATGCCACAGGACGCCGGACCAAAAGGTAACGCAAAATTATATTATCAGCCCGTCGCGCACCTACTAAAGGGCGCCAGACCAAAAGATAACTCAAAATTTTATTATCAGCCCGTCGCGCTCTTTCCACAGCGCGCCGGACCAAAAGCAAATGTAACTAATGTAATTAAAAATTACATTTTCAGGCCGTCACGCTCCTACCACAGGGCGCTCGACCAAAAGGTAACTCAAAGTTATATTATCAGCCCGTCGCGCCTACTAAAGGGCGCCGGACCAAAAGGTAACTTTAAATTATATTATCAGCCCGTTTGAGAATGGCATCTCAACTGCCAACAAAATACTGCACGCATTGCACAAATTGCTGCAACCTAAAGAGTAGAACTCAGGGGCATATTTAAAATGATTTAAATATACCCCCAACTTCGACTTATGGCCTCCTCCTCCCCTACAGCCATACCAAGCCTCACCAAAAAGGAAAAAAGCATAAGACTGCAAACAAAACAAAGAAAATGCTGGCCGACAATTGCCATTCCAGAAATACCAATAGCACTAGCAAAGACCAAGAACTGTGATTTACATGCTCATCGCAGTGCTGTTACTAATGACAAAAAAGAAACAAATCGATTTTTAGATCGAAAAGTGCTGTATAAGGGCCCTAATTAGTTGTTCTCTTCTAAGATATTTTTATATTATTTTGTGGCACATAACTTTAGGTAAGGTAATTCAAAATTATATTATTAGCCCATCTTTGTCATGCCACAGGACGCCGGACCAAAAGGTAACGCAAAATTATATTATCAGCCCGTCGCGCACCTACTAAAGGGTGCCGGAACAAAAGATAACTCAAAATTGTATTATCAGCCCGTCGCGCTCTTTCCACAGGGCGCCGGACCAAAAGCTAATGTAACTAATGTAACTAAAAATTAAATTTTCAGCGTGTTTTGCTTCTACAACAGGGTGCCAGACCAAACGGTAACTCCAACTTTTATTATCAGCCCGTTGCGCTCTTTCCACAGGGCGCCGGACCAAAAGCAAATGTAACTAATGTAATAAAAAATTACATTTCTAGGCCGTCACGCTCCTACCACAGGGCGCTGGACCAAAAGGTAACTCAAAATTATATTATCAGCCCGTCGTGCACCTACTAAAGGGCGCCGGACCAAAAGATAACTCAAAATTTTATTATCAGCCCGTCGTGCTCTTTCCACAGGGCGCCGGACCAAAAGCAAATGTTTTTAATGTAACTAAAAATCACATTTTCAGCCTGTCGTGCTCCTACCACAGGGCCCCAGACCAAACGGTATCTCCAACTTTTATTATCAGCCCGCCTTTCCACAGCGCGCCGGACCAAAAGCAAATGTAACTAATGTAATTAAAAATTACATTTTCCGGCCGTCACGCTCCTACCACAGGGCGCTGGACCAAAAGGTAACTCAAAATGATATTATCAGCCCGTCGCGCACCTACTAAAGGGCGCCGGACCAAAAGGTAACTTTAAATTATATTATCAGCCCGTTTGAGAATGGCATCTCAACTGCCAACAAAATACTGCACGCATTGCACAAATTGCTGCAACCTAAAGAGTAGAACTCAGGGGCATATTTAAAATGATTTAAATATACCCCCAAATTCGACTTATGGCCTCCTCCTCCCTTACAGCCATACCAAGCCTCACCAAAAAGGAAAAAAGCATAAGACTGCAAACAAAACAAAGAAAATGCTGGCCGACAATTGCCATTCCAGAAATACCAATAGCACTAGCAAAGACCAAGAACTGTGATTTACATGTTCATCACAGTGCTGTTACTAATGACAAAAAGGAAACAAATCGATTTTTAGATCGAAAAGTGCTGTATAAGGGCCCTAATTAGTTGTTCTCTTCTAAGATATTTTTATATTATTTTGTGGCACACTACTTTAGGTAAGGTAATTCAAAATTATATTATTAGCCCATCTTGGTCATGCCACAGGATGCCGGACCAAAAGGTAACACAAAATTATATTATCAGCCCGTCGCGCACCTACTAAAGGGCGCCGGACCAAAAGATAACTCAAAATTTTATTATCAGCCCGTCGCGCTCTTTCCACAGGGCACCGGACCAAAAGCAAATGTTATTAATGTAACTAAAAATCACATTTTCAGTCTGTCGTGCTCCTACCACAGGGCCCCAGACCAAACGGTAACTCCAACTTTTATTATCAGCCCGCCTTTCCACAGCGCGCCGGACCAAAAGCAAATGTAACTAATGTAATTAAAAATTACATTTTCAGGCCGTCACGCTCCTACCACAGGGCGCTGGACCAAAAGGTAACTCAAAATGATATTATCAGCCCGTCGCGCACCTACTAAAGGGCGCCGGACCAAAAGGTAACTTTAAATTATATTATCAGCCCGTTTGAGAATGGCATCTCAACTGCCAACAAAATACTGCACGCATTGCACAAATTGCTGCAACCTAAAGAGTAGAACTCAGGGGCATATTTAAAATGATTTAAATATACCCCCAAATTCGACTTATGGCCTCCTCCTCCCCTACAGCCATACCAAGCCTCACCAAAAAGGAAAAAAGCATAAGACTGCAATCAAAACAAAGAAAATGCGGGCCGACAATTGCAATTCCAGAAATACCAATAGCACTAGCAAAGACCAAGAACTGTGATTTACATGTTCATCGCAGTGCTGTTACTAATGACAAAAAGGAAACAATTCGATTTTTAGATCGAAAAATGCTGTATAAGGGCCCTAATTAGTTGTTCTCTTCTAAGATATTTTTACATTATTTTGTGGCACATTACTTTAGGTAAGGTAATTCAAAATTATATTATTAGCCCATCTTGGTCATGCCACAGGACGCCGGACCAAAAGGTAACGCAAAATTATATTATCAGCCCGTCGCGCACCTACTAAAGGGCGCCGGACCAAAAGATAACTCAAAATTGTATTATCAGCCCGTCGCGCTCTTTCCACAGGGCGCCGGACCAAAAGCAAATGTAACTAATGTAATAAAAAATTACATTTCTAGGCCGTCACGCTCCTACCACAGGGCGCTGGACCAAAAGGTAACTCAAAATTATATTATCAGCTCGTTTGAGAATGGCATCTCAACTGCCAACAAAATACTGCACGCATTGCACAAATTGCTGCAACCTAAAGAGTAGAACTCAGGGGCATATTTAAAATGATTTAAATATACCCCCAAATTCGACTTATGGCCTCCTCCTCCCCTACAGCCATACCAAGCCTCACCAAAAAGGAAAAAAGCATAAGACTGCAAACAAAACAAAGAAAATGCTGGCCGACAATTGCCATTCCAGAAATACCAATAGCACTAGCAAAGACCAAGAACTGTGATTTACATGCTCATCGCAGTGCTGTTACTAATGACAAAAAGGAAACAAATCGATTTTTAGATCGAAAAGTGCTGTATAAGGGCCCTAATTAGTTGTTCTCTTCTAAGATATTTTTATATTATTTTGTGGCACATAACTTTAGGTAAGGTAATTCAAAATTATATTATTAGCCCATCTTGGTCATGCCACAGGACGCCGGACCAAAAGGTAACGCAAAATTATATTATCAGCCCGTCGCGCACCTACTAAAGGACGCCGGACCAAAAGATAACTCAAAATTGTATTATCAGCCCGTCGCGCTCTTTCCACAGGGCGCCGGACCAAAAGCTAATGTAACTAATGTAACTAAAAATTAAATTTTCAGCGTGTTTTGCTTCTACAACAGGGTGCCAGACCAAACGGTAACTCCAACTTTTATTATCAGCCCGTTGCGCTCTTTCCACAGGGCGCCGGACCAAAAGCAAATGTAACTATTGTAATAAAAAATTACATTTCTAGGCCGTCACGCTCCTACCACAGGGCGCTGGACCAAAAGGTAACTCAAAATTATATTATCAGCCCGTCGCGCACCTACTAAAGGGCGCCGGACCAAAAGATAACTCAACATTTTATTATCAGCCCGTCGCGCTCTTTCCACAGGGCACCGGACCAAAAGCAAATGTTATTAATGTAACTAAAAATCACATTTTCAGTCTGTCGTGCTCCTACCACAGGGCCCCAGACCAAACGGTAACTCCAACTTTTATTATCAGCCCGCCTTTCCACAGCGCGCCGGACCAAAAGCAAATGTAACTAATGTAATTAAAAATTACATTTTCAGGCCGTCACGCTCCTACCACAGGGCGCTGGACCAAAAGGTAACTCAAAATGATATTATCAGCCCGTCGCGCACCTACTAAAGGGCGCCGGACCAAAAGGTAACTTTAAATTATATTATCAGCCCGTTTGAGAATGGCATCTCAACTGCCAACAAAATACTGCACGCATTGCACAAATTGCTGCAACCTAAAGAGTAGAACTCAGGGGCATATTTAAAATGATTTAAATATACCCCCAAATTCGACTTATGGCCTCCTCCTCCCCTACAGCCATACCAAGCCTCACCAAAAAGGAAAAAAGCATAAGACTGCAATCAAAACAAAGAAAATGCGGGCCGACAATTGCAATTCCAGAAATACCAATAGCACTAGCAAAGACCAAGAACTGTGATTTACATGTTCATCGCAGTGCTGTTACTAATGACAAAAAGGAAACAATTCGATTTTTAGATCGAAAAATGCTGTATAAGGGCCCTAATTAGTTGTTCTCTTCTAAGATATTTTTACATTATTTTGTGGCACATTACTTTAGGTAAGGTAATTCAAAATTATATTATTAGCCCATCTTGGTCATGCCACAGGACGCCGGACCAAAAGGTAACGCAAAATTATATTATCAGCCCGTCGCGCACCTACTAAAGGGCGCCGGACCAAAAGATAACTCAAAATTGTATTATCAGCCCGTCGCGCTCTTTCCACAGGGCGCCGGACCAAAAGCAAATGTAACTAATGTAATAAAAAATTACATTTCTAGGCCGTCACGCTCCTACCACAGGGCGCTGGACCAAAAGGTAACTCAAAATTACATTATCAGCTCGTTTGAGAATGGCATCTCAACTGCCAACAAAATACTGCACGCATTGCACAAATTGCTGCAACCTAAAGAGTAGAACTCAGGGGCATATTTAAAATGATTTAAATATACCCCCAAATTCGACTTATGGCCTCCTCCTCCCCTACAGCCATACCAAGCCTCACCAAAAAGGTAAAGAGCATAAGAGTGCAAACAAAACAAAGAAAATGCTGGCTGACAATTGCCATTCCAGAAATACCAATAGAACTAGCAAAGACCCAGAACTGTGATTTACATGTTCATCGCAGTGCTGTTACTAATGACAAAAAGGAAACAAATCGATTTTTAGATCGAAAAGTGCTGTATAAGGGCCCTAATTAGTTGTTCTCTTCTAAGATATTTTTATATTATTTTGTGGCACATTACTTTAGGTAAGGTAATTCAAAATTATATTATTAGCCCATCTTGGTCATGCCACAGGACGCCGGACCAAAAGGTAACGCAAAATTATATTATCACCCCGTCGCGCACCTACTAAACGGCGTCGGACCAAAAGATAACTCAAAATTGTATTATCAGCCCGTCGCGCTCTTTCCACAGGGCGCAGGACCAAAAGCAAATGTAACTAATGTAATTAAAAATTACATTTTCAGGCCGTCACGCTCCTACCACAGGGCGCTCGACCAAAGGGTAACTCAAAATTATATTATCAGCCCGTCGCGCACCTACTAAAGGGCGCCGGACCAAAAGATAACTTAAAATTTTAATATCAGCCCGTCGCGCTCTTTCCACAGGGCGCCGGACCAAAAGCTAATGTAACTAATGTAACAAAAAATTAAATTTTCTGCGCGTTTTGCTTCTACCACAGGGCCCCAGACCAAACGGTAACTCCAACTTTTATTATCAGCCCGTCGCGCTCTTTCCACAGGGCGCCGGACCAAAAGCAAATGTAACTAATGTAATAAAAAAATTACATTTCTAGGCCGTCACGCTCCTACCACAGGGCGCTGGACCAAAAGGTAACTCAAAATGATATTATCAGCCCGTCGCGCACCTACTAAAGGGCGCCGGACCAAAAGGTAACTTTAAATTATATTATCAGCCCGTTTGAGAATGGCATCTCAACTGCCAACAAAATACTGCACGCATTGCACAAATTGCTGCAACCTAAAGAGTAGAACTCAGGGGCATATTTAAAATGATTTAAATATACCCTCAAATTCAACTTATGGCCTCCTCCTCCCCTACAGACATACCAAGCCTCACCAAAAAGGTAAATGCATAAGACTGCAAACAAAACAAAGAAAATGCTGGCCGACAATTGCCATTCCAGAAATACCAATAGCACTAGCAAAGACCCAGAACTGTGATTTACATGTTCATCGCAGTGCCGTTACTAATGAAAAAAAGGAAACAAATTGATTTTTAGATCGAAAAGTGCTGTATAAGGGCCCTAATTAGTTGTTCTCTTCTAAGATATTTTTATATTTTGTGGCACATTACTTTAGGTAAGGTAATTCAAAATTATATTATCAGCCCATCTTGGTCATGCCACAGGACGCCGGACCAAAAGGTAACGCAAAATTATATTATCAGCCCGTCGCGCACCTACTAAAGGGCGCCGGACCAAAAGATAATTTAAAATTTTATTATCAGCCCGTCGCGCTCTTTCCACAGCACGCCGGACCAAAAGCAAATGTAACTAATGTAATTAAAAATTACATTTTCAGGCCGTCACGCTCCTACCACAGGGCGCTGGACCAAAAGGTAACTCAAAATTATATTATCAGCCCGTCGCGCACCTACTAAAGGGCGCCGGACCAAAAGATAACTTAAAATTTTAATATCAGCCCGTCGCGCTCTTTCCACAGGGCGCCGGACCAAAAGCTAATGTAACTAATGTAACAAAAAATTAAATTTTCAGCGCGTTTTGCTTCTACCACAGGGCCCCAGACCAAACGGTAACTCCAACTTTTATTATCAGCCCGTCGCGCTCTTTCCACAGGGCGCCGGACCAAAAGCAAATGTAACTAATGTAATAAAAAAATTACATTTCTAGGCCGTCACGCTCCTACCACAGGGCGCTGGACCAAAAGGTAACTCAAAATTATATTATCAGCTCGTTTGAGAATGGCATCTCAACTGCTAACAAAATACTGCACGCATTGCACAAATTGCTGCAACCTAAAGAGTAGAACTCAGGGGCATATTTAAAATGATTTAAATATACCCCCAAATTCGACTTATGGCCTCCTCCTCCCCTACAGCCATACCAAGCCTCACCAAAAAGGTAAAAAGCATAAGACTGCAAACAAAACAAAGAAAATGCTGGCCGACAATTGCCATTCCAGAAATACCAATAGCACTATCAAAGACCCAGAACTGTGATTTACATGTTCATCGCAGTGCCGTTACTAATTACAAAAAGGAAACAAATCGATTTTTAGATCGAAAATGCTGTATAAGGGCCCTAATTAGTTGTTCTCTTCTAAGATATTTTTATATTTTGTGGCACATTACTTTAGGTAAGGTAATTCAAAATTATATTATCAGCCCATCTTGGTCATGCCACAGGACGCCGGACCAAAAGGTAACGCAAAATTATATTATCAGCCCGTCGCGCACCTACTAAAGGGCGCCGGACCAAAAGATAATTTAAAATTTTATTATCAGCCCGTCGCGCTCTTTCCACAGCGCGCCGGACCAAAAGCAAATGTAACTAATGTAATTAAAAATTACATTTTCAGGCCGTCACGCTCCTACCACAGGGCGCTGGACCAAAAGGTAACTCAAAATGATATTATCAGCCCGTCGAGCACCTACTAAAGGGCGCCGGACCAAAAGATAACTCAAAATTGTATTTTCAGCCCGTCGCGCTCTTTCCACAGGGCGCCGGACCAAAAGCAAATGTTAATAATGTAACTAAAAATCACATTTTCAGCCTGTCGTGCTCCTACCACAGGGCGCCAGACCAAATGGTAACTCCAACTTTTATTATCAGCCCGTCGCGCTCTTTCCACAGGGCACCGGACCAAAAGGTAACTCAAAATTATATTATCAGCTCGTTTGAGAATGGCATCTCAACTGCCAACAAAATACTGCACGCATTGCACAAATTGCTGCAACCTAAAGAGTAGAACTCAGGGGCATATTTAAAATGATTTAAATATACCCCCAAATTCGACTTATGGCCTCCTCCTCCCCTACAGCCATACCAAGCCTCACCAAAAAGGAAAAAAGCATAAGACTGCAAACAAAACAAAGAAAATGCTGGCCGACAATTGCCATTCCAGAAATACCAATAGCACTAGCAAAGACCCAGAACTGCGATTTACATGTTCATCGCAGTGCTGTTACTAATGACAAAAAGGAAACGATTCGATTTTTAGATCGAAAAATGCTGTATAAGGGCCCTAATTAGTTGTTCTCTTCTAAGATATTTTTATATTATTTTGTGGCACATTACTTTATGTAAGGTAATTCAAAATTATATTATTAGCCCATCTTGGCCATGCCACAGGACGCCGGACCAAAAGGTAACGCAAAATTATATTATCAGCCCGTCGCGCACCTACTAAAGGGCGTCGGACCAAAAGATAACTCAAAATTGTATTATCAGCCCGTCGCGCTCTTTCCACAGGGCGCCGGACCAAAAGCAAATGTAACTAATGTAATAAAAAATTACATTTCTAGGCCGTCACGCTCCTACCACAGGGCGCTGGACCAAAAGGTAACTCAAAATTATATTATCAGCTCGTTTGAGAATGGCATCTCAACTGCCAACAAAATACTGCACGCATTGCACAAATTGCTGCAACCTAAAGAGTAGAACTCAGGGGCATATTTAAAATGATTTAAATATACCCCCAAATTCGACTTATGGCCTCCTCCTCCCCTACAGCCATACCAAGCCTCACCAAAAAGGTAAAAAGCATAAGACTGCAAACAAAACAAAGAAAATGCTGGCCGACAATTGCCATTCCAGAAATACCAATAGCACTATCAAAGACCCAGAACTGTGATTTACATGTTCATCGCAGTGCCGTTACTAATGACAAAAAGGAAACAAATCGATTTTTAGATCGAAAATGCTGTATAAGGGCCCTAATTAGTTGTTCTCTTCTAAGATATTTTTATATTTTGTGGCACATTACTTTAGGTAAGGTAATTCAAAATTATATTATCAGCCCATCTTGGTCATGCCACAGGACGCCGGACCAAAAGGTAACGCAAAATTATATTATCAGCCCGTCGCGCACCTACTAAAGGGCGCCGGACCAAAAGATAATTTAAAATTTTATTATCAGCCCGTCGCGCTCTTTCCACAGCGCGCCGGACCAAAAGCAAATGTAACTAATGTAATTAAAAATTACATTTTCAGGCCGTCACGCTCCTACCACAGGGCGCTGGACCAAAAGGTAACTCAAAATGATATTATCAGCCCGTCGCGCACCTACTAAAGGGCGCCGGACCAAAAGGTAACTTTAAATTATATTATCAGCCCGTTTGAGAATGGCATCTCAACTGCCAACAAAATACTGCACGCATTGCACAAATTGCTGCAACCTAAAGAGTAGAACTCAGGGGCATATTTAAAATGATTTAAATATACCCCCAAATTCGACTTATGGCCTCCTCCTCCCCTACAGCCATACCAAGCCTCACCAAAAAGGAAAAAAGCATAAGACTGCAAACAAAACAAAGAAAATGCTGGCCGACAATTGCCATTCCAGAAATACCAATAGCACTAGCAAAGACCCAGAACTGCGATTTACATGTTCATCGCAGTGCTGTTACTAATGACAAAAAGGAAACAATTCGATTTTTAGATCGAAAAATGCTGTATAAGGGCCCTAATTAGTAGTTCTCTTCTAAGATATTTTTACATTATTTTGTGGCACATTACTTTAGGTAAGGTAATTCAAAATTATATTATTAGCCCATCTTGGTCATGCCACAGGACGCCGGACCAAAAGGTAACGCAAAATTATATTATCACCCCGTCGCGCACCTACTAAACGGCGTCGGACCAAAAGATAACTCAAAATTGTATTATCAGCCCGTCGCGCTCTTTCCACAGGGCGCCGGACCAAAAGCAAATGTAACTAATGTAATAAAAAATTACATTTCTAGGCCGTCACGCTCCTACCACAGGGCGCTGGACCAAAAGGTAACTCAAAATTATATTATCAGCTCGTTTGAGAATGGCATCTCAACTGCCAACAAAATACTGCACGCATTGCACAAATTGCTGCAACCTAAAGAGTAGAACTCAGGGGCATATTTAAAATGATTTAAATATACCCCCAAATTCGACTTATGGCCTCCTCCTCCCCTACAGCCATACCAAGCCTCACCAAAAAGGTAAAGAGCATAAGAGTGCAAACAAAACAAAGAAAATGCTGGCTGACAATTGCCATTCCAGAAATACCAATAGAACTAGCAAAGACCCAGAACTGTGATTTACATGTTCATCGCAGTGCTGTTACTAATGACAAAAAGGAAACAAATCGATTTTTAGATCGAAAAGTGCTGTATAAGGGCCCTAATTAGTTGTTCTCTTCTAAGATATTTTTATATTATTTTGTGGCACATTACTTTAGGTAAGGTAATTCAAAATTATATTATTAGCCCATCTTGGTCATGCCACAGGACGCCGGACCAAAAGGTAACGCAAAATTATATTATCACCCCGTCGCGCACCTACTAAACGGCGTCGGACCAAAAGATAACTCAAAATTGTATTATCAGCCCGTCGCGCTCTTTCCACAGGGCGCAGGACCAAAAGCAAATGTAACTAATGTAATTAAAAATTACATTTTCAGGCCGTCACGCTCCTACCACAGGGCGCTCGACCAAAGGGTAACTCAAAATTATATTATCAGCCCGTCGCGCACCTACTAAAGGGTGCCGGACCAAAAGATAACTTAAAATTTTAATATCAGCCCGTCGCGCTCTTTCCACAGGGCGCCGGACCAAAAGCTAATGTAACTAATGTAACAAAAAATTAAATTTTCAGCGCGTTTTGCTTCTACCACAGGGCCCCAGACCAAACGGTAACTCCAACTTTTATTATCAGCCCGTCGCGCTCTTTCCACAGGGCGCCGGACCAAAAGCAAATGTAACTAATGTAATAAAAAAATTACATTTCTAGGCCGTCACGCTCCTACCACAGGGCGCTGGACCAAAAGGTAACTCAAAATTATATTATCAGCTCGTTTGAGAATGGCATCTCAACTGCTAACAAAATACTGCACGCATTGCACAAATTGCTGCAACCTAAAGAGTAGAACTCAGGGGCATATTTAAAATGATTTAAATATACCCCCAAATTCGACTTATGGCCTCCTCCTCCCCTACAGCCATACCAAGCCTCACCAAAAAGGTAAAAAGCATAAGACTGCAAACAAAACAAAGAAAATGCTGGCCGACAATTGCCATTCCAGAAATACCAATAGCACTATCAAAGACCCAGAACTGTGATTTACATGTTCATCGCAGTGCCGTTACTAATGACAAAAAGGAAACAAATCGATTTTTAGATCGAAAATACTGTATAAGGGCCCTAATTAGTTGTTCTCTTCTAAGATATTTTTATATTTTGTGGCACATTACTTTAGGTAAGGTAATTCAAAATTATATTATCAGCCCATCTTGGTCATGCCACAGGACGCCGGACCAAAAGGTAACTCAAAATGATATTATCAGCCCGTCGCGCACCTACTAAAGGGCGCCGGACCAAAAGATAATTTAAAATTTTATTATCAGCCCGTCGCGCTCTTTCCACAGCGCGCCGGACCAAAAGCAAATGTAACTAATGTAATTAAAAATTACATTTTCAGGCCGTCACGCTCCTACCACAGGGCGCTGGACCAAAAGGTAACTCAAAATGATATTATCAGCCCGTCGAGCACCTACTAAAGGGCGCCGGACCAAAAGATAACTCAAAATTGTATTTTCAGCCCGTCGCGCTCTTTCCACAGGGCGCCGGACCAAAAGCAAATGTTAATAATGTAACTAAAAATCACATTTTCAGCCTGTCGTGCTCCTACCACAGGGCGCCAGACCAAATGGTAACTCCAACTTTTATTATCAGCCCGTCGCGCTCTTTCCACAGGGCACCGGACCAAAAGGTAACTCAAAATTATATTATCAGCTCGTTTGAGAATGGCATCTCAACTGCCAACAAAATACTGCACGCATTGCACAAATTGCTGCAACCTAAAGAGTAGAACTCAGGGGCATATTTAAAATGATTTAAATATACCCCCAAATTCGACTTATGGCCTCCTCCTCCCCTACAGCCATACCAAGCCTCACCAAAAAGGAAAAAAGCATAAGACTGCAAACAAAACAAAGAAAATGCTGGCCGACAATTGCCATTCCAGAAATACCAATAGCACTAGCAAAGACCCAGAACTGCGATTTACATGTTCATCGCAGTGCTGTTACTAATGACAAAAAGGAAACGATTCGATTTTTAGATCGAAAAATGCTGTATAAGGGCCCTAATTAGTTGTTCTCTTCTAAGATATTTTTATATTATTTTGTGGCACATTACTTTATGTAAGGTAATTCAAAATTATATTATTAGCCCATCTTGGCCATGCCACAGGACGCCGGACCAAAAGGTAACGCAAAATTATATTATCAGCCCGTCGCGCACCTACTAAAGGGCGTCGGACCAAAAGATAACTCAAAATTGTATTATCAGCCCGTCGCGCTCTTTCCACAGGGCGCCGGACCAAAAGCAAATGTAACTAATGTAATAAAAAATTACATTTCTAGGCCGTCACGCTCCTACCACAGGGCGCTGGACCAAAAGGTAACTCAAAATTATATTATCAGCTCGTTTGAGAATGGCATCTCAACTGCCAACAAAATACTGCACGCATTGCACAAATTGCTGCAACCTAAAGAGTAGAACTCAGGGGCATATTTAAAATGATTTAAATATACCCCCAAATTCGACTTATGGCCTCCTCCTCCCCTACAGCCATACCAAGCCTCACCAAAAAGGTAAAAAGCATAAGACTGCAAACAAAACAAAGAAAATGCTGGCCGACAATTGCCATTCCAGAAATACCAATAGCACTATCAAAGACCCAGAACTGTGATTTACATGTTCATCGCAGTGCCGTTACTAATGACAAAAAGGAAACAAATCGATTTTTAGATCGAAAATGCTGTATAAGGGCCCTAATTAGTTGTTCTCTTCTAAGATATTTTTATATTATTTTGTGGCACATTACTTTAGGTAAGGTAATTCAAAATTATATTATCAGCCCATCTTGGTCATGCCACAGGACGCCGGACCAAAAGGTAACGCAAAATTATATTATCAGCCCGTCGCGCACCTACTAAAGGGCGCCGGACCAAAAGATAATTTAAAATTTTATTATCAGCCCGTCGCGCTCTTTCCACAGCGCGCCGGACCAAAAGCAAATGTAACTAATGTAATTAAAAATTACATTTTCAGGCCGTCACGCTCCTACCACAGGGCGCTGGACCAAAAGGTAACTCAAAATGATATTATCAGCCCGTCGCGCACCTACTAAAGGGCGCCGGACCAAAAGGTAACTTTAAATTATATTATCAGCCCGTTTGAGAATGGCATCTCAACTGCCAACAAAATACTGCATGCATTGCACAAATTGCTGCAACCTAAAGAGTAGAACTCAGGGGCATATTTAAAATGATTTAAATATACCCCCAAATTCGACTTATGGCCTCCTCCTCCCCTACAGCCATACCAAGCCTCACCAAAAAGGAAAAAAGCATAAGACTGCAAACAAAACAAAGAAAATGCTGGCCGACAATTGCCATTCCAGAAATACCAATAGCACTAGCAAAGACCCAGAACTGCGATTTACATGTTCATCGCAGTGCTGTTACTAATGACAAAAAGGAAACAATTCGATTTTTAGATCGAAAAATGCTGTATAAGGGCCCTAATTAGTTGTTCTCTTCTAAGATATTTTTACATTATTTTGTGGCACATTACTTTAGGTAAGGTAATTCAAAATTATATTATTAGCCCATCTTGGTCATGCCACAGGACGCCGGACCAAAAGGTAACGCAAAATTATATTATCACCCCGTCGCGCACCTACTAAACGGCGTCGGACCAAAAGATAACTCAAAATTGTATTATCAGCCCATCGCGCTCTTTCCACAGGGCGCCGGACCAAAAGCAAATGTAACTAATGTAATAAAAAATTACATTTCTAGGCCGTCACGCTCCTACCACAGGGCGCTGGACCAAAAGGTAACTCAAAATTATATTATCAGCTCGTTTGAGAATGGCATCTCAACTGCCAACAAAATACTGCACGCATTGCACAAATTGCTGCAACCTAAAGAGTAGAACTCAGGGGCATATTTAAAATGATTTAAATATACCCCCAAATTCGACTTATGGCCTCCTCCTCCCCTACAGCCATACCAAGCCTCACCAAAAAGGAAAAAAGCATAAGACTGCAAACAAAACAAAGAAAATGCTGGCCGACAATTGCCATTCCAGAAATACCAATAGAACTAGCAAAGACCCAGAACTGTGATTTACATGTTCATCGCAGTGCTGTTACTAATGACAAAAAGGAAACAAATCGATTTTTAGATCGAAAAGTGCTGTATAAGGGCCCTAATTAGTTGTTCTCTTCTAAGATATTTTTATATTATTTTGTGGCACATTACTTTAGGTAAGGTAATTCAAACTTATATTATTAGCCCATCTTGGTCATGCCACAGGACGCCGGACCAAAAGGTAACGCAAAATTATATTATCACCCCGTCGCGCACCTACTAAACGGCGTCGGACCAAAAGATAACTCAAAATTGTATTATCAGCCCGTCGCGCTCTTTCCACAGGGCGCAGGACCAAAAGCAAATGTAACTAATGTAATTAAAAATTACATTTTCAGGCCGTCACGCTCCTACCACAGGGCGCTCGACCAAAGGGTAACTCAAAATTATATTATCAGCCCGTCGCGCACCTACTAAAGGGTGCCGGACCAAAAGATAACTTAAAATTTTAATATCAGCCCGTCGCGCTCTTTCCACAGGGCGCCGGACCAAAAGCTAATGTAACTAATGTAACAAAAAATTAAATTTTCAGCGCGTTTTGCTTCTACCACAGGGCCCCAGACCAAACGGTAACTCCAACTTTTATTATCAGCCCGTCGCGCTCTTTCCACAGGGCGCCGGACCAAAAGCAAATGTAACTAATGTAATAAAAAAATTACATTTCTAGGCCGTCACGCTCCTACCACAGGGCGCTGGACCAAAAGGTAACTCAAAATTATATTATCAGCTCGTTTGAGAATGGCATCTCAACTGCTAACAAAATACTGCACGCATTGCACAAATTGCTGCAACCTAAAGAGTAGAACTCAGGGGCATATTTAAAATGATTTAAATATACCCCCAAATTCGACTTATGGCCTCCTCCTCCCCTACAGCCATACCAAGCCTCACCAAAAAGGTAAAAAGCATAAGACTGCAAACAAAACAAAGAAAATGCTGGCCGACAATTGCCATTCCAGAAATACCAATAGCACTATCAAAGACCCAGAACTGTGATTTACATGTTCATCGCAGTGCCGTTACTAATGACAAAAAGGAAACAAATCGATTTTTAGATCGAAAATACTGTATAAGGGCCCTAATTAGTTGTTCTCTTCTAAGATATTTTTATATTTTGTGGCACATTACTTTAGGTAAGGTAATTCAAAATTATATTATCAGCCCATCTTGGTCATGCCACAGGACGCCGGACCAAAAGGTAACTCAAAATGATATTATCAGCCCGTCGCGCACCTACTAAAGGGCGCCGGACCAAAAGATAATTTAAAATTTTATTATCAGCCCGTCGCGCTCTTTCCACAGCGCGCCGGACCAAAAGCAAATGTAACTAATGTAATTAAAAATTACATTTTCAGGCCGTCACGCTCCTACCACAGGGCGCTGGACCAAAAGGTAACTCAAAATGATATTATCAGCCCGTCGAGCACCTACTAAAGGGCGCCGGACCAAAAGATAACTCAAAATTGTATTTTCAGCCCGTCGCGCTCTTTCCACAGGGCGCCGGACCAAAAGCAAATGTTAATAATGTAACTAAAAATCACATTTTCAGCCTGTCGTGCTCCTACCACAGGGCGCCAGACCAAATGGTAACTCCAACTTTTATTATCAGCCCGTCGCGCTCTTTCCACAGGGCACCGGACCAAAAGGTAACTCAAAATTATATTATCAGCTCGTTTGAGAATGGCATCTCAACTGCCAACAAAATACTGCACGCATTGCACAAATTGCTGCAACCTAAAGAGTAGAACTCAGGGGCATATTTAAAATGATTTAAATATACCCCCAAATTCGACTTATGGCCTCCTCCTCCCCTACAGCCATACCAAGCCTCACCAAAAAGGAAAAAAGCATAAGACTGCAAACAAAACAAAGAAAATGCTGGCCGACAATTGCCATTCCAGAAATACCAATAGCACTAGCAAAGACCCAGAACTGCGATTTACATGTTCATCGCAGTGCTGTTACTAATGACAAAAAGGAAACGATTCGATTTTTAGATCGAAAAATGCTGTATAAGGGCCCTAATTAGTTGTTCTCTTCTAAGATATTTTTATATTATTTTGTGGCACATTACTTTATGTAAGGTAATTCAAAATTATATTATTAGCCCATCTTGGCCATGCCACAGGACGCCGGACCAAAAGGTAACGCAAAATTATATTATCAGCCCGTCGCGCACCTACTAAAGGGCGTCGGACCAAAAGATAACTCAAAATTGTATTATCAGCCCGTCGCGCTCTTTCCACAGGGCGCCGGACCAAAAGCAAATGTAACTAATGTAATAAAAAATTACATTTCTAGGCCGTCACGCTCCTACCACAGGGCGCTGGACCAAAAGGTAACTCAAAATTATATTATCAGCTCGTTTGAGAATGGCATCTCAACTGCCAACAAAATACTGCACGCATTGCACAAATTGCTGCAACCTAAAGAGTAGAACTCAGGGGCATATTTAAAATGATTTAAATATACCCCCAAATTCGACTTATGGCCTCCTCCTCCCCTACAGCCATACCAAGCCTCACCAAAAAGGTAAAAAGCATAAGACTGCAAACAAAACAAAGAAAATGCTGGCCGACAATTGCCATTCCAGAAATACCAATAGCACTATCAAAGACCCAGAACTGTGATTTACATGTTCATCGCAGTGCCGTTACTAATGACAAAAAGGAAACAAATCGATTTTTAGATCGAAAATGCTGTATAAGGGCCCTAATTAGTTGTTCTCTTCTAAGATATTTTTATATTATTTTGTGGCACATTACTTTAGGTAAGGTAATTCAAAATTATATTATCAGCCCATCTTGGTCATGCCACAGGACGCCGGACCAAAAGGTAACGCAAAATTATATTATCAGCCCGTCGCGCACCTACTAAAGGGCGCCGGACCAAAAGATAATTTAAAATTTTATTATCAGCCCGTCGCGCTCTTTCCACAGCGCGCCGGACCAAAAGCAAATGTAACTAATGTAATTAAAAATTACATTTTCAGGCCGTCACGCTCCTACCACAGGGCGCTGGACCAAAAGGTAACTCAAAATGATATTATCAGCCCGTCGCGCACCTACTAAAGGGCGCCGGACCAAAAGGTAACTTTAAATTATATTATCAGCCCGTTTGAGAATGGCATCTCAACTGCCAACAAAATACTGCATGCATTGCACAAATTGCTGCAACCTAAAGAGTAGAACTCAGGGGCATATTTAAAATGATTTAAATATACCCCCAAATTCGACTTATGGCCTCCTCCTCCCCTACAGCCATACCAAGCCTCACCAAAAAGGAAAAAAGCATAAGACTGCAAACAAAACAAAGAAAATGCTGGCCGACAATTGCCATTCCAGAAATACCAATAGCACTAGCAAAGACCCAGAACTGCGATTTACATGTTCATCGCAGTGCTGTTACTAATGACAAAAAGGAAACAATTCGATTTTTAGATCGAAAAATGCTGTATAAGGGCCCTAATTAGTTGTTCTCTTCTAAGATATTTTTACATTATTTTGTGGCACATTACTTTAGGTAAGGTAATTCAAAATTATATTATTAGCCCATCTTGGTCATGCCACAGGACGCCGGACCAAAAGGTAACGCAAAATTATATTATCACCCCGTCGCGCACCTACTAAACGGCGTCGGACCAAAAGATAACTCAAAATTGTATTATCAGCCCATCGCGCTCTTTCCACAGGGCGCCGGACCAAAAGCAAATGTAACTAATGTAATAAAAAATTACATTTCTAGGCCGTCACGCTCCTACCACAGGGCGCTGGACCAAAAGGTAACTCAAAATTATATTATCAGCTCGTTTGAGAATGGCATCTCAACTGCCAACAAAATACTGCACGCATTGCACAAATTGCTGCAACCTAAAGAGTAGAACTCAGGGGCATATTTAAAATGATTTAAATATACCCCCAAATTCGACTTATGGCCTCCTCCTCCCCTACAGCCATACCAAGCCTCACCAAAAAGGAAAAAAGCATAAGACTGCAAACAAAACAAAGAAAATGCTGGCCGACAATTGCCATTCCAGAAATACCAATAGAACTAGCAAAGACCCAGAACTGTGATTTACATGTTCATCGCAGTGCTGTTACTAATGACAAAAAGGAAACAAATCGATTTTTAGATCGAAAAGTGCTGTATAAGGGCCCTAATTAGTTGTTCTCTTCTAAGATATTTTTATATTATTTTGTGGCACATTACTTTAGGTAAGGTAATTCAAACTTATATTATTAGCCCATCTTGGTCATGCCACAGGACGCCGGACCAAAAGGTAACGCAAAATTATATTATCACCCCGTCGCGCACCTACTAAACGGCGTCGGACCAAAAGATAACTCAAAATTGTATTATCAGCCCGTCGCGCTCTTTCCACAGGGCGCAGGACCAAAAGCAAATGTAACTAATGTAATTAAAAATTACATTTTCAGGCCGTCACGCTCCTACCACAGGGCGCTCGACCAAAGGGTAACTCAAAATTATATTATCAGCCCGTCGCGCACCTACTAAAGGGCGCCGGACCAAAAGATAACTTAAAATTTTAATATCAGCCCGTCGCGCTCTTTCCACAGGGCGCCGGACCAAAAGCTAATGTAACTAATGTAACAAAAAATTAAATTTTCAGCGCGTTTTGCTTCTACCACAGGGCCCCAGACCAAACGGTAACTCCAACTTTTATTATCAGCCCGTCGCGCTCTTTCCACAGGGCGCCGGACCAAAAGCAAATGTAACTAATGTAATAAAAAAATTACATTTCTAGGCCGTCACGCTCCTACCACAGGGCGCTGGACCAAAAGGTAACTCAAAATGATATTATCAGCCCGTCGCGCACCTACTAAAGGGCGCCGGACCAAAAGGTAACTTTAAATTATATTATCAGCCCGTTTGAGAATGGCATCTCAACTGCCAACAAAATACTGCACACATTGCACAAATTGCTGCAACCTAAAGAGTAGAACTCAGGGGCATATTTAAAATGATTTAAATAAACCCCCAAATTCGACTTATGGCCTCCTCCTCCCCTACAGCCATACCAAGCCTCACCAAAAAGGAAAAAAGCATAAGACTGCAAACAAAACAAAGAAAATGCTGGCCGACAATTGCCATTCCAGAAATACCAATAGCACTAGCAAAGACCCAGAACTGCGATTTACATGTTCATCGCAGTGCTGTTACTAATGACAAAAAGGAAACGATTCGATTTTTAGATCGAAAAATGCTGTATAAGGGCCCTAATTAGTTGTTCTCTTCTAAGATATTTTTATATTATTTTGTGGTACATTACTTTAGGTAAGGTAATTCAAAATTATATTATTAGCCCATCTTGGTCATGCCACAGGACGCCGGACCAAAAGGTAACACAAAATTATATTATCAGCCCGTCGCGCACCTACTAAAGGGCGCCGGACTAAAAGATAACTCAAAATTGTATTATCAGCCCGTCGCGCTCTTTCCAAAGGGCGCCGGACCAAAAGCAAATGTAACTAATGTAATAAAAAATTACATTTCTAGGCCGTCACGCTCCTACCACAGGGCGCTGGACCAAAAGGTAACTCAAAATTATATTATCAGCTCGTTTGAGAATGGCATCTCAACTGCCAACAAAATACTGCACGCATTGCACAAATTGCTGCAACCTAAAGAGTAGAACTCAGGGGCATATTTAAAATGATTTAAATTTACCCCCAAATTCGACTTATGGCCTCCTCCTCCCCTACAGCCATACCAAGCCTCACCAAAAAGGTAAAGAGCATAAGAGTGCAAACAAAACAAAGAAAATGCTGGCTGACAATTGCCATTCCAGAAATACCAATAGAACTAGCAAAGACCCAGAACTGTGATTTACATGTTCATCGCAGTGCTGTTACTAATGACAAAAAGGAAACAAATCGATTTTTAGATCGAAAAGTGCTGTATAAGGGCCCTAATTAGTTGTTCTCTTCTAAGATATTTTTATATTATTTTGTGGCACATTACTTTAGGTAAGGTAATTCAAACTTATATTATTAGCCCATCTTGGTCATGCCACAGGACGCCGGACCAAAAGGTAACGCAAAATTATATTATCACCCCGTCGCGCACCTACTAAACGGCGTCGGACCAAAAGATAACTCAAAATTGTATTATCAGCCCGTCGCGCTCTTTCCACAGGGCGCAGGACCAAAAGCAAATGTAACTAATGTAATTAAAAATTACATTTTCAGGCCGTCACGCTCCTACCACAGGGCGCTCGACCAAAAGGTAACTCAAAATTATATTATCAGCCCGTCGCGCACCTACTAAAGGGCGCCGGACCAAAAGATAACTTAAAATTTTAATATCAGCCCGTCGCGCTCTTTCCACAGGGCGCCGGACCAAAAGCTAATGTAACTAATGTAACAAAAAATTAAATTTTCAGCGTGTTTTGCTTCTACCACAGGGCCCCAGACCAAACGGTAACTCCAACTTTTATTATCAGCCCGTCGCGCTCTTTCCACAGGGCGCCGGACCAAAAGCAAATGTAACTAATGTAATAAAAAAATTACATTTCTAGGCCGTCACGCTCCTACCACAGGGCGCTGGACCAAAAGGTAACTCAAAATGATATTATCAGCCCGTCGCGCACCTACTAAAGGGCGCCGGACCAAAAGGTAACTTTAAATTATATTATCAGCCCGTTTGAGAATGGCATCTCAACTGCCAACAAAATACTGCACGCATTGCACAAATTGCTGCAACCTAAAGAGTAGAACTCAGGGGCATATTTAAAATGATTTAAATAAACCCCCAAATTCGACTTATGGCCTCCTCCTCCCCTACAGCCATACCAAGCCTCACCAAAAAGGAAAAAAGCATAAGACTGCAAACAAAACAAAGAAAATGCTGGCCGACAATTGCCATTCCAGAAATACCAATAGCACTAGCAAAGACCCAGAACTGCGATTTACATGTTCATCGCAGTGCTGTTACTAATGACAAAAAGGAAACGATTCGATTTTTAGATCGAAAAATGCTGTATAAGGGCCCTAATTAGTTGTTCTCTTCTAAGATATTTTTATATTATTTTGTGGTACATTACTTTAGGTAAGGTAATTCAAAATTATATTATTAGCCCATCTTGGTCATGCCACAGGACGCCGGACCAAAAGGTAACACAAAATTATATTATCAGCCCGTCGCGCACCTACTAAAGGGCGCCGGACTAAAAGATAACTCAAAATTGTATTATCAGCCCGTCGCGCTCTTTCCAAAGGGCGCCGGACCAAAAGCAAATGTAACTAATGTAATAAAAAATTACATTTCTAGGCCGTCACGCTCCTACCACAGGGCGCTGGACCAAAAGGTAACTCAAAATTATATTATCAGCTCGTTTGAGAATGGCATCTCAACTGCCAACAAAATACTGCACGCATTGCACAAATTGCTGCAACCTAAAGAGTAGAACTCAGGGGCATATTTAAAATGATTTAAATTTACCCCCAAATTCGACTTATGGCCTCCTCCTCCCCTACAGCCATACCAAGCCTCACCAAAAAGGTAAAGAGCATAAGAGTGCAAACAAAACAAAGAAAATGCTGGCTGACAATTGCCATTCCAGAAATACCAATAGAACTAGCAAAGACCCAGAACTGTGATTTACATGTTCATCGCAGTGCTGTTACTAATGACAAAAAGGAAACAAATCGATTTTTAGATCGAAAAGTGCTGTATAAGGGCCCTAATTAGTTGTTCTCTTCTAAGATATTTTTATATTATTTTGTGGCACATTACTTTAGGTAAGGTAATTCAAACTTATATTATTAGCCCATCTTGGTCATGCCACAGGACGCCGGACCAAAAGGTAACGCAAAATTATATTATCACCCCGTCGCGCACCTACTAAACGGCGTCGGACCAAAAGATAACTCAAAATTGTATTATCAGCCCGTCGCGCTCTTTCCACAGGGCGCAGGACCAAAAGCAAATGTAACTAATGTAATTAAAAATTACATTTTCAGGCCGTCACGCTCCTACCACAGGGCGCTCGACCAAAAGGTAACTCAAAATTATATTATCAGCCCGTCGCGCACCTACTAAAGGGCGCCGGACCAAAAGATAACTTAAAATTTTAATATCAGCCCGTCGCGCTCTTTCCACAGGGCGCCGGACCAAAAGCTAATGTAACTAATGTAACAAAAAATTAAATTTTCAGCGTGTTTTGCTTCTACCACAGGGCCCCAGACCAAACGGTAACTCCAACTTTTATTATCAGCCCGTCGCGCTCTTTCCACAGGGCGCCGGACCAAAAGCAAATGTAACTAATGTAATAAAAAAATTACATTTCTAGGCCGTCACGCTCCTACCACAGGGCGCTGGACCAAAAGGTAACTCAAAATTATATTATCAGCTCGTTTGAGAATGGCATCTCAACTGCTAACAAAATACTGCACGCATTGCACAAATTGCTGCAACCTAAAGAGTAGAACTCAGGGGCATATTTAAAATGATTTAAATATACCCCCAAATTCGACTTATGGCCTCCTCCTCCTACTAAAGGGCGCCGGACCAAAAGATAACTCAAAATTGTATTTTTAGCCCGTCGCGCTCTTTCCACAGGGCGCCGGACCAAAAGCAAATGTTAATAATGTAACTAAAAATCACATTTTCAGCCTGTCGTGCTCCTACCACAGGGCGCCAGACCAAACGGTAACTCCAACTTTTATTATCAGCCCGTCGCGCTCTTTCCACAGGGCACCGGACCAAAAGGTAACTCAAAATTATATTATCAGCTCGTTTGAGAATGGCATCTCAACTGCCAACAAAATACTGCACGCATTGCACAAATTGCTGCAACCTAAAGAGTAGAACTCAGGGGCATATTTAAAATGATTTAAATATACCCCCAAATTCGACTTATGGCCTCCTCCTCCCCTACAGCCATACCAAGCCTCACCAAAAAGGAAAAAAGCATAAGACTGCAAACAAAACAAAGAAAATGCTGGCCGACAATTGCCATTCCAGAAATACCAATAGCACTAGCAAAGAACCAGAACTGCGATTTACATGTTCATCGCAGTGCTGTTACTAATGACAAAAAGGAAACGATTCGATTTTTAGATCGAAAAATGCTGTATAAGGGCCCTAATTAGTTGTTCTCTTCTAAGATATTTTTTTATTATTTTGTGGCACATTACTTTATGTAAGGTAATTCAAAATTATATTATTAGCCCATCTTGGCCATGCCACAGGACGCCGGACCAAAAGGTAACGCAAAATTATATTATAAGCCCGTCGCGCACCTACTAAAGGGCGTCGGACCAAAAGATAACTCAAAATTGTATTATCAGCCCGTCGCGCTCTTTCCACAGGGCGCCGGACCAAAAGCAAATGTAACTAATGTAATAAAAAATTGCATTTCTAGGCCGTCACGCTCCTACCACAGGGAGCTGGACCAAAAGGTAACTCAAAATTATATTATCAGCTCGTTTGAGAATGGCATCTCAACTGCCAACAAAATACTGCACGCATTGCACAAATTGCTGCAACCTAAAGAGTAGAACTCAGGGGCATATTTAAAATGATTTAAATATACCCCCAAATTCGACTTATGGCCTCCTCCTCCCCTACAGCCATACCAAGCCTCACCAAAAAGGTAAAAAGCATAAGACTGCAAACAAAACAAAGAAAATGCTGGCCGACAATTGCCATTCCAGAAATACCAATAGCACTATCAAAGACCCAGAACTGTGATTTACATGTTCATCGCAGTGCCGTTACTAATGACAAAAAGGAAACAAATCGATTTTTAGATCGAAAATGCTGTATAAGGGCCCTAATTAGTTGTTCTCTTCTAAGATATTTTTATATTTTGTGGCACATTACTTTAGGTAAGGTAATTCAAAATTATATTATCAGCCCATCTTGGTCATGCCACAGGACGCCGGACCAAAAGGTAACGCAAAATTATATTATCAGCCCGTCGCGCACCTACTAAAGGGCGCCGGACCAAAAGATAATTTAAAATTTTATTATCAGCCCGTCGCGCTCTTTCCACAGCGCGCCGGACCAAAAGCAAATGTAACTAATGTAATTAAAAATTACATTTTCAGGCCGTCACGCTCAAACCACAGGGCGCTGGACCAAAAGGTAACTCAAAATGATATTATCAGCCCGTCGCGCACCTACTAAAGGGCGCCGGACCAAAAGGTAACTTCAAATTATATTATCAGCCCGTTTGAGAATGGCATCTCAACTGCCAACAAAATACTGCACGCATTGCACAAATTGCTGCAACCTAAAGAGTAGAACTCAGGGGCATATTTAAAATGATTTAAATATACCCCCAAATTCGACTTATGGCCTCCTCCTCCCCTACAGCCATACCAAGCCTCACCAAAAAGGAAAAAAGCATAAGACTGCAAACAAAACAAAGAAAATGCTGGCCGACAATTGCCATTCCAGAAATACCAATAGCACTAGCAAAGACCCAGAACTGCGATTTACATGTTCATCGCAGTGCTGTTACTAATGACAAAAAGGAAACGATTCGATTTTTAGATCGAAAAATGCTGTATAAGGGCCCTAATTAGTTGTTCTCTTCTAAGATATTTTTATATTATTTTGTGGCACATTACTTTAGGTAAGGTAATTCAAAATTATATTATTAGCCCATTTTGGTCATGCCACAGGACGCCGGACCAAAAGATAACTCAAAATGATATTATCAGCCCGTCGCGCACCTACTAAAGGGCGCCGGACCAAAAGATAACTCAAAATTGTATTTTCAGCCCGTCGCGCTCTTTCCACAGGGCGCCGGACCAAAAGCAAATGTTAATAATGTAACTAAAAAATCACATTTTCAGCCTGTCGTGCTCCTACCACAGGGCGCCAGACCAAACGGTAACGCCAACTTTTATTATCAGCCCGTCGCGCTCTTTCCACAGGGCACCGGACCAAAAGGTAACTCAAAATTATATTATCAGCTCGTTTGAGAATGGCATCTCAACTGCCAACAAAATACTGCACGCATTGCACAAATTGCTGCCACCTAAAGAGTAGAACTCAGGGGCATATTTAAAATGATTTAAATATACCCCCAAATTCGACTTATGGCCTCCTCCTCCCCTACAGCCATACCAAGCCTCACCAAAAAGGAAAAAAGCATAAGACTGCAAACAAAACAAAGAAAATGCTGGCCGACAATTGCCATTCCAGAAATACCAATAGCACTAGCAAAGACCCAGAACTGCGATTTACATGTTCATCGCAGTGCTGTTACTAATGACAAAAAGGAAACGATTCGATTTTTAGATCGAAAAATGCTGTATAAGGGCCCTAATTAGTTGTTCTCTTCTAAGATATTTTTATATTATTTTGTGGCACATTACTTTAGGTAAGGTAATTCAAAATTATATTATTAGCCCATCTTGGCCATGCCACAGGACGCCGGACCAAAAAGTAATGCAAAATTATATTATCAGCCCGTCGCGCACCTACTAAAGGGCGCCGGACCAAAAGATAACTCAAAATTGTATTATCAGCCCGTCGCGCTCTTTCCACAGGGCGCAGGACCAAAAGCAAATGTAACTAATGTAATTAAAAATTACATTTTCAGGCCGTCACGCTCCTACCACAGGGCGCTCGACCAAAAGGTAACTCAAAATTATATTATCAGCCCGTCGCGCACCTACTAAAGGGCGCCGGACCAAAAGATAACTTAAAATTTTAATATCAGCCCGTCGCGCTCTTTCCACAGGGCGCCGGACCAAAAGCTAATGTAACTAATGTAACAAAAAATTAAATTTTCAGTGCGTTTTGCTTCTACAACAGGGCGCCAGACCAAACGGTAACTCACACTTTTATTATCAGCCCGTCGCGCTCTTTCCACAGGGCGCCGGACCAAAAGCAAATGTAACTAATGTAATAAAAAATTACATTTCTAGGCCGTCACGCTCCTACCACAGGGCGCTGGACCAAAAGGTAACTCAAAATTATATTATCAGCTCGTTTGAGAATGGCATCTCAACTGCCAACAAAATACTGCACGCATTGCAAGAATTGCTGCAACCTCAAGAGTAGAACTCAGGGGCATATTTAAAATGATTTAAATATACCCCCAAATTCGACTTATGGCCTCCTCCTCCCCTACAGCCATACCAAGCCTCACCAAAAAGGTAAATGCATAAGACTGCAAACAAAACAAAGAAAATGCTGGCCGACAATTGCCATTCCAGAAATACCAATAGCACTAGCAAAGACCCAGAACTGTGATTTACATGTTCATCGCAGTGCCGTTACTAATGACAAAAAGGAAGCAAATCGATTTTTAGATCGAAAATGCTGTATAAGGGCCCTAATTAGTTGTTCTCTTCTAAGATATTTTTATATTATTTTGTGGCACATTACTTTAGGTAATTCAAAATTATATTATTAGCCCAACTTGGTCATGCCACAGGACGCCGGACCAAAAGGTAACTCAAAATGATATTATCAGCCCGTCGCGCACCTACTTAAGGGCGCCAGACCAAAAGATAACTCAAATTTTTATTATCAGCCCGTCGCGCTCTTTCCACAGGGCGCCAGACCAAAAGCAAATGTTAATAATGTAACTAAAAATCACATTTTCAGCCTGTCGTGCTCCTACCACAGGGCGCCAGACCAAACGGTAACTCCAACTTTTATTATCAGCCCGTCGCGCTCTTTCCACAGGGCACCGGACCAAAAGGTAACTCAAAATTATATTATCAGCTCGCTTGAGAATGGCATCTCAACTAGAAACAAAATACTGCACGCATTGCACAAATTGCTGCAACCTAAAGAGTAGAACTCAGGGGCATATTTAAAATGATTTAAATATACCCCCAAATTCGACTTATGGCCTCCTCCTCCCCTACAGCCATACCAAGCCTCACCAAAAAGGTAAAAAGCATAACTGCAAACAAAACAAAGAAAATGCTGGCCGACAATTGCCATTCCAGAAATACCAATAGCACTAGCAAAGACCCAGAACTGTGATTTACATGTTCATCGCAGTGCCGTTACTAATGACAAAAAGGAAACAAATCGATTTTTAGATCGAAAATGCTGTATAAGGGCCCTAATTAGTTGTTCTCTTCTAAGATATTTTTATATTATTTTGTGGCACATTACTTTAGGTAAGGTAATTCAAAATTATATTATTAGCCCATCTTGGTCATGCCACAGGACGCCGGACCAAAAGGTAACTCAAAATTATATTATCAGCCCGTCGCGCACCTACTAAAGGGCACCGGACCAAAAGATAACTCAAAATTTTATTATCAGCCCATCGCCCTCTTTCCACAGGGCGCCGGACCAAAAGCTAATGTAACTAATGTAATAAAAAATTACATTTCTAGGCCGTCACGCTCCTACCACAGGGCGCTGGATCAAAAGGTAACTCAAAATGATATTATCAGCCCGTCGCGCACCTACTAAAGGGCGCCGGACCAAAAGATAACTCAAAATTTTATTATCAGCCCGTCGCGCTCTTTCCACAGGGCACCGGACCAAAAGCAAATGTTAATAATGTAACTAAAAATCACATTTTCAGCCTGTCGTGCTCCTACCACAGGGTGCCAGACCAAACGGTAACTCCAACTTTTATTATCAGCCCGTCGCGCTCTTTCCACAGGGCACCGGACCAAAAGGTAACTCAAAATTATATTATCAGCTCGTTTGAGAATGGCATCTCAACTGCCAACAAAATACTGCACGCATTGCACAAATTGCTGCAACCTAAAGAGTAGAACTCAGGGGCATATTTAAAATGATTTAAATATACCCCCAAATTCGACTTATGGCCTCCTCCTCCCCTACAGCCATACCAAGCCTCACCAAAAAGGAAAAAAGCATAAGACTGCAAACAAAACAAAGAAAATGCTGGCCGACAATTGCCATTCCAGAAATACCAATAGCACTAGCAAAGACCCAGAACTGCGATTTACATGTTCATCGCAGTGCTGTTACTAATGACAAAAAGGAAACGATTCGATTTTTAGATCGAAAAATGCTGTATAAGGGCCCTAATTAGTTGTTCTCTTCTAAGATATTTTTATATTATTTTGTGGCACATTACTTTAGGTAAGGTAATTCAAAATTATATTATTAGCCCATCTTGGTCATGCCACAGGACGCCGGACCAAAAGGTAATGCAAAATTATATTATCAGCCCGTCGCGCACCTACTAAAGGGCGCCGGACCAAAAGATAACTCAAAATTGTATTATCAGCCCGTCGCGCTCTTTCCACAGGGCGCAGGACCAAAAGCAAATGTAACTAATGTAATTAAAAATTACATTTTCAGGCCGTCACGCTCCTTCCACAGGGCGCTCGACCAAAAGGTAACTCAAAATTATATTATCAGCCCGTCGCGCACCTACTAAAGGGCGCCGGACCAAAAGATAACTTAAAATTTTAATATCAGCCCGTCGCGCTCTTTCCACAGGGCGCCGGACCAAAAGCTAATGTAACTAATGTAACAAAAAATTAAATTTTCAGCGCGTTTTGCTTCTACAACAGGGCGCCAGACCAAACGGTAACTCACACTTTTATTATCAGCCCGTCGCGCTCTTTCCACAGGGCGCCGGACCAAAAGCAAATGTAACTAATGTAATAAAAAATTACATTTCTAGGCCGTCACGCTCCTACCACAGGGCGCTGGACCAAAAGGTAACTCAAAATTATATTATCAGCTCGTTTGAGAATGGCATCTCAACTGCCAACAAAATACTGCACGCATTGCAAGAATTGCTGCAACCTAAAGAGTAGAACTCAGGGGCATATTTAAAATGATTTAAATATACCCCCAAATTCGACTTATGGCCTCCTCCTCCCCTACAGCCATACCAAGCCTCACCAAAAAGGTAAAAAGCATAAGACTGCAAACAAAACAAAGAAAATGCTGGCCGACAATTGCCATTCCAGAAATACCAATAGCACTAGCAAAGACCCAGAACTGTTATTTACATGTTCATCGCAGTGCCGTTACTAATGACAAAAAGGAAACAAATCGATTTTTAGATCGAAAATGCTGTATAAGGGCCCTAATTAGTTGTTCTCTTCTAAGATATTTTTATATTATTTTGTGGCACATTACTTTAGGTAAGGTAATTCAAAATTATATTATTAGCCCAACTTGGTCATGCCACAGGACGCCGGACCAAAAGGTAACTCAAAATGATATTATCAGCCCGTCGCGCACCTACTAAAGGGCGCCGGACCAAAAGATAACTCAAAATTTTATTATCAGCCCGTCGCGCTCTTTCCACAGGGCGCCAGACCAAAAGCAAATGTTAATAATGTAACTAAAAATCACATTTTCAGCCTGTCGTGCTCCTACCACAGGGCGCCAGACCAAACGGTAACTCCAACTTTTATTATCAGCCCGTCGCGCTCTTTCCACAGGGCACCGGACCAAAAGGTAACTCAAAATTATATTATCAGCTCGCTTGAGAATGGCATCTCAACTAGAAACAAAATACTGCACGCATTGCACAAATTGCTGCAACCTAAAGAGTAGAACTCAGGGGCATATTTAAAATGATTTAAATATACCCCCAAATTCGACTTATGGCCTCCTCCTCCCCTACAGCCATACCAAGCCTCACCAAAAAGGTAAAAAGCATAACTGCAAACAAAACAAAGAAAATGCTGGCCGACAATTGCCATTCCAGAAATACCAATAGCACGAGCAAAGACCCAGAACTGTGATTTGCATGTTCATCGCAGTGCCGTTACTAATGACAAAAAGGAAACAAATCGATTTTTAGATCGAAAATGCTGTATAAGGGCCCTAATTAGTTGTTCTCTTCTAAGATATTTTTATATTATTTTGTGGCACATTACTTTAGGTAAGGTAATTCAAAATTATATTATTAGCCCATCTTGGTCATGCCACAGGACGCCGGACAAAAAGGTAACTCAAAATTATATTATCAGCCCGTCGCGCACCTACTAAAGGGCACCGGACCAAAAGATGACTCAAAATTTTATTATCAGCCCATCGCCCTCTTTCCACAGGGCGCCGGACCAAAAGCTAATGTAACTAATGTAATAAAAAATTACATTTCTAGGCCGTCACGCTCCTACCACAGGGGTCGCTGGACCAAAAGGTAACTCAAAATGATATTATCAGCCCGTCGCGCACCTACTAAAGGGCGCCGGACCAAAAGATAACTCAAAAGTTTATTATCAGCCCGTCGCGCTCTTTCCACAGGGCACCGGACCAAAAGCAAATGTTAATAATGTAACTAAAAATCACATTTTCAGCCTGTCGTGCTCCTACCACAGGGTGCCAGACCAAACGGTAACTCCAACTTTTATTATCAGCCCGTCGCGCTCTTTCCACAGGGCACCGGACCAAAAGGTAACTCAAAATTATATTATCAGCTCGCTTGAGAATGGCATCTCAACTAGAAACGAAATACTGCACGCATTGCACAAATTGCTGTAACCTAAATAGTAGAACTCAGGGGCATATTTAAAATGATTTAAATATACCCCCAAATTCTACTTATGGCCTCCTCCTCCCCTACAGCCATACCAAGCCTCACCAAAAAGTTAAAGAGCATAAGAGTGCAAACACAACAAAGAAAATGCTGGCTGACAATTGCCATTCCAGAAATACCAATAGCACTAGCGAAGACCCAGAACTGTGATTTACATGTTCATCGCAGTGCTGTTACTAATGACACAAAGGAAACAAATTGATTTTTAGATCGAAAAGTGCTGTATAAGGGCCCTAATTAGTTGTTCGCTTCTAAGATATTTTTATATTATTTTGTGGCACATTACTTTAGGTAAGGTAATTCAAAATTATATTATTAGCCCATCTTGGTCATGCCACAGGACGCCGGACCAAAAGGTAACGCAAAATTATATTATCAGCCCGTCGCGCACCTACTAAAGGGCGCCGGCCCAAAAGATAACTCAAAATTGTATTATCAGCCCGTCGCGCTCTTTCCACAGGGCGCAGGACCAAAAGCAAATGTAACTAATGTAATTAAAAATTACATTTTCAGGCCGTCACGCTCCTACCACAGGGCGTTGGACCAAAAGGTAACTCAAAATTATATTATCAGCCCGTCGCGCACCTACTAAAGGGCGCCGGACCAAAAGATAACTCAAAATTTTATTATCAGCCCGTTGCGCTCTTTCCACAGGGCGCCGGACCAAAAGCAAATGTTATTAATGTAACTAAAAAATCACATTTTCAGCCTGTCGTGCTCCTACCACAGGGCCCCAGACCAAACGGTAACTCCAACTTTTATTATCAGCCCGTCGCGCTCTTTCCACAGGGCGCCGGACCAAAAGGTAACTCAAAATTATATTATTAGCTCGTTTGAGAATGGCATCTCAACTGCCTACAAAATACTGCACGCATTGCACAAATTGCTGCAACCTAAAGAGTAGAACTCAGGGGCATATTTAAAATGATTTAAATATACCCCCAAATTCGACTTATGGCCTCCTCCTCCCCTACAGCCATACCAAGCCTCACCAAAAAGGTAAAAATCATAAGAGTGCAAACAAAACAAAGAAAGTGCCGGCCGACAATTGCCATTCCAGAAATACCAATAGCACTAGCAAAGACCCAGAACTGCGATTTACATGTTAATCGCAGTGCTGTTACTAATGACAAAGAGGAAACGATTTGATTTTTAGATCCAAAAGTGCTGTATAAGGGCCCTAATTAGTTGTTCTCTTCTAAGATATTTTTATATTCTTTTTTGGCACAGTACTTTAGGTAAGGTAATTCAAAATTATATTATCAGCCCGTCTTGGTCATGCCACAGGATGCCGGATCAAAAGTTAACGCAAAATTATATTATCAGCCCATCGCGCTCCTACCAATGGGCGCCGGACCAAAAGGTAACTTTAACCACTTAAGCCCGAAGGGTTGACATTTTTTTACATCCGAGCAACTTTCACCCCCCATTCATTTGCCAATAACTTTATCACTACTCATCACGATTAATTGATCTATATCTTGTTTTTTCCGCCACCAATTAGGCTTTCTGTGGGTGGTATATTTTGCTAAGAGCCACTTTACTGTAAATGCATTTTAACAGGAAGAATAAGAAAAAAATGGAAAAAATTCATTATTTCTCAGTTTTCAGCCATTATAGTTTTAAAATAATACATGCCTCTATAATTAAAACTCACATATTGCATTTGCCCATATGCCCCGGGTATTTCACTGTTAAAATTATGTCCCTATCACAATGTATGGCGACAATATTTTATTTGGAAATAAAGGTGCATTTTTTCCGTTTTGCGTCCATCACTGTTTAGAAGCCCATAATTTATTAAATCATATTGATATACTCCTTTGACATGAATATTTAAAAAGTTCAGACCCTTAGGTAACTATTTATGTTTTTTTTTTTTTATTATTATTGTAATTTTTTTTTTTTTTAAATTTAAACTTGTATGTGGGTATTTTTTGGTGTGGGAGGTAAACAGGGTTTTTTTAATATATTTATAGGTTTATTCTTAAAACTTTTTATTTTTAGGTGTAATTTGCTATTTGGCCACAAGATGGCCAGAATCAAAAAGTCCTGGGAGCGATCGCTCTCGCTCCCAGGCAGAAGAAAGGAGACCAGAGCTCAGAAAAGCCGCAGCGTCTGAAGAGACGCTGTCGGCTTTTCTCAGGGGGGGGGGGTCCAATTAGCGAAAGGGATTTATAATCCCTTTCACTGATCGGTGGGCTAGCGGCCAGCAGCGGGGCGCGCGCGCGACCCGCGGGAGTGCGCGCAGCCCAACTGGACGAGAAATCTCGTCCAGTTGGGCTTAAGTGGTTAAATTATATTATCAGCCCGTTTGAGAATGGCATCTCAACTGCAAACAAAATACTGCACGCATTGCACAAATTGCTGCAACCTAAAGAGTAGAACTCAGGGGCATATTTAAAATGATTTAAATATACCCCCAAATTCGACTTATGGCCTCCTCCTCCCCTACAGCCATACCAAGCCTCACCAAAAAGGTAAAAAGCATAAGACTGCAAACAAAACAAAGAAAATGCTGGCCGACAATTGCCAATCCAGAAATACCAATAGCACTAGCAAAGACCCAGAACTGTGATTTACATGTTCATCGCAGTGCTGTTACTTATGACAAAAAGGAAACGAATCGATTTTTAGATCGAAAAGTGCTGTATAAGGGCCCTAATTAGTTGTAAGGTAATTCAAAATTATTCAAAATTATATTATCAGCCCATCTTGGTCATGCCACAGGCTGCCGGACCAAAAGGTAACGCAAAATTGTATTATCAGCCCGTCGCGCACCTACTAAAGGGCGCCGAACCAAAAGATAACTCAAAATTTTATTATCAGCCCGTCGCACTCTTTCCACAGGGCGCCGGACCAAAAGCTAATGTAACTAATGTAACTAAAAATTTAATTTTCAGCGCGTTTTGCTTCTACCACAGGGCGCCAGACAAAACGGTAACTCCAACTTTTATTATCAGCCCGTCACGCTCTTTCCACAGGGTGCTGGACCAGAAGGTAACTCAAGGCACATTCTCACCAGAGGGGTAATCTTAGCAGTCCGTGTGTGTGTGTGTGTGTGTGTGTGTGTGTGTGTGTGTGTGTGTGTGTGTGTGTGTGTGTGTGTGTGTGTGTGTGTGTGTGTGTGTGTGTGTGTGTGTATGTATGTATGTATGTATGTGTGTATATATATATATATATATATATATATATATATATATATATATATATATATATATATATATATATATATATAGGATCTTCTCAAAAAATTATTGTGATAAAGTTCATTATTTTCTGTAATGTACTGATAAACATTAGACTTATATATATTTTAGATTCAAATCAGCCTGTGGCACTGCTCAGGTGTTATGGAGGCCCAGGATGCTTCGATAGCAGCCTTAAAGGGAAGGTTCATGCGCAGTACAGCCCGGCGGACGTCCGATGACGTCAGAGCGCCGGCGTGGGACGCAGAAGTACAAGGACTTGGAGCGCAGAAGAGCCCGACCTGGCAGCCGGCCTGGCCAGGTCGGGTCGGCCACCGGAGACCACCGGGAGCCTGCGGAGCGGCGGCGAGGGCACCTCCTGCCTGCCACGGGCTGGAGGAAGCCCCAGGTAAGTGGAAATTGATTTTTATTTTTCCCCACCCTCCCTGAACCTTCTCTTTAAGCTCATCCAGAGTGTTGGGTCTTGCGTCTCTCAACTTTCTGTTCACAATATCCCACAGATTCTCTATGGGGTTCAGGTCAGGAGAGTTGGCAGGCCAATTGAGCACAGTAATACCATGGTCAGTAAACCATTTACCAGAGGTTTTGGCACTGTGAGCAGGTGCCAGGTCGTGCTGAAAAATGAAATCTTCATCTCCATAAAGCTTTTCAGCAGATGGAAGCATGAAGTGCTCCAAAATCTCTTGATAGCCAGCTGCATTGACCCTGCCCTTGATAAAACACAGTGGACCAACACCAGCAGCTGACATGGCACCCCAGACCATCACTGACTGTGGGTACTTGACACTAGACTTCAGGCATTTTGGCATTTCCCTCTCCCCAGTCTTCCTCCAGACTCTGGCACCTTGATTTTCGAATGACATGTAAAAGTTGCTTTCATCCGAAAAAAGTACTTTGGACCACTGAGCAACAGTCCAGTGCTGCTTCTCTGTAGCCCAGGTCAGGCGCTTCTGCTGCTGTTTCTGGTTCAAAAGTGGGTTCATGCTTCCATCTGCTGAAAAGCTTTATGGAGATGAAGATTTCATTTTTCAGCACGACCTGGCACCTGCTCACAGAGCCAAAACCACTGGTAAATGGTTTACTGACCATGGTATTACTGTGCTCAATTGGCCTGCCAACTCTCCGGACCTGAACCCCATAGAGAATCTGTGAGATATTGTGAAGAGAAAGTTGAGAGACGCAAGACCCAACACTCTGGATGAGCTTAAGGCCGCTATCGAAGCATCCTGGGCCTCCATAACATCTGAGCAGTGCCACAGGCTGATTGCCTCCATGCCACGCCGCATTGAAGCAGTCATTTCTGCAAAAGGATTCCCGACCAAGTATTGAGTGCATAACTGAACATAATTATTTGAAGGTTGACATTTTTTGTTTTAAAAACACTTTTCTTTTATTGGTCGGATGAAATATGCTAATTTTTTGAAATAGGAAATGTGGGTTTTCATGAGCTCTATGCCAAAATCATCAATATTAAAACAATAAAAGGCTTGAACTACTTCAGTTGTGTGTATTTGAATGTAAAATATATGAAAGTCTAATGTTTATCAGAACATTACAGAAAATAATGAACTTTATCACAATATGCTAATTTTTTGAGAAGATCCTGTATATATATATATATATATATATATATATATATATATATATATATATATATATATATATATATATATATATACACACACACACACACACACATACATACATACATATATATATATATACACACATGCTTTTAATATATAATGCTTTTACAGAGTACATCATCATGGTCCTCAAAGGAGCTCACAATCTAATCCTTCAAATCATATGTCCATCCTAAGGTCAATTGTAGTGGAAAGCCAAATAGCTTATCTGTATGATTTTGGGATGCGTGTGGAAACTGGAGTGCCAGGAGGACACCCACAGTGATGGCCACACTAGTTATATGACTCTTGCAAAATGGTTCCCACCAGGCTGTGTGAGTCACCAAGGCGAGGGGTGTGAGCATGGGGGGGAAGGGGGGCACATCGAAGTCACGCTGAGGGTACCATGGTGTTTAGTTAAGCCCCTGCTTTTCACCACGTCCCAAACCCAGGTCACCCATGTCAATCATATAGTTTGCCCCAAAGGAACATGACTGAGGCCTTGTTCACATTGTGTTCCGTTTGCGTGTCCGTCCGTGTTGGGCTTTTTTTGAGCGGTCTTTTTTACTGATACCCTTTGTGGTTAGCAGTTTTCTAAGCTTTTTTTTCCAGAGCGGATTAGAAATCCAGTCTTTGATGCAAATCAGGAAGTGAACTCTTTGACCTGGAAAAGAATAAATACAATGTATTTATTCTTAAAAACGCGGACGCAAACGCCTTAATGCACGTTTTGTATGCGTTCGCCGATTTTTCTATACCTTTCTTTGAGGCGGAATTGCCCAGAAAATGCGACACGCACCGCTTTGCTAGCCACACCGCTTTCCTAGCCGCACCGGACTGACGTCAGTGAAGCTGGAGACGGAGCTCACCGTGGCTGAACAGCAGACCACGGGAGGACGGCATGGGACTTGAACACAATTATTGGTCGGCAGGAAGCCCCGGGTAAGTATCAGAGCTTGAGTTAATTTCATCTCTTAGTCTCTTTAAGCCTGGCACTTTCAGACCTTGTTCACATCTAAAAACGAAAGTGCAAACGTTTTACATTTTTGTGCATTTTTTTTTACTGCGCACTGCGTTTTTGTTAAAAGCACTTTTCCACAGCGGTTTTTTTCATTCACTTCCTGATGCAAGTCAGGAAGTGAACTCTTTGACCTGGGAAAGAATACAATGTATTTATTCTTAAAAACGTGAAATACAGGGCACCTTTATACGCCGCAATGATAAAATAGCAGCTAGCCCCAAATTTCCAGCTATTGCTGCTAATTGAAGCTTGGAGGCAGGAGTGGGAGGGTGTTAAGAATTAGTCTCCGCTGAGGGAGGTGGTCAATGGTTAGGCACCGTGGGGGGGCATTAAAGGGTTAGGCAAGCCTACGGGTGGCGATGGGTACACAAGATAGGCTGCTGTCATCGGAAACTAATGATAAATGACGGTTCAGTTGTGAATTGTGTATAAAAAAAGTGTCCCAGTCATGGTAAAAGAGCAATTATTGTCCATGTAGACCGATCTGTCCCGGAGGATTGGTTTAGACGAGTGTGGCAAATGTCACACTTCTGGGTCCTCTTCTTCGCACTTCTGGTAATGATCCGATTGGCAGACCATCGTCATGCCGTTACTGACTTAAAATATGCATCAACAACGTTCACTCATCACTAACCGTCAGGGATTGCTCGTTTTCCAACAATCACGATCTAGCGTGTACCTCCGCACACATGGTAGAATGTGTCCCTTGGGAAACTAGTTTTAGAGTACAGCAACATTAAAAGGAACTGTACTGAAAATATTGTAATTAAAGAGGAGCTGTTAGGTATAAGGTCTCAGAGAAAATAAACACATATATCAGTAGCTAAAGATTGGCTGTACTTACATTACATATGCATTTCACTGTCCACGTTTGGATTTCACAGAATTTTTATATAGTATATGCAGAGAATGATGCTCCTGACAGCCCATGGCAGGTTCCATGTTTGTGAAGCCAAATGTGTCGTCATGTCCTGCCTGCTTCTGATCACAGAGGAGCTAGTACAGAATAACACAGTGTGCAGTGAATATTAATGAGCCATGTGGCTAGGAACAATAGCGGACTCCTGCAGTGTAATCTGCCCAGGAGATTTATCTGTGCTGTGGCTGGACTGCGTTAGAAGCTGCTGAAACTTGATCCCGTCTTCTCCTTAGCAGCTGAGGGGAGGGCCCCAGAATGCTTTGCAGTATGGAATGCGGCTTGCGTCCTCCTTAGGAGCTTAGCTGTGCTGATAAGCACACATTAAATGTAAGAGAGATCTTTATCTTTAGTAATGTCTTTTTGGCTTCTGTCTAAACTGTTTAACACAGGAGAATAGAGGTTTAAATTAGCTTCTGCAGCCTGACAGTTACTCTTTAAGGTGCCCATTAACAGTACAATTTTTTCACCAAATGCGATCTTTCGATGTGATTTTATGAGCGTTTTGAATAGAAAATGATCGATTTGTATAGAAAATTAGTTGTTTTTGAAGGCAATCAATAAGAAACGATTCTTTGGTAGATTGCTGAGTAGGATAAAATCGATCCAAAAGTTGCATTTTATGATGGAATTTGAAGACAGAATCATTCATTAATTGTAAACAATCGATAATTACCTTCCAATTATTTTCGATCGTGAAAATTGCATTGAAATATGGCATCTGGTTTAAAAATTGTACTGTTAATGGGCACCTTTAGTAAAATAGCTTATTACGTACAATATAACTTTATAAATTATCTGGTCAGTGTTTGCCCATTTTAAAATCTTTCCTCACTCCAATTTGCATTCTGAAATCTTTATTGCTGTCAGGTGCATCTCTGTGGAATGCTTGTTTACCGGGAGTCTTGAAGCCAGGGAAAATAATACCTGGTCTCCCAGAATGCTGTGGGAGGAGAATTCTGCATATTTAAATAGCCTAGGCTGTGACATCATTGGGAGGGAAGGGCTACATACCAATATATTGCAAAATACTGTGTATAGATATAGGAAGTGATTCTGATGCTAAAAGCAAAATAATTATGGTAAACGTGAGTATCCTGAATAATTTACAATGTGTCACTTTGGTGCCTCTTTAGGGGCTGATGTAAGTCTGGTGAAGTTGCCGTGTGCTCCCTGCAATATTACCACGGTAACACACAAGGCACTAATGGGTTAATGGGCGGTCCTCCCACTGCGCTCCTAATGGTAAAATTGCTGTACGTTCCCTGCACAATTACCTCTGAGCTCAGATCACACTGCTGTCCATGCACCTGACCCTCCCATAGGAATGAATCAGTCCTGTGCTGCTGGAGCTATAAAGTCTACCCCACACACTTTCCATGACATGAGGTGTGCACATGGGGGATAGAATTGCGCCTCTCATCTCTTTTTTGCTGGAGCAATGTGAAGGATACATCAGTTGTGATGCTTTGTGATGTGAAGCTCCACGACCCCTTAAAGGACAACTGAAGTGAGAAGACTATGGAGGCTGCCATGTTTATTTCCTTTTAAACAATACCAGTTGCCTGGCAGCCCTGCTGGTCTGCTTGGTTGAAGTAGTGTCTGTATAATACCAGAAACAAGCATGGAGCTAATCTTTCAGATCTGACAATAATGTCAAACACCTGATCTGCTGCATGCTTGTGCAGGGTCTATGGACGAAAGTATTAGAGGCCAAGGGTCAGCAAGGCTGCCAGGCAACTGGTATTTCTTAAAAGGTAATAAACATGGCAGCCTCCATATACCTCTCTCTTCAGTTGTCCTTTAAAAGTACCTTTATTGCGAAAGTCGTAAAATGTAAAATCTATGTCAACACATACAAATAAGAAGTACGTACAAAAAATGCTTTTCAGGGAGTGTCTTAATAAAGGCCATGCTGAGAATCCCCCATGAGGATATGGACTAGTCCAAATCCTGTCAGTTCGGCCAGCTTTCTGCTGCTAACCATAAGTGACAGCAACATAGTAGAAAATTAATTTAGAGCTCATTTTACTCTGGGAGAAACGTGATTCTTATTTATGTGTTTACCGTATTTTTCGGACTATAAGACGCTCCGGACTATAAGACGCACCCAAGTTTAGAGCATAAAAATCATGGGAAAAAAATATATACTAAACCTGGTGCGTCCATGGTCCAGGAGCATCTTGTATATGTTCTGCCCCATTTATTGTCCCCCTTGTGCCTTCCTTGTACATCTTGTGTCCTTATTTCCTCCTGTATCCCTCATGTCCTCCTCTGTCCCCCTGTCCCTGCATACTCTGTCCTCCAGTGGCTTCTCTGATAAAATCACAGAAACTGCAAACTATTGCAATTAGCTAATTAGCTCCTTTAGCAGCGCTTCAGCTGAGTCCTGTCTATAGCAGCAGATCGCAAAGAAATCAGCCTCTCAGCTGGCTGGCCACTAGGATGATCGCATCCTAATATGGAGAGGGAAGACAGAGCTACCAGGAGGGTGCCTTGCTGGAGAGATGCTGCTTTTCATTACCAATGCCAGCAGGTGGCTTCCAGAATTCTGTGTCCCTTCCACCTGTCTTTGGCCCCCTAGGGTATCGCTGTCCCCCTGCCCATCATCCACTCTGGTGTACACTGTCCCCCCAACCCCCCCTCTGGTGTCTGCTGTCCCCTGCCCATCATCCCCTCTGGGGTACACTGTTCCCCCTCTGGTGTCTGCTGCCCCCCCCCCTCTGGTGTCTGCTGTCCCCTGCCCATCATCCCCTCTGGTGTCTGCTGTCCCTGCCCATCATCCCCTCTGGGGTACACTGTTCCCCCTCTGGTGTCTGCTGTCCCCTGCCCATCATCCCCTCTGGGGTACCACCCCCCCTCTCTGGTATCGCTGTCCCCCATCCCCGTGACCCCTCTGGTGTCTGTCATCCCCTCTGGTGTACACTGTCCCCCCCCCCCTCTGGTATCGATGTCCCCATCCTCGTGACCCCTCTGCTGTCCTCTGTCCCTTTAAAATAGATACTGTGAGCGCTGCAGATTACTAGCAAATACCGGTATATACACACCGAGGGAAGGGGCCACACATCTTCACATATCCCTCCTCCACTTCGTAGTCCTTTGCCCCCCGACGGAAAACACTGAAGGTTACCGGCATGTTTTTTCAGAACACGGGAAGGAGCCACACAGCTTCAGAACGCAATGCCCGATCAGGCAGGGGGCGCTGCGCGAGCCGGCCAATCACAGACTTCCCGATAGTCTCAAGGGCGGGACAAGGGCTCTATCAGCCGGGCTGGTGATTGGAAGGAAGCAGTGAGAAGAGAGTGCTGTGATTGGCCGGCTCGCGCAGCGCCCCCTGCCTGATTGGGTATTGCGTTCCGATGCTGTGTGGCTCCTTCCCGTGTTCTGAAATAACTTGCCGGTAACCAGCAGCGTTCTCTATCGGGGGGCAAAGGACACCGGCGTGGAGGAGGGATATGTGAAGATGTGTGGCCCCTTCCCTCGGTGTGTATATACCGGTACTTGCTAGTAATCTGCAGCGCTCACAGTATCTTTGTTAAAGGGACAGAGGACATCAAAGGGGTCACGGGGATGGGGACAGCGATACCAGAGGGGGGGAGGGGCAGTGTACACCAGAGGGGATGACAGCAGACACCAGAGGGGTCAAGGGGAAGGACAGTGGCAGTCACAAAATTTAGTATTCGGACTATAAGACGCACCAACTTTCCCCCCCCCCCACCTTTGGGGGAGAAAAAGTGCGTCTTATAGTCCGAAAAATACGGTACATATATTTTACATTTTCAAATTGTTTTGCAATAATGGTCCTTTAAGAAGAATCGAAGGATAGCTGTCATGTTCCATCTCCCTGTTGGGCCTGTGTGTGAAGAGGAATGTGCAGTGTGTGTGGATCCACAGACCGAAGATGAATTAAATTTATATTGTTCTGAGCTACATTATAATTGTGGGACTGACAGTGGGAGGTGACTGCAAGGCGTAATGAGCAGCAGCTGCTGACAGTTTGCGGCCATATTGTGTGTGCCGGGTTCGGTTGGGCCTTACTATCGAATGACTCGCCTCACCCTCAAGGGATTATGGGACTGGTCAGTGGACAGCATAGGAACAGTGCTAGAAGGTTTATTTACACGGCATGTTTCTGATATTGTATTGTGGAGCGCCAACCAAAAAAGGACAGCTGTAACTTGCTATAAAAAAAAGTAAGATACTCCCCTCAGAAGAGGGAAGACTCTGGATCCCTAATAGCCTTCCCGTTCCTCTGTGTCCCCTCGTTCCACTGCCGGGGCCATTGTTCAAATCTACCGCTGGCTGCTGCTTCAGGTCTTCTAGTACGGAGCTGCTTGTCTTTGGAAGTACTTGGACACCCGAGTACTTCAGTGGCCCTCCGAGGATACCCAAAGGCCTCGTCCACATTAAAGTTGAAAACTGGAACGGGGGCGGCGGCAGTGGAACGAGGGGACATAGAGAGGAACGGGAAGGCTCTACGGCAGGGGATGCAAACTCCAGTACAAAATGGGGAGAATTAAACACTGGGACAAAGTGGTGGGCCAACTTCAATGTCCAATGGCCACTGCTTTAGCCATGTCCGTGTTCTACCTTCTCCCCGTGTCTGTGTGAGTTTCCTCCAGGCACTCTACGATACACGCACTACACCATATATACATAGACATATGACTACAGTAGAGATTAGATTGTGAGCTCCTCTGAGGGACAGTTAAGTGACAAGATCATATACTCTGTACAGCGCTGCGAAACATGTCGGTGCTATATAAACACTAATGCCATAGAATTATGCCATCTCTACCCAGCAGTTACCTTGTTTTGATGATTAAACTCCCTATTGTAATGTGATTACTTAGCTAGACTGTCATTAGCTTAGACTTCAGTATTCCCCACCAGTGGAGTAGCTAAAGAGCTGTAGGCCCCGATGCAAGTTTTACATGGGGCCCCCCCAAACACTCTATACATAACAATTGATACGTCGCACCAAAACCCGCCAATGGCAACTACAGTGTCAGAGGGAATGGGGAGCAGTGTGTTCATGTTTACTACTATTTAAAGTATCTATAGAAGTTATTATTACGAGCTAATACTGCAGTTGAGAGCTAATACTGCAGTTGAGGGAGGGCCCTTCGGGGCCTCTCTGGGGCCCCGATGCGGTTGCAACCTCTGCAACCCCTATTGCTACGCCCCTGTTCCCCACACTCAGATTATACACGCGCTTTCTCACAGCCCCCTCCGATAGAACCGTCTCCTGGTATTTACAGTATTTGCATCTGCAAAACCTAACAATCTCACAGTACGGCCACGCGGGGAGAGCCGCACACAAGTTCAATGGACATTCTGACAGTACGGCCACAAGGGGGAGCTCCGCACACAAGTTCAATGGACATTTTCCTAGTAATGTCGACAAGGGGGAGCTCTGCACACAATGCTGCCGGCATACATACCGTTCCTGGTTCCAGGATACTCGGTGGGATGCTCTTAGTCTCGTCCCCCTCGGCTGTGTACAGCAGAGACACACCGACCTCCTCCATCCTTTTGTCGCATGAGCGCTGCTTCCTGTGCCCACGGAGATCGTGTTTCCGTCCCGCAGGTGATGCAGATGCCTCGCGCTGGTAACGTGGAGCTGTGCGATTAAGCACACCTTGCCAGTGATGTATATACTATACTGTAATATATATGTTATATCTATTAATACAAGATTAATTCTTGGCACAGCATATACTGTCAGGCTGTATAACGGTAAGCACAGCTTTAATACAAGGTTTTCACACTGGTTTCTTCAACTAGATGTTCAAGTATTACTGTGCATGTTTGCTAGCCTTGTAACACATAGCTGTCTCTTGCAGCATTTCATAGCTCCCGCCTCCCAACTATCCCTGCTTTGGAGGGACAGTACCTCTTTAGGGACCCTGTCCCTCTGTCTTCCTCATTTGTCCCTCTTTCTTGACTGATGTATACATCTACAGTGGTTTGCAAAAGTATTTGCCCCCCTTGAAGGTTTTCCACATTTTGTCATATTTCTGCCACAAACATGTATCAATTTTATTGGAATTCCATGTGAAAGACCAATACAAAGTGGTGTACATGTGAGAAGTGGAACGAAAATCATACATGATTCCAAACATTTTTTACAAATAAATAACTGCAAAGTGAGGTGTGCGTAATTATTCAGCCCCTTTTGGTCTGAGTGCAGTCAGTTGCCCATAGACATTGCCTGATGAGTGCTAATGACTAAACAGAGTGCACCTGTGTGTAATCTAATGTCAGTACAAATACAGCTGCTCTGTGACGGCCTCAGAGGTTGTCTAAGAGAATATTGGGAGCAACAACACCATGAAGTCCAAAGAACACACCAGACAGGTCAGGGATAAAGTTATTGAGAAATGTAAAGCAGGCTTAGGCTACAAAAATATTTCCAACGCCTTGAACATTCCACGGAGCACTGTTCAAGCAATCATTCAGAAATGGAAGGAGTATGGCACAACTGTAAACCTACCAAGACAAGGCCATCCACCTAAACGCACAGGCCGAACAAGGAGAGCGTTGATCAAAAATGCAGTCAAGAGGCCCATGGTGACTCTGGACGAGCTGCAGAGATCTACAGCTCAGGTGGGGGAATCTGTCCATAGGACAACTACTAGTCGTGCACTGCACAAAGTTGGCCTTTATGGAAGAGTGGCAAGAAGAAAGCCATTGTTAACAAAAAAGCATAAGAAGTCCCATTTTCAGTTTGCCACAAGCCTTGTGGGAGACACAGCAAACATGTGGAAGAAGGTGCTCTGGTCAGATGAGACCAAAATGGAACTTTTTGGCCAAAACGCAAAACGCTATGTGTGCGGAAAACTAACACTGCACATCACTCTGAACACACCATCCCCACTGTCAAATATGGTGGTGGCAGCATTATGCTCTGGGGGTGCTTCTCTTCAGCAGGGACAAGGAAGCTGGTCAGAGTTGATGGGGAGATGGATGGAGCCAAATACAGGGCAATCTTGGAAGAAAACCTCTTGGAATCTGCAAAAGACTTTAGACTGGGGTAGAGGTCTTCAAGCAGGACAACGACTCTAAACATAAAGCCAGGGCAACAATGGAATGATTTAAAACAAAGCATATCTGTGTTAGAATGGCCCAGTCAAAGTCCAGATCTAAATCCAGTCGAGAAGCTGTGGCAAGATCTGAAAACTGCTGTTCACAAACGCTGCCCATCTTATCTGACTGAGCTGGAGCTGTTTTGTAAAGAAAAATGGGCAAGAATTTCAGTCTCTAGATAAGCAAAGCTGGTAGAGACATACTCTAAAAGACTGGCAGCTGTAATTGCAGCAATTTAAAAAAAAAAATGTTTGGAATCATGTATGATTTTCATTCCACTTCTCACGTGTACACCACTTTCTATTGGTCTTTCACGTGGAAATCCAATAAAATTGATTCATGTTTGTGGCAGTAATGTGACAAAATGTGAAAAACTTCAAGGAGGCCGAATACTTTTGCAAACCACTGTATGTAATCATATGTATACTTCTTATTTTCAAATGTTAATATGAAGGAAAATGAACCAGGATAGAAAGTACCAGTGTGGTTTAAACTATAAAATAACATATTTTTCTTTTGGGAAAAGGGTAGGAGGCGCCCGTGGACGTGTATCTGTGGTTCTTATATTAGATGTGGAAATTCAAACAAGGTATTAATGATCCTACCTTATAGTAGTACAACTCGCACGTAAAGTGATGGTTGATGTTTCTCAAACTTTATTAGGGCACAATTGACAACGCGTTTCGCGACCACGCCGCTTCCTCAGGTCTATAGGTGTGCCTTCAAATACAACATGGCAACAATCAGGATAGACACACCACTAAACGTTAGTATAGGCATAAAAAACCGTAAATTACAATAAATCACACTAATCAATATATAATAAAAAATATTCGGAACGTACCACAGTACTCCAAAGGATAAAATGTATGCATCCATATACATATACATATACCCATATATATATATATACACACTCACTCCCATTCACACAGACAAAATTGTAATAATAATATATACATGAAAAATAAAAAAAAAACACATACATGCATACTATACATTTCTATTCGTGTATAGAATAATGGTTAAAAAGAACCCGTATACCAATTGAAGGGCCTAATGTAGTATGTAGTATAATCAATATAAAAACGTATGTGGCCGTAAGGGCCCACTAGTGCAACTAACCATAAATATTAAAGAAGTGGGGCTCAATAATGTGTGTAGGATGAATGGAGCCGAGGTGCCTATAAGTGTGTAGAGCAGTAGGGTGAGAGAATCTAATGGTTAAGTATATTTTTCTTTTGAAATCTTTATAGTATGCGTGACTAGGGGTGTGCCTAGGGCGTGATTAACCACTTAACGACCGCCCACTGCACAGGGGCGGCCGGAAAGTGGATCCCACAAGGACCAGCTCATGCCCAGAGGCGGCGGTCCTTGTAGGGGCATGGGCGGCGCGATTGCGTCATTCGTGACGCGATCGGCCGCCGGCGACTGGCTCCGCCCCCCTCGCGCTGTAACCCGCCGGCCGTTCGGAAGCGCCGGCGGGTTACTAGCACCCGGATCACCGCATACAAAGTGTATAATACACTTTGCAATGTATACAAAGTGTATTATACAGGCTGCCTCCTGCCCTGGTGGTCCCAGTGTCCGAGGGACAACCAGGGCAGACTGCAGCCACCCTAGTCTGCACCCAAGCACACTGATTTCCCCCCCCCCCTGCCCCCTGATCGCCCACAGCACCCCTCAGACCCCCCTTGCCCACCCCCCAGACCACTGTTTGCACCCAATCACCCCCCTAATCACCCATCAATCACTCCCTGTCACTATCTGTCAACGCTATTTTTTTTAAGCCCTAAACTGCCCCCTGCTCCCTCGTGATCACCCCCCCCCCACCCCTCAGATTCTCCCCAGACCCCCCCCCCCCCCCCCGTGTACTGTATGCATCTATCCCCCTGATCACCTGTCAATCACCTATCAATCACCTATCAATCACTCATCAATCACCCATCAATCACCCCTGTCACTGCCACCCATCAATCAGCCCCTAACCTGCCCCTTGCGGGCAATCTGATCACCCACCCACACCAATAGATCGCCCGCAGATCCAACGTCAGATCACCTCCCAAGTGCAGTGTTTACATCTGTTCTCTACCCTAAACACCCACTAATTACCCATCAATCACCCATCAATCACCCCCTATCACCACCTGTCACTGTTACCCATCAGATCAGACCCTAATCTGCCCCTTGCGGGCACCCAATCACCCGCCTACACGCTCAGATTGCCCTCAGACCCCCCCTTATCAATTCGCCAGTGCAATATTTACATCTGTTCTTCCCTGTAATAACCCACTGATCACCTGTCACTCACCCATCAATCACCCCCTGTCACTGCCACCCATCAATCACCCCCTGTCACTGCCACCCATCAATCAGCACCTAACCTGCCCCTTGCGGACAATCTGATCACCCACGTACACCAATAGATCGCCCGCAGATCCGATGTCAGATCACCTCCCAAGTACAGTGTTTACATCTATTCTCTACCCTAAACACCCACTAATTACCAATCAATCACCTCCTGTCACTGCTACCTATCAGATTAGACTCCTATCTGCCCCTAGGGCACTCAATCACCCGCCCACACCCTCAGAATGCAGCCCTGATCACCTCGCCAGTGCATTGCTTGCATCTATTCCCCCCTCTAACCACCCCCTAAGACACCCATCAATCACCTCCTGTCACCCCCCTAGCACTCCTATCCATCAGATCGGGCCCAATACAATCTGTCATCTAAAAGGCCACCCTGCTTATGACCGGTTCCACAAAATTCGCCCCCTCATAGACCACCTGTCATCAAAATTTGCAGATGCTTATACCCCTGAACAGTCATTTTGAGAAATTTGGTTTCCAGACTGCTCACGGTTTTGGGCCCGTAAAATGCCAGGGCGTTATAGGAACCCCACAAGTGACCCCATTTTAGAAAAAAAAGACACCCCAAGGTTTTCTGTTAGGTGTATGACAAGTTCATAGAAGATTTTATTTTTTCCGCAAAAAAGTGGGATCAGCGCATCACCAGGCCGCCTCTGAATGGCCTCTGCTCAGAGATGCGCTGAGCCCCCCCAGAAACTACAAACGCACCTTGAACCCAAACAGAGGCTCTGCATATACACCAAAAGCAAAACTGTTAAGTGGGAGCAGCTGACCAGAAATAAAATTATAACATAGCAAAGAAGTGAACAGCGCTACTTAAAAACAGATGAATGCTTACCTGCAAAAGAGTGCAAGCCCCACTTATGGGATAAAATACACACTGAGCCTACACATGACCTGTCTACCACTTGGAGGATGTTAGTTTCCTGTAACAGCTTGCATGCAACTTATTAAGTACTCGTCCCTCCCACTGTCGAAGAAGTCTTTCCTCCACAGGAGGGGACCTAACACTAACTAAATCCTACCTATGCATATGCACAGCCTGGGCGCGCTACCAAGTAAAATTGAAAATTGCGCAAAAAAGTTGGATCAGCGCATCACCAGGCCGCCTCTGAATGGCCTCTGCTCAGAGATGCGCTGAGCCCCCCCCAGAAACTACAAACGCACCTTGAATCCAAACAGAGGCTCTGCATATACACCAAAAGCAAAACTGTTAAGTGGGAGCAGCTGACCAGAAATAAAATTATAACATAGCAAAGAAGGGACGAGTACTTAACAAGTTGCATGCAAGCTGTTACAGGAAACTAACATCCTCGAAGTGGTAGACAGGTCATGTGTATGCGCAGTGTGTATTTTATCCCATAAGTGGGGCTTGCACTCTTTTGCAGGTAAGCATTCATCTGTTTTTAAGTAGCGCTGTTCACTTCTTTGCTATGTTATGATTTTATTTTTTGTCAAAAGTTAGCGGAAATTGATTTTTATTGTTTTTTTTTTCACAAAGTGTCATTTTTCACTAACTTGTGACAAAAAATAAAATCTTCTATGAACTCGCCATACACCTAACGGAATACCTTGGGGTGTCTTCTTTCTAAAATGGGGTCACTTGTGGGGTTCCTATACTGCCCTGGAATTTTAGGGGCCCTAAACCGTGAGGAGTAGTCTAGAAAACAAATGCCTCAAAATGACCTGTGAATAGGACGTTGGACCCCTTAGGCTGCAAAAAAGTGTCACACATGTGGTATCGCCGTACTCAGGAGAAGTAGTATAATGTGTTTTGGGGTGTATTTTTACACATACCCATGCTGGGTGGGAGAAATCTCTCTGTAAATGGACAATTGTGTGTAAAAAAAAAATCAAACAATTGTCATTTACAGAGATATTTCTCCCACCCAGCATGGGTATGTGTAAAAATACACCCCAAAACACATTATACTACTTCTCCTGAGTACGTCGGTACCACATGTGTGGCACTTTTTTACACCCTAAGTACGCTAAGGGGCCCAAAGTCCAATGAGTACCTTTAGGATTTCACAGGTCATTTTGCGACATTTGGTTTCAAGACTACTCCTCACGGTTTAGGGCACCTAAAATGCCAGGGCAGTATAGGAACACCACAAATGACCCCATTCTAGAAAGAAGACACCCAAAGGTATTCCGTTAGGAGTATGGTGAGTTCATGGAAGATTTTATTTTTTGTCACAAGTTAGCGGAAAATGACACTTTATGAAAAAAAAACAATTAAAATCAATTTCCGCTAACTTGTGACAAAAAAATAAAATCTTCTATGAACTCACCATACTCCTAACGAAATACCTTGGGGTGTCTTCTTTCTAAAATGGGGTCATTAGTGGGGTTCCTATACTGCCCTGGCATTTTAGGGGCCCTAAACCGTGAGGAGTAGTCTTGAAACAAAAATGACCTGTGAAATCCTAAAGGTACTCATTGGACTTTGGGCCCCTTAGCGCAGTTAGGGTGCAAAAAATTGCCACACATGTGGTATCGTCGTACTCAGGAGAAGTAGTATAATGTGTTTTGGGGTGTATTTTTACACATACCCATGCTGAGTGGGAGAAATATCTCTGTAAATGGACAATTGTGTGTAAAAAAAAATCTAACAATTGTCATTTACAGAGATATTTCTCCCACCCAGCATGGGTATGTGTAAAAATACACCCCAAAACACATTATACTACTTCTCCTGAGTACGGCAATACCACATGTGTGGCACTTTTTTGCAGCCTAACTGCGCTAAGGGGCCCAAAGTCCAATGAGCACCAGCACCAGACACGCTCGTGAGCAAGCGCCGGTCTGGTGTGAAACGGCTGTAGTGCCGTCCATTCTTCCCCTGGTCACCTTTCCCCTGCACACCACAGCACCATCTGGCATCCAGGTTTGACGCTTCTTCTTTCTGTATGTCAATACTGTTGATTTTTGGCTGAAGGACAGAATAAATATAAAAAATGTTTAAAGAGACAGGTGCACAGTATTTTTTCTCCATGTGCTATGTGATTAAGGGTGTGACAGGGGTGTGGCTTAAGTGTCCCTATTTCTTATCTCACTAAAGTTGGAAGGTATGGCCAGGGCCTGTTCGAGGGGCTGGTTACAATTTCTGGGGCACCAACACAGGTGTCCATTTAAATATCTGAATGGTCGCCTATGGCAGTGCCCAAATTTCCTATTTCAGAGTCTCCCACATAGGTAGCCAGAGAGCCCTGTTTATGTGGCAAGAGAGGGCCCCAAATACACCACACAGCAGAGGGAGAATTAAAGTGAACCTTAACTGTATGAAAAAAAAAAGAGAGTTTAACTTCCCTGGGGCATCTACCACCCCCCTGCAGCTGCCCTGTGCTTGCACCGGGACACACCCATCCTCCAGTGCCTCGCTGCACCCTACTTTCGTTCTAATGAGAGCCTCTGGTCCGCTTGCCTCCTAATCACGCTCCCATGGACGGGAGCACTCTGCAGATTTGCAGCACTAAAAAATCTCTACTGCACATAGATGAGAGCGTTATTGAGGAGCCGCACATGCGCAGTGGCCAGTCAGCCTGGAAGAGGATCGCTGAGGGGGCACAGGGCAGCTGCAGGGGGCTGGTAGAAACCGCAGGTAAGTTAAACCTGTTTTGATTTCTTTTCTTTTTTTACTTAATAAGGTTCCCTATAACTCACCTCTCCAGGTTCGCAGTAGTGATGGGTCGTTCGTGAACGAGCCGGCTCTTTGCTGCGAACGACAAGAGCCAACTCCCACTTTGAGGAGAGCCGGTGCCTCAGCCACCCCACATAGCCCTGCTTTGCTATGTAATAAAGGGTGCTAAGGCATGCTGGGAGATGTAGTCCTCCTCTTGCAGCTTGTAGGAGTGTATGGGGCGGAGCAGAGCAGTAGCAGGAGGGATTGCCCCAGTCAGAGAAGCAGTCTGGAGTTGTCATGGAAACGGGGGCGGGGCTTTTACGCCGATTCTGAATGGTGTCTAGTGATATTTACACTGCAAGCGATTCCGATTCCGCTTTTTAATCGGTTTTTACATCTGATTCTGATTTGCAGTTTGCTCCCTGCACACTGCAAATCGGAATCTGAATCGGATCTAAAAACTGATTAAAAAGCGGAATCGGAAATGCATGCAGTGTGCAAGAGGCCTGAGAGCCGGCTCTTTAATGGGAGCCGATTCAGAAGAGCCGATTCTCTGAGAAGAGCCGGAATTCCCATCCCTAATAGTAACATGTCTGTAGATGTAAGGCCTGTACACACTGAAAATCACCAGACGCAGTGTGATGCAATGTTGCTGAGGGGATCTGTTGCTGGTTTTATGATTGTTCAATTATGAAACAATGCAAAGTACCAGTATGGGCTGTTGGCCGGGGGAGAGCACACCTGTCTGCTCAGCCTGCCATGTGCAGCAGCAGCGCCCCTGATCACGTTCAGCTCAGTCTGCAGCCACCTGCATCCATATACAGCCGCCCTGTTCTTCCAGCAGCCTCAATACGGGATTCCCCAGACTCACAATATACACACAGCCCTCCCATATCACTGGCTCCTCACAGGGTCTATGTACATCAATAAGAGTTCTATAGCGGCCACACGGGGGAGCTCCGCACACAAGTTCCATGAACATTTTACAGTCCGGCCACAAGAGGGAGCTCCGCACACAATGCTGCCAGCTTACATACGTGATCCTGGTTCCTGGCTGTTCCATGTGATACCTCAAGAGGGTAGGCGGACTCTCGTCCTCGGCTGTGCAGAGCGGAGACTCGTCTACCTCCTCCGGCTGTCAGTGTCTCGAGTGTGCTGTGTCCGTGGAGGGCGTGTTTCCGGTCACCTCACCTTCTGCAGATGCCTCGCGCTTCCAGCTCACCCGGCCAGTGCTATATGTAATGTATGCAATAGCATTGCTGACTATACTGTAATATATATATGCTATATGTTAATAGAAGATTAATACATGCACAACATATATTGTCAGGCTGTATAATGGTAAGCACAGCTTTTATACAATGATTTAACACTTGTTACTGCAACTAGGTTTACAATCATTTCCTTTGTGCTGTTACTGTGGACTTATCATTCTGCTGGACTATCTTTACATTGATAAAACAGTCCACTTCAGCTTATAGGAGGGCTATCTAATTCTGGGCTCACCTCCATCTCTTTCCCTGAACCCTAGCAATCATTAGGGCTCTTTCACATCACAGAGCGTGTGCAGGAACCGATTTCGTGCACGCATTATGACCTGCGGTGTGACTTTGGGAAATTGCGGTGCGACGCTGATTAGCGGCGGTAGTTCTAATTCAACCTTGCGGGAGAACGCTGCGGCTGGACGTTACGAAGCTCCCAGATGCATTTCAATGTAACGCTCTGGAATGTGTCATTTAATGTGAAAGTGAACATGAAAGTCAAATAGGTTTTCATGTTACTTTTCTAAACGCAGCCTAGGAGCGATCCGTCAAAACGCACGGTGCAGCTCCTAGTGTGAAAGAGCCCTTACTGGTTCAGCTGTATCACACTGCAGACCTCGGATCCAAGTTTCACAGAGCCATAAAACATCACCTGCAATTCTTCTTAGGGCTCATTCACACTAAGTGCTGCGCTGTCAGTTTTGATGCATTGCACATAGTGTGCGATCCACATGGTAACATGAAAGTCCATAGACTTTCATGTTATTAGTCACTGTAGAGCTGTGCGTTCCCTGGGTGTTGCGATTTAACACGTCTGGGAACATCTTATCACATGACAAACACATTTTCCCAATGGGTTCTATTGTGTTGCTGCTGCCAATGTCTGCGCTTTAACCCTCCTGGCGGTTTGCTAAAAAATCGCCAGGGGGCAGCAAATCTTTTTTTAAAATTTTTTTTTTTGTTTTTTCATGTAGCGAGACAAAGTCTCGCTACATGATAGCCGCTGCTCAGCGGCATCCCCCCAGCCCCTCCGATCGCCTCAGGCGATCGGCGATCAGGAGATCCCGTTCAAAGAACGGGATCTCCTGGAGGGCTTCCCCCGTCGCCATGGCGACGGGGCGGGATGACGTCACCGACGTCGTGACGTCAAAGGGGATTCCGATCCACCCCAAAGAGCTGCCTGGCACTGATTGGCCAGGCAGCGCACGGGGTCTGGGGGGGGGGGCGGCTGCGGCGCGATGGATAGCGGCGGATCGGCGGGTAGCAGCGGCGATCGGGCACCGGCCCAGCGGGGCCTGAGCGGTGCCTCCCGGCGGCATAGCCCGAGCTCAGCTCGGGCTTACCGCCAGGAAGGTTAAGACACCTCAATGTGCATTCCGTGCGATGGAGATGCATGCACAAAATCGCATTTGTGCATGTGTTCTGTAGTGTGAATGAGCCCTTAGCCACAATTCTAGGGATACAGTGGGTTGCAAAAGTAATCGGCCCCCTTGAAGTTTTCCACATTTTGTCATATTACTGCCACAAACATGAATCAATTTTATTGGAATTCCACGTGAAAGACCAACACAAAGTGGTGTACACGAGAAGTGGAACGAAAATCATACATGGTTCCAAACATTTTTTACAAATAAATAACTGCAAAGTGGTGTGTGCATAACTATTCGGCCCCCTTTGATCTGAGTGCAGTCAATTGCCTATAGACATTGCCTGATGAGTGCTAATGACTAAATAGAGTGCACCTGTGTGTAATCTAATGTCAGTACAAATACAGCTGCTCTGTGAGGGCCTCAGAGGCTGTCTAAAGCCGCATCTACACGCGTAGATGCGGCCGCGATGTTCCTTATCAATCGAGCCGGCTCAATTGATAAGATCCGGCAGGACGGATCTCCCCACCGCCGATTCCCTGCTTGCTTCCGGCGAACGCGCGGCGAGCGGGGACGCGGAAGAGGTGATCCGGTGGCTAATCGAGCCGCTGGATCGCCGCCTCATCTACACGTGTAGATGAGGCTTAAGAGAATATTGGGAGCAACAACACCGTGAAGTCCAAAGAACACACCAGACAGGTCAGGGATCACGTTATTGAGAAATTTAAAGGGGAACTGAAGAGAGAGGTATATGGCGGCTGTCATGTTTATTTCCTTTTAATCAATACCAGTTGCATGGCAGCCCTGCTGGTCTATTTCTCTGCAGTAGTATCTGATTAAAACCAGAAACAAGCATGCAGCTAGTCTTGTCAGATCAGACTGAAACACCTGATCAGACTGAACCACTGAAACACCTGATCTGCTGCATGCTTGTTCAGGGGCTATGGCTAATAGTATTAGAGGCAGAGGATCAGCAGGGCTGCCAGGCAACTGGTATTGTCTAAAAGGAAATGAACATGACAGCCTCCATATACCTCTCTCTTCAGTTCCCCTTTAAAGCAGGCTTAGGCTACAAAAAGATTTCCAAAGCCTTGAACATTCCACGGAGCACTGTACCAAGACAAGGCCATCCACCTAAAGTCACAGGCCGAACAAGGAGAGCGCTGATCAGAAATGCAGTCAAGAGGCCCATGGTGACTCTGGACGAGCTGCAGAGATCTACAGCTCAGGTGGGAGACTCTGTCCATAGGACAACTATTAGTCATGCACTGTACAATGTTGGCCTTTATGGAACATGGAGTTTATGGAGTGGCAAGAAGAAAGGTATTGTTAACAGAAAGCATAAGAAGTCCTGTTTGCAGTTTGCCACAAGCCATGAGGTGGACACAGCAACCATGTGGAAGAAGGTGCTCTGGTCAGATGAGACCAAAATGGAACTTTTTGGCCAAAATGCAAAACGCTATGTGTGGCAAAAAACTAACACTGCACATCACTCTGAACACACCATCCCCACTGTCAAATATGGTGGTGGCAGCATCAAGCTCGGGGGTGCATCTCTTCAGCAGGAACAGGGAAGCTGGTCAGAGTTGATGGGATGATGGATGGAGCCAAATACAGGGCAAACTTGGAAGAAAACCTCTTGGAGTCTGCAAAAGACTTGAGACTGGGGCGGAGGTTCGCCTTCCATCAGGACAACGACCCTAAACATAAAGCCAGGGCAACAACGGAATGGTTTAAAACAAAACATATCTATGTGTTAGAATGGCCCAGTCAAAGTCCAGATCTAAATCCAATCGAGAATCTGTGGCAAGATCTGAAAACTGCTGTTCACAAAAGCTGTCCATCTAATCTGACTGAGCTGGAGCTGTTTTGCAAAGAGGAATAGGCAAGGATTTCAGTCTCTAGATGTGCAAAGCTGGTAGAGACATACCCTAAAAGACTGGCAGCTGTAATTGCAGCAAAAGGTGGTTCTACAAAATATTGACTCAGGTGACTGAATAATACCGCACACCGCACTTTGCAGTTATTTATTTGTAAAAAAAAGTGTTTGGAATGATGTATGATTTTCGATCCACTTCTCACATGTACACCACTTTGTGTTGGTCTTTCACGTGGAATTCCAATAAAATTAATGCATGTTTGTGGCAGTAATGTGACATAGGCCTCAATTCACTAAGTTTAACTCCTGTCTTTAATAACTCTTCTGAGCTGTTTTACAGTTATCACCATGGTGATATAATTGTGATAAATATAAAACAGCCCAGAAGAGTTATTAAAGACAGGAGTTAAGCTTAGTGAATTGAGGCCAAAATGTGGAAAACTTCAAGGGGGCCTAATACTTTTGCAACCCACTGTATCATGTGTAACAGAGGCCTCCTGACCTGGCCTATCACCTGGCATACTGTGATCTTCTGGGCTGTGTATAACCTGAGGTCTGTGTATGGGGCGATGCTGAGCGATATTATGGTGCCGTTAGGGAAGGTGAGGAGTATTGCTGGCAGTGTGTAGGGCTGGATCATATTCCTCAAGGTGACTGCTATGGCTTCTATACACTGAAGCTACATACACACATGCGAGAATTGTTACGATGACAGAAGGGCTTTCATTGGTGGGCAGACTAGTAGAAAGCATTGCGAATGGTCGTGCTTGGGCATGGGGGGTCGTACGGATCTTTAACGATGCCCGAGCAATAGCGATCTGCAGCCTCTGTACACACATAATGATCGGCAGTTGAAACCGCCATTATTGGCTGTTTCAGATGCATGAATGTACGTGTAAACCCAGCCATAAAGTGACCCTAAGGGCTGGGACTCACTATGGAAAATCAATTCTGCAGCAATTTGGGGGTGAGCCTTTGTAAATTTAAATAAAAGGATTCCGTCCGTAGCCCTGCCCCCCAATGGAAGAGGTCATAGGTGTTGTTCTAGGACCAATCAGAGAAGCTTCTGTGACCTCTTCTGCTAGGGGGCGGGGCTATGGGCAAAAAATGGACATTGAGACACCCGGTAAGTATAAAACTTTATATAAAATTCTAAACGCTAAGACCCCAAATCGCTGTAAAATTTATTTTTGAAAACTGTTTTGCAGCACTTCTATACATGGCATTGAGTGCATGTCCTGCGATTGTGATTAATCCTAATGGCAATCGCACTAGCGGGTTCCCCACCATTTAAATGCATTGGCAAAGCGTTTTGTTTGTTTCTTTTCAATCGCCGGCGATCTAAAAACGCTGCCAGTATCTCCCTAGTGGGTTCTAGCTGTAAACATGGCCCAAAAGCCTTGTGCACACACCTAATTTTCATCATTCACCCTCTAATAGGATTAGCACTGTCCAAAGTTTTCATTGAGGGTTGGGAACACAAAAGGCGATGCATGAAAGGTTGCGTTTTGCTGCATATGCCTTAATGCATTTTATTAGCGTTTTGAGTGCGTTTTAATTGCATTTTGCACATGAGTTGTTCTTGCGTTTTACTTAGTTACATAGAAAAGCATGTAACTTTAACTGCGGGTGTCTTCTGAAGTATTGTTACCGCGATAATTCACTTGCGGCCGCTACTATGTTCATTTACATAGTTGTAACTATGTATGTTAACATAGTAGCGGCTGCAAGTGAAGTATCGCGGTAACGATACTGCACAAGACCACCTGCAGTTAAAGTTACGCGCGGTAGGCAAAGCGGGTGCGCCTTCACATTAAGCTGCGCTGCTAAGGAGCGCATCTTGATAAATCCGGCCCAAGGGTACACAGAGCTTGTGCCAAAGTAAGCGCTTAGCTTCTGATTGGAGGAAGCTAGCGGAGGCTGGGAGCGGCGGGTGGAGCCTGTAATGGAGGAGAACAATGATGGACAAGCTACAGGTAAGTACAGGTTCTATTAAGAATTAAAAATTCCGCCTTAGGTTCTCTTTAAAAACGAATTTTGAAAATCTAGTTTCACTTTCATGCTTTCCTCTGCACTGACTAATATAACTGCCTGGTTGCTATGGGCAGCATCTCTGCACTGGCTGATATAACTGATTCAGTTGCTATGGGCAGCATCTCTGCACTGGCACTGACTGATATGACTGACACGGTTGATATGGGCACCATCTCTGCACTGGCACTGACTGATATAACTGTCTGGTTGCTATGGGCAGCATCTCTGCACTGACTGATATAACTGATGCAGTTACTATGGGCAGCATCTTTGCACTGACTGATATAACTGACGCGGTTGCTATGGACAGCATCTCGCCTTGCATTTGCTGCACCACCACTGCACCGCATGCATCATGTTCCCATATGGTAGATTAGATAAAGTAGCAGTATGGGCTGCTGGCCAGCGGGGAGAGCACACCTGTCTGCTCAGTGAGAGGCGCCCTGCAGCCATACTACACAGGCAGTATCAGGAAGCTTGAAAGGCTCCTATCACCTGTAGTGTCGGGGTTGGTGTGAGCAGCACAGGCAGCCTGCTGTGGACCGTACTTCTTCCCTGCAGTGACCTGCGTCACCAGCACAGGCCTACCCTGCAGTCACTGATGTACCCAGCAGTCACCTTGCTTTGATGATAAAACCCCCTATTGTACTGTGTTTACCTAAGCAGCCTGCCATGTGCAGCAGCAGCGCCCTCTGATCACGTGCAGCTCTGTCTGCAGCCACCTGTATCCATATACAGCTGCAATGCCCCTTCCAGCAGCCTAACTACTGGATTCCCCAGACTCACATTATACACACAGGCTCTCACAGCCCCAGGGCCGGTTTAAGCAGCATTGGGGTCCCGGGGCAAAGGAAAATTGGGGGCCTCCTACCCCCCTCACCCTTCCCAGCATAGTCAGCCCCCAGGCTTGTAGTAAACTACACCCACGCTATTTGGCCAATCACATCGCTTAGTGCTGTAAGAGAGTACTGTGATTGGAGAACTGCTCCCCATGAGGAATTGTGCTGGGTTCCCTGAAGTAGACTAGAGCCAAGGATTGTAGTTAGCCAATAAATAGTATCATCCTGATTCAAAGCATAACCATAACTCCCAACTTTTTGAGATGGGAAAGAGAGACACTTAAGCCACGCCCCTGCCACACCCTTCATCACGCCCAAATCATACCCCTAGTCATGCATACCATAAAGATTTAATGAGAAAAATATGTTGTTTTATAATTCAAACCACACTGATCCTTTCTATCCTGGTTCATTTTCCTTCATATTAACATTTTAAAATTATTAATATATCAATTTAAATAATGGGAATACAGTTTAAAGTCAAACATTTTTTAGTAGAGAAATATATATATTTACATAGAAAGAGGGACAAAGTCCTGAAAGAGACAAATGAGGAGTAAAGGGAGACAGAGGGATAAGGTTCCCAAAGAGAGACTGTCCCTCCAAAAGAGAGGGACAGTTGGGAGCTATGACATAACCTTACTGTTGGGCAACATTTTTTGTTTGAATTCAGGTACAAGTTAAATTAATTTGTGTTCAGTAAAACTGGTGCATCCCGTCTATACAGAGGCACTGTAGTGAAATAATATAATGAATAAAATTGTTTTTAGAAATAATTTATCACGGGTGGCGCCATCTTTAGCCGTCAGCTGCAGCTCTGTGGAAAGTTTGTTTCGGAGAATTCCAAAGCCAGTGAAAATAATGCCTGGTGTCTTAGAATGCTCTGAGGAGAATTCCGCATTGCTAAACAGCCTAGGTTAAGCATCACTGGGAGGGTGGGGCTACATACTAGTACACAGCCATATATAGCTATAGGAAGTGTTTCTGATGCTGAAACCAGGAGAATAACCTTTAAAGTGGGTATCCTGAATAATTTACTGCATTCCACTATACGTCACTGCAGCGTTTCTTTAATCATACTGTTGTCACCATTTCATCACCTATAGTGACAGCTCCTGTCACACCCAATTCTGTCCTCCATAACACAACCAACTACGGGGCCAGACAAGGCCACAATTCACTGTTAGCACTCATTTGATCTAACAAGCCTTTTCATCTCTATCTAGTTTAAAATTCAAGGCTGTGCCCCCGACTTACATGCTGCAATAAACTATATTCTGATTCCCCTACAGAGAGCCTGAAGGGGTGTTCCCACTTTAATGACATTGCATGTCCCATATATAAGTGGCCATTCTTTACCTGGCGTAGGTGGTGGCTCTGCTCTCCAGGGTGTAATTAGCTGGGGGAGCTGCAGGAGGTGGAGCATCTCTTCAAGATACGCTGATCGCTCCAGCTGCTGCGGCTGCCACTCCAGCCAGTTAGCAGGGTGCCTCTTCCCTCCTCACAGGCATGTACGTTCTGGCATGACGTCACATGCCTGTGTGACACGTCAGGGAGAGCGCCACTGCTGGATGCTTGTTTACCGGGAGTCCCATAGCCAGGGAAAATAATACCTGGTCTCCCAGAATGCTGTGGGAGGAGAATACTGCATATTTAAATAGCCTAGGCTGTGACATCATTGGGAGGGAAGGGCTACATACCAATATATAGCAAAATACTGTGTATAGATATAGGAAGTGATTCTGATGCGAAAAGCAAAATAATTATGGTAAACGTGAGTATCCTGAATCATTTACAACGTGTCAGTTTGGTGCCTCTTTAGGGGCTGATGCTCTAAAATCTGGTGAAGTTGCCGTGTGCTCCCTGCAATATTACCATGGTAACGCACAAGGCTCTAATGGGTTAATGGGCGGTCCTCCTACTGCGCTCCTAATGGTAAAATTGCTGTTCGCTCCCTGCACAATTACCTCTGAGCTCAGATCACACTGCTGTCCATGCACCTAACCCCAGGGCAGCCATCAGGGGGGGGGGGGGGGGCAACTGACACTGCAGTGAGGGGCCTAGGACTTCTGGGGGCCCTGGGGCCCCCCCCCCCAAAGCGCTGGAGGGCCGCATGTGCTGGCTGCGGGCCTGTGGCTCACAAACCAGAACACCACGTTCCAGCACTGAGAGAAGAGTGACATCAGCGCTTGAACATGGGGAGCAGATGAGTGAGTCCGCTACAGCTGACTTTCTATACTGGGGCACCACCTATATCTGGCTACCTATACTGGGGCTGGAACCACCTATACATAGCTACCTATACTGGGGCACCACCTATACTTGGCTACTTATACTGAGGGCACCACCTGTACCTGGCTACCTATACTGGGGCACCACCTATACTTGGCTACTTATACTCGGGCACCTATAGCTTGCTACCTATCTGGGGTAACCTGTACCTTGCTAACCTATACTGGTGCACCACCCATACCAGGCTACCTATAATGTGGGCAACTATTCCAGGCTACCTATACCGGGGCACAACCTTTAGTTAAATACCTATACTGGGGGCACCTGTACCTTGTTGGCCTATACTGGGGCACCAGCTATACCAGGCTACCTATACTGGGGGTATCTACACCATCTACTGGGACACCACCTATAGCTGGCTAATTATACTGGGGGAACCTATACCTGGCTACCTATACTGAGGGCACCTATGCCTGGATACCTATACTGGGGGCACCTATACCTGGCTAGGACAGGGGGACGAGCTGAGACAGAAGGGTACAAGAGGTAACACAGGGATAAAATAGGCACAGGGGGTAAAGAGGCGGACAAAAGAGGCACAGGGAGAAAAGAGATGAGACAGGAACATGAGGTCACACAGAGGGACACAAAAGAGGCACAAACTGAGGTGAGACGGAGGGGGATCAAAAGATGCACAGGAAGAAAAGAGGGGGACAAGAGAGTGCGGATAAAGGATAAGAATGGACCTATAAGTCCCTATCTCATTTGTTAACCGGGGACTACCTGTATTTTTCTAGTATTTGGCTCCACCCATAACATACCATGGTCACGCTCACGTTCTGCATGCCGCTTTCTTTAGTGTCGGAGCCATGAACATTTTTCAATGCAGCTCACTTTGTGCACGGACACAGGGTGGGGTTTCTAGTGGGCAGGCACAGCAACCGGTGGGTGGGCCCAGGGAGGGGGGGAGGCCCAGACCAGATGATGTGTGAGGGGCCCCAAAATTTCTGATGTGGCCCTGCCTAACCCTGCCATAGGAATGAATCAGTCCTGTGCTGCTGGAGCTATAAAGTCTACCCCACACACTTTCCATGACATGAGGCGTGCACATGGGGGATAGAATTGCACCTATGTTCTCTTTTTTGCTGGAGTAATGTGAAGGACTGGGATGGTTGTAGTTTTACGCAGTCATGCTTCGCCAAACTATGGCTTTGAAATCAAATATTCGCTTTGTATGCATTTCGTAGACTGCGTGTTAAATTTCGCAATTACGCTTAGTGCGAAGCGGATGCTTATGCCCGTATGCAGAAAATGCTACGCATTAATTCTACTTGAAATGCTTATACTGGTAACTCTTCTATGCGTACATTACCCTTTCCAATGCGTAAATTTGTAAGCATACAATCGCACGCGGAAAATTAGACGCGAGTAACGCAATACACATGTTAACTACGCATAGAGGGCATAAGCCACGCGTAGCAGTACTTCGCTACGCTTAAATTTGTAAGCGTAGTTTTGAAACTTCACCTACGAACTACGATGCGTAGATGGGAACTACGATGCGTAAATTCGCACTGGCATCGTTTCTGCTATTCCCTGGTGAAGGATACATCAGTTGTCATGCTTTGTCATGTGATGTGAAGCTCCACGACCCCTTAATGGACAACTGAAGTAAGAGGTATACGGAGGCTGTCATGTTTATTTCCTTTTAAACAATACCAGTTGCCTGGCAGCCCTGCTGGTCTGTTTGGCTGCAGAAGTGTCTGAATAACACCGGAAACAAGCATGCAGCTAATCTGTCAGATCTGATAATAATGTCATCTGATCTGCTGTATGCTTGTTCAGGGTCTATGGATGAAATTATTAGAGGCCAAGGGTCAGCAAGGCTGCCAGGCAACTGGTATTGCTTAAAAGGAAATAAACATGGCAGCCTCCATATACCTCTCTCTTCAGTTGTCCTTTAAAAAGACCACTATTACGAAACTCGTCAAATCTAAAATCTATGTCAACACATACAAATAAGAAGTACGTTTCTCCCAAATTAAAATGAGCCATTAAAAAATGCTTTTCAGGGAGTGTCTTTATAAAGGCCATGCTGAGAATCCTCCATGAGGATATGGACTAGTCCAAATCATGTCAGTTCTGTCAGATTTCTGCTACTAACCGTAAGTGACAGCAACATAGTAGAAAAGTAATTTATAGCTCATCATGCTTCTTATTTATGTGTTTACATGTATTTTACATTTTCAAATTGTATTGCGATAATGGTCCTTTAAGAAGAATCAGAGGATAGCTGTCATGTTCCATCTCCCTGTTGGGCCTGTGTGTGAAGAGGAATGTGCAGTGTGTGTGGATCCACAGACCGAAGATGAATGAATTTTATATTGTTCTGAGCTACATGATAATTGTGGGACTGACAGTGGAAGGTGACTGCAAGGCGTAATGAGCAGCAGCTGCTGACAGTTTGCGGCCATATTGTGTGTGCCGGATTCGGTTGGGCCTTACTATCGAATGACTCGCCTCACCCTCAAGGGATTATGGGACTGGTCAGTGGACATCATAGGAACAGTGTTAGAAGGTTTATTTACACGGGATGTTTCTGATATTGTATTGTGGAGCGCCAACCAAAAAAGAACAGCTGTAACCTGCTATAAAAAAAAGTAAGATACTCCCCTCAGCAGAGGGAAGACTCTGGATCTCTAACAGCCTTCCCGTTCCTCTGTGTCCCCTTGTTCCACTGCCGGGGCCTTGGTCAAATCTCCCGCTGGCTGCTGCTTCAGGTCTTCTAGTACGGAGCTGCTTGTTTTTGGAAGTACTTGGAGACCTGAGTACTTCAGTGGCCCTCCAAGGATACCCAAAGGCCTCGTCCACATTAAAGTTGAAAACTGGAACGAGGGCCGGCGGCAGTGGAACGAGGGGACATAGAGAGGAACGGGAAGGCTCTAAGGCAGGGGTGGCAAACTCCAGTACAAAGTGGGCAGAATTAAACACTGGGACTAAGTTGTGGGCCAACTTCAATGTCTTATGGCCACTGCTTTAGCCGTGTCCGTGTTCTACGTTCTCCCCGTGTCTGTGTGAGTTTCCTCCAGGCACTCTGGTTTTTGCCCACATCCCAAAAACATACAGGATTAATGAATTGGCTTCCCCCTAAATTGGTCCAAGACTACGATACACGCACTACACGATATATACATAGACATATGACTACGGTAGAGATTAGATTGTGAGCTCCTCTGAGGGATAGTTAAGTGACAAGATCATATACTCTGTACAGCGTTGCAAAACATGTCGGTGCTATATAAATACTAATGCCTTACAATTATGCCGTCTCTACCCAGCAGTTACCTTGTTTTGATGATTAAACCCCCTATTGTATTGCGATTACCGGTACTTAGCTAGACTGTCATTAGTTTAGACTTCAGTATTCCCCACCAGTGGCGTAGCTAAAGAGCTGTGGGCCCCGATGCAAGTTTTACATGGTGCCCCCCCAAACACTCTATACGTAACAATTGATACGTCACACCAAAACCCGCCAATGGCAACTACAGTGTCAGAGGTGCAAGAAGGGAATGGGGAGCAGTGTGTTTATGATTACTACTATTTAAAGTATCTAATGAAGTGATTATTACGAGCACAGGACCAATAGAGAGCTAATACTGCAGTTGAGGTAGGGCCCCTCTTGCCCAAGGGCCCCGATGCGGTTGCAACCTCTGCACCCACTATTGCTACGCCCCTGTTCCCCACACTCAGATTATACACACGCTTTCTCACAGCCCCCTCCGATAGAACCGTCTCCTGGTATTTACATCTGCAAAAACTAACATTCTCACAGTACGGCCACGCGGGGAGCGCCGCACACAAATGAAATGGACATTCTGACAGTACGGCCACAAGGGGGAGCTCCGCACACAAGTTCACTGGACATTTTCCCAGTAACATCCACAAGGGGGAGCTCCGCACACAATGCTGCCGGCTTACATACCATTCCTGGATACTCGGTGGGATGCTCCTAGTCTCGTCCCCCTCGGCTGTGTACAGCAGAGACACACCGACCTCCTCCAGCCTTTTGTCGCTTGAGCGCTGCTTCCTGTGCCTGTGGAGATCGTGTTTCCGTCCCACAGGTGATGCAGATGCCTCGCGCTGGTGACGTGGAGCTGTGCGATTAAGCACACCTTGCCAGTGCTGTATATACTATACTGTAATATATATGTTATATCTATTAATACAAGATTAATTCTAGGCACAGCATATACTGTCAGGCTGTATAACGGTAAGCACAGCTTTAATACAAGGTTTTCACACTGGTTTCTTCAACTAGATGTTCAAATATTACTGTACAGGTTTGCTAGCCTTGCAACACATAGCTGTCTCTTGCAGCATTTCATAGCTCCCGCCTCCCAACTATCCCTGCTTTGGAGTGACAGTACCTCTTTGGAGGACTCTGTCCCTCTTTCTTCCTCATTTGTCCCTCTTTCATGACTGATGTATACATCTACAGTGGGTTGCAAAAGTATTCGGCCCCCTTGAAGTTTTCCACATTTTGTCATATTTCTGCCACAAACATATATCAATTTTATTGGAATTCCATGCGAAAGACCAATACAAAGTGGTGTACACGTGAGAAGTGGAACGAAAATCATATATGATTCCAAACATTTTTTTTTACAAATAAATAACTGCAAAGTGAGGTGTGCATAATTATTCAGCCCCCTTTTGGTCTGAGTGCAGTCAGTTGCCCATAGATATTGCCTGATGAGTGCTAATGACTAAACAGAGTGCACCTGTGTGTAATCTAATGTCAGTAAAAATATGGCTGCTCTGTGACGGCCGCAGAGGTTGTCTAAGAGAATATTTGGAGCAACAACACCATGAAGTCCAAAGAACACACCAGACAGGTCAGGGATAAAGTTATTGAGAAATGTATAGCAGGCTTAGGCTACAAAAAGATTTCCAAAGCCTTGAACATCCCACAGTGCACTGTTCAAGCAATCATTCAGAAATGGAAGGAGTATAGCACAACTGTAAACCTACCAAGACAAGGCCATCCACCTAAACTCACAGGCCGAACAAGTAGAGCGCTGATCAGAAATGCAGTCAAGAGGCCCATGGTGACTCTGGACGAGCTGCAGAGATCTACAGCTCAGATGGGGGAATCTGTCCATAGGACAACTATTAGTCGTGCACTGTACAAAGTTGGCCTTTATGGAAGAGTGGCAAGAAGAAAGCCATTGTTAACAGAAAAGCATAAGGGCTCGTCTCTACTGGTGCGGCGTGCGTCTCGCAGACGCACGCCGCACTGAGCCGGTGGGCGGGATCGCAGGCGAATCCCATGAGCCGTGCCATGCATGGCTATGGGATTCGCAACCTCCGCGGCAAATTCTGCCGGGGGTTCCGGGCGAATCGCTCCCGCAAGCGATTCCGCCGCGGCGCCGTCATTCCCTATGGCAGAGTTTCCCCGTGCGAATCATGTGCGGGGAAACTCTGCAGAATCGCTGGCGAAACCGCCCTAGTGGAAACGGGCCCTTAGAAGTCCCGTTTGCAGTTTGCCACAAGCCATGTGGGGGACACAGCAAACATGTGGAAGAAGGTGCTCTGGTCAGATGAGACCAAAATGGAACTTTTTGGCCAAAATGCAAAATGCTATGTGTAGCGGAAAACACTGCGCATCACTCTGAACACACCATCCCCACTGTCAAATATGGTGGTGGCAGCATCATGCTCTGGGAGTCCTCTCTTCATCAGGGACAGGGAAGCTGATTATACATAGATGGTGAAGTCCGCTCAACCGACCCCCCTGCAGGGTCAGAGCAGGAACGAGGCAACTTTACCTCAAATATACAGTGTCCAAGAAAGAGGTGTTCCGCTCGATGATCCAGCAAAATAGAAAATCTCTATTATAGCAGTAACACACGACACAACATGTCTGCTGCTCTATGTGTTACTGCTATAATAAAGATTTTCTATTTTGCTAGATCATCGAGCGGAACATCACTTTCTTGGACACTGAAGCTGATTATAGTTGATGGGAAGATGGATGGAGCCAAGTACAGGGAAATCTTGGAAGAAAACCTCTTGGAGTCTGCAAAAGACTTAAGACCGGCAGGACGGGTCTTTGCGCCGGCGGCAATCGGAGGGCAGGGAGGGAGGCCGCAGGGAGGGGGGTATCATGTAGCTAGCGCTACATGATTCACATGTGGTGGCTGGATAGTGTACTGGTTAAGGGCTCTGCCTTTGACATTGGAAACCAGGGTTCGAATCCTGGCTAGGTCAAGTACCTATTCAGTAAGGAGTTCAAGGCAAGACTCCCTAACTCTGCAGGGTGGCCTCTTGAGCGCGTCCCAGTGGCTGCAGCTCTTGAGCGCTTTGAGTCCGACAGGAGAAAAGCGCTATATAAATGTTCAGATTATTATTATTATTATTATTATTATTATTATTATGTGCAAAAAACTTTCCAGCCGCGGGAATCAGAACGCCAGGCAGGTTAAAACAAAACATATTTATGTGTTAGAATGGCCCAGTCAAAGTCCAGATCTAAATCCAGTCGAGAATCTGTGGCAAGATCTGAAAACTGCTGTTCACAAATCTGACTGAGCTGGAGCTGTTTTGCAAAGTAGAATGGGCAAGGATTTCAGTCTCTAGATGTGCAAAGCTGGTAGAAACATACCCTAAAAGACTGGCAGCTGTAATTGCAGCAAAGGGTGGTTCTACAAAGTATTGACTCAGGGGGCTGAATAATTACGCACACCCCACTTTGCAGTTTTTTTTTTTTTAATGTTTGGAATCATGTATGATTTTCATTCCACTTCTCACGTGTACACCACTTTGTATTGGTCTTTCATGTGGAATTCCAATAAAATTGATTCATGTCTGTAGCAGTAATATGACAAAATGTGGAAAACTTCAAGGGGGCCAAATACTTTTGCAAACCGCTGTATGTAATCATACTTCTTATTTTCAAATGTTAATATGAAGGAAAATGAACCAGGATAGAAAGTACCGGTGTGGTTTAAATCAGGGGTCCCCAACCTATTCCGGCCCGGGGACCACTTTCTGACCAAATTTTTCTCCAGGGACCAGGTGGGGGTGGGTGGGGGGTAATGTGCGCGAGCTAGTGGACAGTGTCGTGCGCAGCGGGTTACGGGGTGGGGGGGGGCTGAGGGCAGCGGCATAGCTAGCATAGTTGCCCCAGTATAGGGTGTTTAGTTGCCCCAGTATGGCTAGTATAGTGCCCCAGTATAGCTAGTATAGTGCCCCAGTATAGCTAGTATAGTGCCCCAGTATAGCTAGTATAGTGACCCAGTATAGCTAGTATAGTGACCAGTACAGCGAGTATAGTACTCAGTATAGCTAGTATAGTGCCCAGTATATAGCTAGTATAGTGCCCAGTATATAGCTAGTATAGTGCCTAGTATGGGTAGGTAGTGCCCACCCCCTGGATCCAAACCCCCCCTCCCCCCGGCCACCCGCGGCTGCCGCTCCTGTTACCTTATGAGCTGGCGGCCGCTTGCTCTCTTAGATTCCCCGTAGCCGCTCTCCTCTTAGCAGCATCTCGTATTACAGCAGCACGTATTGCGGCTGCTGTAAGGAAGGGAAGGAAGCGGGGCAGTGGCTTCCTGTAGCGGCGATATGCATCGCCGTTACTATGGGAACCGCTGTGCCACTTCCCTCCTTACAGCAGCCGCAAGACGCGCTGCTGTAATACGAGATGCTACTAAGAGGAGAGTGGCTACGGGGGAATATAAGAGAACAAGCGGCCGCCAGCTCATAAGGTAACAGGAGCGGAAAACTGCCAACGGACCAGCAGTGGATGGTTGGGGACCCTTGGTTTAAATCATAAAATAACATTTTCTTTTTAAATCGATATAGTATGAGCGACTAGAGGTGTGCCTAGGGCGTGATTAAGGGTGTGGCAGGGGTGTGGCTTTAGTGTCCCTATTTCTTATCTCAAAAAGTTGGAAGGTATGGCCAGGGCCTGTTCGAAGGGCCGGTTACAATTTCTGGGGCACCAACACAGGTGTCCATTTAAATATCTGAATGGTCGCCTATGGCAGCACCCAAATGTCCTATTTCAGTCTCCCACATAGGTAGCCAGAGAGCCCTGTTTATGTGGCAAGAGAGGGCCCCGAATACACCGCACAGCCAGTGGCGTACCTAGGGCATTTGACACCCAGTGCTGGGTATTATAAGACACCCCCCCCCAAAAAAAAAGTAAAGGGGCAAAAAACGGGTGGGGCTATAACAAAAAACAATGGGCGTGGCCGTGACCGGATGAGGGCGGAGCTAACTGTAATTTAACGTGAACCCAGGGTGAGTGTGATATGGAGGCTGCCATATTTATTTCCTTTTAAACAATACTAGTTGCCTGCCAGCCCTGCTGATCTATTTGGCTGCAGTAGTGAACTGAATCACACCAGAAACAAGCATGCTTGTTCAGGGTCTTGAAAGAATTAGAGGCAGAGGACCAGCACGGCCGCCAGGCAACTGGTATTGCTTAAAAGGAGATACATATGGCAGCCTCACTATTATTCTCACCTCGGGTTCCCTTTAAAAGTGCAATGCAAAGACAGTGGACCCAAGTTTTGGTGATCCTTTCCCCAGAAAATTCACATACATGTCCAGGTTTTCTCAAGAAAATACACGTAATGTGTGCAGATTTGCCCAGAGAATACGTTCAATTAGGTCGGCAGATTTGCCCAGAAAATACATGCAATCATGTCGGCAGATTTGCCCAGAAAATACATGCAATCATGTCGGCAGATTTGCCCAGAAAACACATTCAATAATGTCGGCAGATTTGCCCAGAAAACACGTGCAATCATGTCGGCAGATTTGCCCAGAAAACACGTGCAATCATGTCGGCAGATTTGCCCAGAAAACACTTTAATTGTGTAGCAGACCTGGGCAGAACATAAACGTAAAAATATAAATAAATAAAAAAAAAACATTTACTCACCTGCAGCAGAGCTCCTGTTCCGGGCCTCAGTCTGGTGCGCAGCTCCCACGATCCTCTGCAGTCAGCAACTGAAACTCCCAAAGTCTCCAGAGCAGGGCTTCGGACATTTTACCATAGCCCTGCTCTGCCGCTGCGGTGAACTGACACGGCATCTAATAGATAGGTCAGTTGCCCCCAATGTAGGTATTGTTGTTGCCCTCAGTGTAGCTAGTATAGTGGCCCCCGTACAGC